>NW_026890546.1:35000-391000 GCF_963514075.1 Conger conger
GAGGGCTTAAGAGTGGGCCCCCGCGAGTCGGGTGGACAGCCGGGTGTGGAGAGGAGTAGCGGAGGTTCCCAGTCAGAGTGGGAGTGGAGGTTCCTGGGCAGAGTGGGACTGGAAGTGCCAAGGCTGAGTGGAGTGAATGTGCCCTGGCTGAGTGGAGTGAATGTGGCCAGGCTGAGTGGAGTGGAGGTGCCCAGGCCGAGTGGAGTGCAGGCACCCAGGCAGAGTGGGATTGGAAGTGCCAAGGCTGAGTGGAATGAATATACCCAGGCTGAGTGGAGTGGAGGTGCCCAGGCTGAGTGGAGAGAATGTGCCCAGGCTGAGTGGAGTGAATGTGCCCAGGCTGAGTGGAGTGGAGGTGCCCAGGCCGAGTGGAGTGCAGGTTCCCAGGCAGAGTGGGACTGAAAGTGCCCAGGCTGAGTGGAGTGAATGTCCCCAGGCTGAATGGGAGTCAATGTGCCTAGACAGAGTGGAGTGAATGTGCCCGGCCGCCGGAGCCCGAAACGTGCGTTTCCCCATTGCCTTGAATGGGCGCTGAGAGAGGGGGGCGCTTTTTGGCTCGTGGCCTGGGCACCGTTGAGCCAAAGCGTCAAGTGTCACACCTCCCCGTGCTCGGGGCGGCCCCTTGGAGCTTACTGGCTGGGTCTGGAGGGGCTGCGAGCGAGGCCGCCCAGGAGAACGGGTCCAAACCGCGTTCCGATCAGACGAGAATTGAGGGCGGGACACAGTTCCGCGGTTCACTTTCCGCCCGGGCAAAGGGCCTATAACTTGCGGCGGGAGGGCTTAAGAGTGGGCCCCCGCGAGTCGGGTGGAGAGCCGGGTGTGGAGAGGAGTAGCGGAGGTTCCCAGTCAGAGTGGGAGTGGAGGTTCCTGGGCAGAGTGGGACTGGAAGTGCCCAGGCTGAGTGGAGTGAATGTGCCCAGGCTGAGTGGAGTGAATGTGCCCAGGCTGAGTGGAGTGAATGTGCCCAGGCTGAGTGGAGAAAATGTGCCCAGGCTGAGTGGATTGGAGGTGCCCAGGCTGAGTGGAGTGCAGGTTCCCAGGCAGAGTGGGACTGGAAGTGCCCAGGCTGAGTGGAGTGAATGTGCCCAGGCTGAGTGGAGTGAATGTTCCCAGGCTGAATGGGAGTCAATGTGCCTAGACAGAGTGGAGTGAATGTGCCCAGGCTGAATGGAGTGGAGGTGCCCTGGCTGAGTGGAGTTGGGGTTCCCAGGCAGAGAGGGACTGGAAGTGCCCTGGCTGAGTGGAGTGAATGTGCCCAGGCTGCGTGGAGTAGAGGTTCCCAGGCTGAGTGGAGTGCAGGTTCCCAGCAGAGTGGGACTGGAAGTGCCCAGGCTGAGTGGAGTGAATGTGCCCAGGCTGAGTGGAGTGAATGTGCCCAGGCTGAGTGGAGTGGAGGTGCCCAGGCTGAGTGGAGTGCAGGTTCCCAGGCAGAGTGGGACTGGAAGTGCCCAGGCTGAGTGGAGTGAATGTCCCCAGGCTGAATGGAGTGGAGGTGCCCAGGCTGAGTGGAGTGCAGGTTCCCAGGCAGAGTGGGATTGGAAGTGCCCAGGCTGAGTGGAGTGAATGTACCCAGGCTGAGTGGAGGTGCCCAGGCTGAGTGGAGTGCAGGTTCCCAGGCAGAGTGGGATTGGAAGTGCCCAGGCTGAGTGGAGTGAATGTGCCCAGGCTGAGTGGAGTGGAGGTGCCCAGGCTGAGTAGAGTTGGGGTTCCCTGGCAGAGTGGGACTGGAAGTGCCAAGGCTGAGTGGAGTGAATGTACCCAGGCTGAGTGGAGTGGAGGTGCCCAGGCTGAGTGGAGTGCTGGTTCCCAGGCAGAGTGGGATTGGAAGTTCCCAGGCTGAGTGGAGTTGGGGTTCCCTGGCAGAGTGGTACTGGAAGTGCCAAGGCTGAGTGGAGTGAATGTGCCCAGGCTGAGTGGAGTGGAGGTGCCCAGGCCGAGTGGAGTGCAGGTTCCCAGGCAGAGTGGGATTGGAAGTGCCAAGGCTGAGTGGAATGAATATACCCAGGCTGAGTGGAGTGGAGGTGCCCAGGCTGAGTGGAGTGCAGGTTCCCAGCAGAGTGGGACTGGAAGTGCCCAGGCTGAGTGGAGTGAATGTGCCCAGGCTGAGTGGAGTGAATGTGCCCAGGCAGAGTGGAGTGAATGTGCCCAGGCTGAGTGGAGTGGAGGTGCCCAGGCTGAGTGGAGTGCAGGTTCCCAGGCAGAGTGGGATTGGAAGTGCCCAGGCTGAGTGGAGTGAATGTGCCCAGGCTGAGTGGAGTGAATGTGCCCAGGCTGAGTGGAGAGAATGTGCCCAGGCTGAGTGGAGTGAATGTGCCCAGGCTGAGTGGAGTGGAGGTGCCCAGGCCGAGTGGAGTGCAGGTTCCCAGGCAGAGTGGGACTGAAAGTGCCCAGGCTGAGTGCAGTGAATGTGCCCAGGCTGAGTGGAGTGGAGGTGCCCAGGCTGAGTGGAGTTGGGGTTCCCTGGCAGAGTGGAGTGCAGGTTCCGAGCAGAGTGGGACTGGAAGTGCCCAGGCTGAGTGGAGTGAATGTGCCCAGGCTGAGTGGAGTGAATGTGCCCAGGCAGAGTGGAGTGAATGTGCCCAGGCTGAGTGGAGTGGAGGTGCCCAGGCTGAGTGGAGTGCAGGTTCCCAGGCAGAGTGGGACTGGAAGTGCCCAGGCTGAGTGGAGTGAATGTGCCCAGGCTGAATGGAGTGGAGGTGCCCAGGCTGAGTGGAGGTGCCCAGGCTGAGTGGATTGCAGGTTCCCAGGCAGAGTGGGATTGGAAGTGCCCAGGCTGAGTGGAGTGAATGTGCCCAGGCTGAGTGGAGTGGAGGTGCCCAGGCTGAGTGGAGTTGGGGTTCCCTGGCAGAGTGGGACTGGAAGTGCCAAGGCTAAGTGGAGTGAATGTACCCAGGCTGAGTGGAGTGGAGGTGCCCAGGCTGAGTGGAGTGCTGGTTCCCAGGCAGAGTGGGATTGGAACTTCCCAGGCTGAGTGGAGTGAATGTCCCCAGGCTGAGTGGATTGCATGTGCCCAGGCTGAGTGGAGTGCAGGTTCCCTGGCAGAGTGGGATTGGAAGTGCCCAGGCTGAGTGGAGTGAATGTGCCCAGGCTGAGTGGAGTGCAGGTTCCCAGGGAGAGTGGGATTGGAAGTGCCCAGGCTGAGTGGAGTGAATGTGCCCAGGCTGAATGGGAGTCAATGTGCCTAGACAGAGTGGAGTGAATGTGCCCGGCCGCCGGAGCCCGAAACGTGCGTTTCCCCATTGCCTTGAATGGGCGCTGAGAGAGGGGGGCGCTTTTTGGCTCGTGGCCTGGGCACCGTTGCGCCAAAGCGTCAAGTGTCACACCTCCCCGTGCTCGGGGCGGCCCCTTGGAGCTTACTGGCTGGGTCTGGAGGGGCTGCGAGGCCGCCCAGGAGAACGGGTCCAAACCGCGTTCCGATCGGACGAGAATTGAGGGCGGGACACAGTTCCGCGGTTCACTTTCCGCCCGGGCAAAGGGCCTATAACTTGCGGCGGGAGGGCTTAAGAGTGGGCCCCCGCGAGTCGGGTGGAGAGCCGGGTGTGGAGAGGAGTAGCGGAGGTTCCCAGTCAGAGTGGGAGTGGAGGTTCCTGGGCAGAGTGGGACTGGAAGTGCCCAGGCTGAGTGGAGTGAATGTGCCCAGGCTGAGTGGAGTGAATGTGCCCAGGCTGAGTGGAGTGAATGTGCCCAGGCTGAGTGGAGAGAATGTGCCCAGGTTGAGTGGATTGGAGGTGCCCAGGCTGAGTGGAGTGCAGGTTCCCAGGCAGAGTGGGACTGGAAGTGCCCAGGCTGAGTAGAGTTGGGGTTCCCTGGCAGAGTGGGACTGGAAGTGCCAACGGTGAGTGGAGTGAATGTGCCCAGGCTGAGTGGAGTGGAGGTGCCCAGGCTGAGTGGAGTTGGGGTTCCCTGGCAGAGTGGGACTGGAACTGCCAACGCTGAGTGGAGTGAATGTGCCCAGGCTGAGTGGAGTGGAGGTGCCCAGGCTGAGTGGAGTGCAGGTTCCCAGGCAGAGTGGGATTGGAAGTGCCCAGGCTGAGTGGAGTAATGTACCCAGGCTGAGTGGAGTGCAGGTGCCCAGGCTGAGTGGAGTGCAGGTTCCCAGGCAGAGTGGGATTGGAAGTGCCCAGGCTGAGTGGAGTGAATGTCCCCAGGCTGAGTGGAGTGAATGTGCCCACGCTGAGTGGAGTGAATGTGCCCAAGCTGACTGGAGAGAATGTGCCCAGGCTTAGTGGATTGGAGGTGCCCAGGCTGAGTGGAGTGCAGGTTCCCAGGCAGAGTGGGACTGGAAGTGCCCAGGCTGAGTGGAGTGAATGTGCCCAGGCTGAGTGGAGTGAATGTGCCCAGGCAGTGTGGAGTGAATGTGCCCCGCTGAGTGGAGTGAATGTGCCCGGGCTGAGTGGAGTGGAGGTGCCCAGGCAGAGTGGGACTGGAAGTGCCCAGGCTGAGTGGAGTGAATGTACCCAGGCTGAGTGGAGTGGAGGTGCCCAGGCTGAGTGGAGTGCAGGTTCCCAGGCAGAGTGGGATTGGAAGTGCCCAGGCTGAGTGGAGTGAATGTGCCCAGGCTGAGTGGAGTGGAGGTGCCCAGGCTGAGTGGAGTGGAGGTGCCCAGGCTGAGTGGAGTTGGGGTTCCCTGGCAGAGTGGGACTGGAAGTGCCAAGGCTGAGTGGAGTGAATGTGCCCAGGCTGAGTGGAGTGGAGGTGCCCAGGCCGAGTGGAGAGAATGTGCCCAGGCTGAGTGGAGTGAATGTGCCATGGCTGAGTGGAGTGAATGTGCCCAGGCTGAGTGGAGAGAATGTGCCCAGGCTGAGTGGAGTGAATGTGCCCAGGCTGAGTGGAGAGAATGTGCCCAGGCTGAGTGGATTGGAGGTGCCCAGGCTGAGTGGAGTGCAGGTTCCCAGGCAGAGTGGGACTGGAAGTGCCCAGGCTGAGTGGAGTGAATGTGCCCAGGCTGAGTGGAGTGAATGATCCCAGGCTGAATGGGAGTCAATGTGCCTAGACAGAGTGGAGTCAATGTTCCCAGGCTGAGTGGAGTGGAGGTGCCCAGGCTGAGTGGAGTTGGGGTTCCCAGGCAGAGAGGGACTGGAAGTGCCCTGGCTGAGTGGAGTGAATGTGCCCAGGCTGCGTGGAGTGGAGGTTCCCAGGCTGAGTGGAGTGCAGGTTCCCAGCAGAGTGGGACTGGAAGTGCCCAGGCTGAGTGGAGTGAATGTGCCCAGGCTGAGTGGAGTGAATGTGCCCAGGCAGAGTGGAGTGAATGTGCCCAGGCTGAGTGGAGTGGAGGTGCCCAGGCTGAGTGGAGTGCAGGTTCCCAGGCAGAGTGGGACTGGAAGTGCCCAGGCTGAGTGGAGTGAATGTGCCCAGGCTGAATGGAGTGGAGGTGCCCAGGCTGAGTGGAGTGCAGGTTCCCAGGCAGAGTGGGATTGGAAGTTCCCAGGCTGAGTGGAGTGAATGTACCCAGGCTGAGTGGAGTGGAGGTGCCCAGGCTGAGTGGAGTGCAGGTTCCCAGGCAGAGTGGGATTGGAAGTGCCCAGGCTGAGTGGAGTGAATGTCCCCAGGCTGAGTGGATTGCATGTGCCCAGGCTGAGTGGAGTGCAGGTTCCCTGGCAGAGTGGGATTGGAAGTGCCCAGGCTGAGTGGAGTGAATGTGCCCAGGCTGAGTGGAGTGGAGGTGCCCAGGCCGAGTGGAGTGCAGGTTCCCAGGCAGAGTGGGACTGGAAGTGCCCAGGCGGAGTGGAGTGAATGTGCCCAGGCTGAATGGGAGTCAATGTGCCTAGACAGAGTGGAGTGAATGTGCCCGGCCGCCGGAGCCCGAAACGTGCGTTTCCCCATTGCCTTGAATGGGCGCGGAGAGACGGGGGCGCTTTTTGGCTCGTGGCGCGGGCACCGTTGCGCCAAAGCGTCAAGTGTCACCCCTCCCCGTGCTCGGGGCGGCCACTTGGAGGTAACTGGCTGGGTCTGGAGGGGCTGCGAGGCCGCCCAGGAGAACGGGTCCAAACCGCGTTCCGGTCGGACGAGAATTGAGGGCGGGACACAGTTCCGCGGTTCACTTTCCGCCCGGGCAAAGGGCCTATAACTTGCGGCGGGAGGGCTTAAGAGTGGGCCCCCGCGAGTCGGGTAGAGAGCCGGGTGTGGAGAGGAGTAGCGGAGGTTCCCAGTCAGAGTGGGAGTGGAGGTTCCTGGGCAGAGTGGGACTGGAAGTGCCCAGGCTGAGTGGAGTGAATCTGCCCTGGCTGAGTGGAGTGAATGTAGCCAGGCTGAGTGGAGTGGAGGTGCCCAGGCTGAGTGGAGTGCAGGCACCCAGGCAGAGTGGGATTGGAAGTGCCCAGGCTGAGTGGAGTGAATGTGCCCAGGCTGAGTGGAGTGGAGGTGCCCAGGCTGAGTGGAGTTGGGGTTCCCTGGCAGAGTGGGACTGGAAGTTCCAAGGCTGAGTGGAGTGAATGTGCCCAGGCTGAGTGGAGTGGAGGTGCCCAGGCCGAGTGGAGTGCAGGTTCCCAGGCAGAGTGGGACTGAAAGTGCCCAGGCTGAGTGGAGTGAATGTGCCCAGGCTGAATGGAGTGGAGGTTCCCAGGCTGAGTGGAGTGCAGGTTCCCTGGCAGAGTGGGATTGGAAGTGCCCAGGCTGAGTGCAGTGAATGTGCCCAGGCTGAGTGGAGTGGAGGTGCCCAGGCTGAGTGGAGTTGGGGTTCCCTGGCAGAGTGGGACTGGAAGTGCCAAGGCTGAGTGGAGTGAATGTACCCAGGCTGAGTGGAGTTGGGGTTCTCTGGCAGAGTGGGACTGGAAGTGCCAAGGCTGAGTGGAGTGAATGTACCCAGGCTGAGTGGAGTGGAGGTGCCCAGGCTGAGTGGAGTGCAGGTTCCCAGCAGAGTGGGACTGGAAGTTCCCAGGCTGAGTGGAGTGAATGTGCCCAGGCTGAGTTGAGTGAATGTGCCCAGGCAGAGTGTAGTGAATGTGCCCAGGCTGAGTGGAGTGGAGGTGCCCAGGCTGAGTGGAGTGCAGGTTCCCAGGCAGAGTGGGATTGGAAGTGCCCAGGCTGAGTGGAGTGAATGTGCCCAGGCTGAGTGGAGTGGAGGTGCCCAGGCCGAGTGGAGTGCAGGTTCCCAGGCAGAGTGGGACTGGAAGTGCCCAGGCGGAGTGGAGTGAATGTGCCCAGGCTGAATGGGAGTCAATGTGCCTAGACAGAGTGGAGTGAATGTGCCCGGCCGCCGGAGCCCGAAACGTGCGTTTCCCCATTGCCTTGAATGGGCGCGGAGAGAGGGGGGCGCTTTTTGGCTCGTGGCGCGGGCACCGTTGCGCCAAAGCGTCAAGTGTCACCCCTCCCCGTGCTCGGGGCGGCCCCTTGGAGCTAACTGGCTGGGTCTGGAGGGGCTGCGAGGCCGCCCAGGAGAACGGGTCCAAACCGCGTTCCGATCGGACGAGAATTGAGGGCGGGACACAGTTCCGCGGTTCACTTTCCGCCCGGGCAAAGGGCCTATAACTTGCGGCGGGAGGGCTTAAGAGTGGGCCCCCGCGAGTCGGGTGGAGAGCCGGGTGTGGAGAGGAGTAGCGGAGGTTCCCAGGCTGAGTGGAGTGAATGTGCCCAGGCTGAATGGAGTGGAGGTGCCCAGGCTGAGTGGAGTGCAGGTTCCCTGGCAGAGTGGGACTGGAAGTGCCCAGGCTGAGTGCAGTGAATGTGCCCAGGCTGAGTGGAGTGGAGGTGCCCAGGCTGAGTGGAGTTGGGGTTCCCTGGCAGAGTGGGATTGGAAGTGCCAAGGCTGAGTGGAGTGAATGTACCCAGGCTGAGTGGAGTGGAGGTGCCCAGGCTGAGTGGAGTGCAGGTTCCCAGCAGAGTGGGACTGGAAGTGCCCAGGCTGAGTGGAGTGAATGTGCCCAGGCTGAGTGGAGTGAATGTGCCCAGGGTGAGTGGAGTGAATGTGCCCAGGCTGAGTGGAGTGGAGGTGCCCAGGCTGAGTGGAGTGCAGGTTCCCAGGCAGAGTGGGATTGGAAGTGCCCAGGCTGAGTGGAGTGAATGTGCCCAGGCTGAGTGGAGTGGAGGTGCCCAGGCCGAGTGGAGTGCAGGTTCCCAGGCAGAGTGGGACTGGAAGTGCCCAGGCGGAGTGGAGTGAATGTGCCCAGGCTGAATGGGAGTCAATGTGCCTAGACAGAGTGGAGTGAATGTGCCCGGCCGCCGTAGCCCGAAACGTGCGTTTCCCCATTGCCTTGAATGGGCGCGGAAAGAGGGGGGCGCTTTTTGGCTCGTGGCGCGGGCACCGTTGCGTCAAAGCGTCAAGTGTCACACCTCCCCGTGCTCGGGGCGGCCCCTTGGAGCTTACTGGCTGGGTCTGGAGGGGCTGCGAGGCCGCCCAGGAGAACGGGTCCAAACCGCGTTCCGATCGGACGAGAATTGAGGGCGGGACACAGTTCCGCGGTTCACTTTCCGCCCGGGCAAAGGGCCTATAACTTGCGGCGGGAGGGCTTAAGACTGGGCCCCCGCGAGTCGGGTGGAGAGCCGGGTGTGGAGAGGAGTAGCAGAGGTTACCAGTCAGAGTGGGAGTGGAGGTTCCTGGGCAGAGTGGGACTGGAAGTGCCCAGGCTGAGTGGAGTGAATGTGCCCTGGCTGAGTGGAGTGAATGTGCCAAGGCTGAGTGGAGAGAATGTGCCCAGGCTGAGTGGAGTGAATGTGCCCAGGCTGAGTGGAGAGAATGTGCCCAGGCTGAGTGGATTAGAGGTGCCCAGGCTGAGTGGAGTGCAGGTTCCCAGGCAGAGTGGGACTGGAAGTGCCCAGGCTGAGTGGAGTGAATGTGCCCAGGCTGAGTGGAGTGAATGATCCCAGGCTGAATGGGAGTCAATGTGCCTAGACAGAGTGGAGTGAATGTGCCCAGGCTGAGTGGAGTGGAGGTGCCCAGGCTGAGTGGAGTTGGGGTTCCCAGGCAGAGAGGGACTGGAAGTGCCCTGGCTGAGTGGAGTGAATGTGCCCAGGCTGCGTGGAGTGGAGGTTCCCAGGCTGAGTGGAGTGCAGGTTCACAGCAGAGTGGGACTGGAAGTGCCCAGGCTGAGTGGAGTGAATGTCCCAGGCTGAGTGGAGTGAATGTGCGCAGGCAGAGTGGAGTGAATGTTCCCAGGCTGAGTGGAGTGGAGGTGCCCAGGCTGAGTGGAGTGCAGGTTCCCAGGCAGAGTGGGACTGGAAGTGCCCAGGCTGAGTGGAGTGAATGTGCCCAGGCTGAATGGAGTGGAGGTGCCCAGGCTGAGTGGAGTGCAGGTTCCCAGGCAGAGTGGGATTGGAAGTGCCCAGGCTGAGTGGAGTGAATGTACCCAGGCTGAGTGGAGTGGAGGTGCCCAGGCTGAGTGGAGTGAAGGTTCCCAGGCAGAGTGGGATTGGAAGTGCCCAGGCTGAGTTGAGTGAATGTGCCCAGGCTGAGTGGAGTGGAGGTGCCCAGGCCGAGTGGAGTGAGGTTCCCAGGCAGAGTGGGATTGGAAGTGCCCAGGCTGAGTGGAGTGAATGTACCCAGGCTGAGTGGAGTGGAGGTGCCCAGGCTGAGTGGAGTGCAGGTTCCCAGGCAGAGTGGGATTGGAAGTGCCCAGGCTGAGTTGAGTGAATGTGCCCAGGCTGAGTGGAGTGGAGGTGCCCAGGCCGAGTGGAGTGCAGGTTCCCAGGCAGAGTGGGATTGGAAGTGCCCAGGCTGAGTGGAGTGAATGTGCCCAGGCTGAGTGGAGTGGAGGTGCCCAGGCTGAATGGAGTTGGGGTTCCCTGGCAGAGTGGGACTGGAAGTGCCAACGCTGAGTGGAGTGAATGTGCCCAGGCTGAGTGGAGTGGAGGTGCCCAGGCTGAGTGGAGTGCTGGTTCCCAGGCAGAGTGGGATTGGAAGTGCCCAGGCTGAGTTGAGTGAATGTGCCCAGGCTGAGTGGAGTGGAGGTGCCCAGGCCGAGTGGAGTGCAGGTTCCCAGGCAGAGTGGGATTGGAAGTGCCAACGCTGAGTGGAGTGAATGTGCCCAGGCTGAGTGGAGTGGAGGTGCCCAGGCCGAGTGGAGTGCAGGTTCCCAGGCAGAGTGGGATTGGAAGTGCCAACGCTGAGTGGAGTGAATGTGCCCAGGCTGACTGGAGAGAATGTGCCCAGGCTGAGTGGATTGGAGGTGCCCAGGCTGAGTGGAGTGAAGGTTCCCAGGCAGAGTGGGACTGGAAGTGCCCAGGCTGAGTGGAGTGAATGTGCCCAGGCTGAGTGGAGTGAATGTTCCCAGGCAGAATGGGAGTCAATGTGCCTAGACAGAGTGGAGTGAATGTGCCCAGGCTGAGTGGAGTGGAGGTGCCCAGGCTGAGTGGAGTTGGGGTTCCCAGGCAGAGAGGGACTGGAAGTGCCCTGGCTGAGTGGAGTGAATGTGCCCAGGCTGCGTGGAGTGGAGGTTCCCAGGCTGAGTGGAGTGCAGGTTCCCAGCACAGTGGGACTGGAAGTGTCCAGGCTGAGTGGAGTGAATGTGCCCAGGTTGAGTGGAGTGAATGTGCCCAGGCAGAGTGGAGTGAATGTGCCCAGCTGGGTGGAGTGGAGGTGCCCAGGCTGAGTGGAGTGCAGGTTCCCAGGCTGAGTGGAGTTGGGGTTCCCTGGCAGAGTGGGACTGGAAGTGCCAAGGCTAAGTGGAGTGAATGTACCCAGGCTGAGTGGAGTGGAGGTGCCCAGGCTGAGTGGAGTGCTGGTTCCCAGGCAGAGTGGGATTGGAACTTCCCAGGCTGAGTGGAGTGAATGTCCCCAGGCTGAGTGGATTGCATGTGCCCAGGCTGAGTGGAGTGCAGGTTCCCTGGCAGAGTGGGATTGGAAGTGCCCAGGCTGAGTGGAGTGAATGTGCCCAGGCTGAGTGGAGTGCAGGTTCCCAGGCTGAGTGGAGTGGAGGTGCCCAGGCTGAGTGGAGTTGGGGTTCCCTGGCAGAGTGGGACTGGAAGTGCCCAGGCTGAGTGGAGTGAATGTGCCCAGGCTGAGTGGAGTGGAGGTGCCCAGGCTGAGTGGAGTGGAGGTGCCCAGGCTGAGTGGAGTTGGGGTTCCCTGGCAGAGTGGGACTGGAAGTGCCAAGGCTGAGTGGAGTGAATGTGCCCAGGCTGAGTGGAGTGGAGGTGCCCAGGCCGAGTGGAGAGAATGTGCCCAGGCTGAGTGGAGTGAATGTGCCCAGGCTGAGTGGAGTGCAGGTTCCCTGGCAGAGTGGGATTGGAAGTGCCCAGGCTGAGTGGAGTGAATGTGCCCAGGCTGAGTGGAGTGGAGGTGCCCAGGCTGAGTGGAGTGGAGGTGCCCAGGCTGAGTGGAGTTGGGGTTCCCTGGCAGAGTGGGACTGGAAGTGCCAAGGCTGAGTGGAGTGAATGTGCCCAGGCTGAGTGGAGTGGAGGTGCCCAGGCCGAGTGGAGAGAATGTGCCCAGGCTGAGTGGAGTGAATGTGCCATGGCTGAGTGGAGTGAATGTGCCCAGGCTGAGTGGAGAGAATGTGCCCAGGCTGAGTGGAGTGAATGTGCCCAGGCTGAGTGGAGAGAATGTGCCCAGGCTGAGTGGATTGGAGGTGCCCAGGCTGAGTGGAGTGCAGGTTCCCAGGCAGAGTGGGACTGGAATTGCCCAGGCTGAGTGGAGTGAATGTGCCCAGGCTGAGTGGAGTGAATGATCCCAGGCTGAATGGGAGTCAATGTGCCTAGACAGAGTGGAGTCAATGTTCCCAGGCTGAGTGGAGTGGAGGTGCCCAGGCTGAGTGGAGTTGGGGTTCCCAGGCAGAGAGGGACTGGAAGTGCCCTGGCTGAGTGGAGTGAATGTGCCCAGGCTGCGTGGAGTGGAGGTTCCCAGGCTGAGTGGAGTGCAGGTTCCCAGCAGAGTGGGACTGGAAGTGCCCAGGCTGAGTGGAGTGAATGTGCCCAGGCTGAGTGGAGTGAATGTGCCCAGGCAGAGTGGAGTGAATGTGCCCAGGCTGAGTGGAGTGGAGGTGCCCAGGCTGAGTGGAGTGCAGGTTCCCAGGCAGAGTGGGACTGGAAGTGCCCAGGCTGAGTGGAGTGAATGTGCCCAGGCTGAATGGAGTGGAGGTGCCCAGGCTGAGTGGAGTGCAGGTTCCCAGGCAGAGTGGGATTGGAAGTGCCCAGGCTGAGTTGAGTGAATGTACCCAGGCTGAGTGGAGTGGAGGTGCCCAGGCTGAGTGGAGTGCAGGTTCCCAGGCAGAGTGGGATTGGAAGTGCCCAGGCTGAGTGGAGTGAATGTCCCCAGGCTGAGTGGATTGCATGTGCCCAGGCTGAGTGGAGTGCAGGTTCCCTGGCAGAGTGGGATTGGAAGTGCCCAGGCTGAGTGGAGTGAATGTGCCCAGTCTGAGTGGAGTGGAGGTGCCCAGGCCGAGTGGAGTGCAGGTTCCCAGGCAGAGTGGGACTGGAAGTTCCCAGGCGGAGTGGAGTGAATGTGCCCAGGCTGAATGGGAGTCAATGTGCCTAGACAGAGTGGAGTGAATGTGCCCGGCCGCCGGAGCCCGAAACGTGCGTTTCCCCATTGCCTTGAATGGGCGCGGAGAGAGGGGGGCGCTTTTTGGCTCGTGGCGCGGGCACCGTTGCGCCAAAGCGTCAAGTGTCACCCCTCCCCGTGCTCGGGGCGGCCACTTGGAGCTAACTGGCTGGGTCTGGAGGGGCTGCGAGGCCGCCCAGGAGAACGGGTCCAAACCGCGTTCCGGTCGGACGAGAATTGAGGGCGGGACACAGTTCCGCGGTTCACTTTCCGCCCGGGCAAAGGGCCTATAACTTGCGGCGGGAGGGCTTAAGAGTGGGCCCCCGCGAGTCGGGTAGAGAGCCGGGTGTGGAGAGGAGTAGCGGAGGTTCCCAGTCAGAGTGGGAGTGGAGGTTCCTGGGCAGAGTGGGACTGGAAGTGCCCAGGCTGAGTGGAGTGAATCTGCCCTGGCTGAGTGGAGTGAATGTAGCCAGGCTGAGTGGAGTGGAGGTGCCCAGGCTGAGTGGAGTGCAGGCACCCAGGCAGAGTGGGATTGGAAGTGCCCAGGCTGAGTGGAGTGAATGTGCCCAGGCTGAGTGGAGTGGAGGTGCCCAGGCTGAGTGGAGTTGGGGTTCCCTGGCAGAGTGGGACTGGAAGTGCCAAGGCTGAGTGGAGTGAATGTGCCCAGGCTGAGTGGAGTGGAGGTGCCCAGGCCGAGTGGAGTGCAGGTTCCCAGGCAGAGTGGGACTGAAAGTGCCCAGGCTGAGTGGAGTGAATGTGCCCAGGCTGAATGGAGTGGAGGTGCCCAGGCCGAGTGGAGTGCAGGTTCCCAGGCAGAGTGGGACTGGAAGTGCCCAGGCGGAGTGGAGTGAATGTGCCCAGGCTGAATGGGAGTCAATGTGCCTAGACAGAGTGGAGTGAATGTGCCCGGCCGCCGTAGCCCGAAACGTGCGTTTCCCCATTGCCTTGAATGGGCGCGGAAAGAGGGGGGCGCTTTTTGGCTCGTGGCGTGGGCACCGTTGCGCCAAAGCGTCAAGTGTCACACCTCCCCGTGCTCGGGGCGGCCCCTTGGAGCTTACTGGCTGGGTCTGGAGGGGCTGCGAGGCCGCCCAGGAGAACGGGTCCAAACCGCGTTCCGATCGGACGAGAATTGAGGGCGGGACACAGTTCCCCGGTTCACTTTCCGCCCGGGCAAAGGGCCTATAACTTGCGGCGGGAGGGCTTAAGACTGGGCCCCCGCGAGTCGGGTGGAGAGCCGGGTGTGGAGAGGAGTAGCGGAGGTTACCAGTCAGAGTGGGAGTGGAGGTTCCTGGGCAGAGTGGGACTGGAAGTGCCCAGGCTGAGTGGAGTGAATGTGCCCTGGCTGAGTGGAGTGAATGTGCCCAGGCTGAGTGGAGAGAATGTGCCCAGGCTGAGTGGAGTGAATGTGCCCAGGCTGAGTGGAGAGAATGTGCCCAGGCTGAGTGGATTAGAGGTGCCCAGGCTGAGTGGAGTGCAGGTTCCCAGGCAGAGTGGGACTGGAAGTTCCCAGGCTGAGTGGAGTGAATGTCCCCAGGCTGAGTGGATTGCATGTGCCCAGGCTGAGTGGAGTGCTGGTTCCCTGGCAGTGTGGGATTGGAAGTGCCCAGGCTGAGTGGAGTGAATGTGCCCAGGCTGAGTGGAGTGGAGGTGCCCAGGCCGAGTGGAGTGCAGGTTCCCAGGCAGAGTGGGACTGGAAGTGCCCAGGCGGAGTGGAGTGAATGTGCCCAGGCTGAATGTGAGTCAATGTGCCTAGACAGAGTGGAGTGAATGTGCCAGGCCGCCGGAGCCCGAAACGTGCGTTTCCCCATTGCCTTGAATGGGCGCGGAGAGAGGGGGGCGCTTTTTGGCTCGTGGCGCGGGCACCGTTGCGCCAAAGCGTCAAGTGTCACACCTCCCCGTGCTCGGGGCGGCCGCCCGGAGCTAACTGGCTGGGTCTGGAGGGGCTGCGAGGCCGCCCAGGAGAACGGGTCCAAACCGCGTTCCGATCGGACGAGAATTGAGGGCGGGACACAGTTCCGCGGTTCACTTTCCGCCCAGGCAAAGGGCCTATAACTTGCGGCGGGAGGGCTTAAGAGTGGGCCCCCGCGAGTCGGGTGGAGAGCCGGGTGTGGAGAGGAGTAGCGGAGGTTCCCAGTCAGAGTGGGAGTGGAGGTTCCTGGGCAGAGTGGGACTGGAAGTGCCCAGGCTGAGTGGAGTGAATGTGCCCTGGCTGAGTGGAGTGAATGTGGCCAGGCTGAGTGGAGTGGAGGTGCCCAGGCTGAGTGGAGTGAATGTGCCCAGGCTGACTGGAGAGAATGTGCCCAGGCTGAGTGGATTGGAGGTGCCCAGGCTGAGTGGAGTGCAGGTTCCCAGGCAGAGTGGGACTGGAAGTGCCCAGGCTGAGTGGAGTGAATGTGCCCAGGCTGAGTGGAGTGAATGTTCCCAGGCTGAATGGGAGTCAATGTGCCTAGACAGAGTGGAGTGAATGTGCCCAGGCTGAGTGGAGTGGAGGTGCCCAGGCTGAGTGGAGTTGGGGTTCCCAGGCAGAGAGGGACTGGAAGTGCCCTGGCTGAGTGGAGTGAATGTGCCCAGGCTGCGTGGAGTGGAGGTTCCCAGGCTGAGTGGAGTGCAGGTTCCCAGCAGAGTGGGACTGGAAGTGCCCAGGCTGAGTGGAGTGAATGTGCCCAGGCTGAGTGGAGTGAATGTGCGCAGGCAGAGTGGAGTGAATGTTCCCAGGCTGAGTGGAGTGGAGGTGCCCAGGCTGAGTGGAGTGCAGGTTCCCAGGCAGAGTGGGACTGGAAGTGCCCAGGCTGAGTGGAGTGAATGTGCCCAGGCTGAGTGGAGTGGAGGTGCCCAGGCTGAGTGGAGTGCAGGTTCCCAGGCAGAGTGGGATTGGAAGTGCCCAGGCTGAGTTGAGTGAATGTGCCCAGGCTGAGTGGAGTGGAGGTGCCCAGGCCGAGTGGAGTGCAGGTTCCCAGGCAGAGTGGGATTGGAAGTGCCCAGGCTGAGTGGAGTGAATGTGCCCAGGCTGAGTGGAGGTGCCCAGGCTGAATGGAGTTCGGGTTCCCAGGCAGAGTGGGACTGGAAGTGCCAACGGTGAGTGGAGTGAATGTGCCCAGGCTGAGTGGAGTGGAGGTTCCCAGGCTGAGTGGAGTTGGGGTTCCCTGGCAGAGTGGGACTGGAAGTGCCAACGCTGAGTGGAGTGAATGTGCCCAGGCTGAGTGGAGTGGAGGTGCCCAGGCTGAGTGGAGTGCTGGTTCCCAGGCAGAGTGGGATTGGAAGTGCCCAGGCTGAGTTGAGTGAATGTGCCCAGGCTGAGTGGAGTGGAGGTGCCCAGGCCGAGTGGAGTGCAGGTTCCCAGGCAGAGTGGGATTGGAAGTGCCAACGCTGAGTGGAGTGAATGTGCCCAGGCTGACTGGAGAGAATGTGCCCAGGCTGAGTGGATTGGAGGTGCCCAGGCTGAGTGGAGTGCAGGTTCCCAGGCAGAGTGGGACTGGAAGTGCCCAGGCTGAGTGGAGTGAATGTGCCCAGGCTGAGTGGAGTGAATGTTCCCTGGCAGAGTGGGATTGGAAGTGCCCAGGCTGAGTGGAGTGAATGTGCCCAGGCTGAGTGGATTGCATGTGCCCAGGCTGAGTGGAGTGCAGGTTCCCTGGCAGAGTGGGATTGGAAGTGCCCAGGCTGAGTGGAGTGAATGTGCCCAGGCTGAGTGGAGTGCAGGTTCCCAGGCAGAGTGGGATTGGAAGTGCCCAGGCTGAGTGGAGTGAATGTGCCCAGGCTGAGTGGAGTGAATGTTCCCAGGCAGAATGGGAGTCAATGTGCCTAGACAGAGTGGAGTGAATGTGCCCAGGCTGAGTGGAGTGGAGGTGCCCAGGCTGAGTGGAGTTGGGGTTCCCAGGCAGAGAGGGACTGGAAGTGCCCTGGCTGAGTGGAGTGAATGTGCCCAGGCTGAGTGGAGTGAATGTGCCCAGGCTGAGTGGAGTGAATGTGCCCAGGCTGAGTGGAGAGAATGTGCCCAGGCTGAGTGGATTGGAGGTGCCCAGGCTGAGTGGAGTGCAGGTTCCCAGGCAGAGTGGGACTGGAAGTGCCCAGGCTGAGTAGAGTTGGGGTTCCCTGGCAGAGTGGGACTGGAAGTGCCAACGGTGAGTGGAGTGAATGTGCCCAGGCTGAGTGGAGTGGAGGTGCCCAGGCTGAGTGGAGTTGGGGTTCCCTGGCAGAGTGGGACTGGAACTGCCAACGCTGAGTGGAGTGAATGTGCCCAGGCTGAGTGGAGTGGAGGTGCCCAGGCTGAGTGGAGTGCAGGTTCCCAGGCAGAGTGGGATTGGAAGTGCCCAGGCTGAGTGGAGTAATGTACCCAGGCTGAGTGGAGTGCAGGTGCCCAGGCTGAGTGGAGTGCAGGTTCCCAGGCAGAGTGGGATTGGAAGTGCCCAGGCTGAGTGGAGTGAATGTCCCCAGGCTGAGTGGAGTGAATGTGCCCACGCTGAGTGGAGTGAATGTGCCCAAGCTGACTGGAGAGAATGTGCCCAGGCTTAGTGGATTGGAGGTGCCCAGGCTGAGTGGAGTGCAGGTTCCCAGGCAGAGTGGGACTGGAAGTGCCCAGGCTGAGTGGAGTGAATGTGCCCAGGCTGAGTGGAGTGAATGTGCCCAGGCAGTGTGGAGTGAATGTGCCCCGCTGAGTGGAGTGAATGTGCCCGGGCTGAGTGGAGTGGAGGTGCCCAGGCAGAGTGGGACTGGAAGTGCCCAGGCTGAGTGGAGTGAATGTGCCCAGGCTGAGTGGAGTGGAGGTGCCCAGGCCGAGTGGAGTGCAGGTTCCCAGGCAGTGTGGGACTGGAAGTGCCCAGGCGGAGTGGAGTGAATGTGCCCAGGCTGAATGGGAGTCAATGTGCCTAGACAGAGTGGAGTGAATGTGCCCGGCCGCCGGAGCCCGAAACGTGCGTTTCCCCATTGCCTTGAATGGGCGCGGAGAGAGGGGGGCGCTTTTTGGCTCGTGGCGCGGGCACCGTTGCGCCAAAGCGTCAAGTGTCACCCCTCCCCGTGCTCGGGGCGGCCCCTTGGAGCTAACTGGCTGGGTCTGGAGGGGCTGCAAGGCCGCCCAGGAGAACGGGTCCAAACCGCGTTCCGATCGGACAAGAATTGAGGGCGGGACACAGTTCCGCGGTTCACTTTCCGCCCGGGCAAAGGGCCTATAACTTGCGGCGGGAGGGCTTAAGAGTGGGCCCCCGCGAGTCGGGTGGAGAGCCGGGTGTGGAGAGGAGTAGCGGAGGTTCCCAGTCAGAGTGGGAGTGGAGGTTCCTGGGCAGAGTGGGACTGGAAGTGCCCAGGCTGAGTGGAGTGAATGTACCCAGGCTGAGTGGAGTGGAGGTGCCCAGGCTGAGTGGAGTGCAGGTTCCCAGGCAGAGTGGGATTGGAAGTGCCCAGGCTGAGTGGAGTGAATGTGCCCAGGCTGAGTGGAGTGGAGGTGCCCAGGCTGAGTGGAGTGGAGGTGCCCAGGCTGAGTGGAGTGCAGGTTCCCAGGCAGAGTGGGATTGGAAGTGCCCAGGCTGAGTGGAGTAATGTACCCAGGCTGAGTGGAGTGCAGGTGCCCAGGCTGAGTGGAGTGCAGGTTCCCAGGCAGAGTGGGATTGGAAGTGCCCAGGCTGAGTGGAGTGAATGTCCCCAGGCTGAGTGGAGTGAATGTGCCCACGCTGAGTGGAGTGAATGTGCCCAAGCTGACTGGAGAGAATGTGCCCAGGCTTAGTGGATTGGAGGTGCCCAGGCTGAGTGGAGTGCAGGTTCCCAGGCAGAGTGGGACTGGAAGTGCCCAGGCTGAGTGGAGTGAATGTGCCCAGGCTGAGTGGAGTGAATGTGCCCAGGCAGTGTGGAGTGAATGTGCCCCGCTGAGTGGAGTGAATGTGCCCGGGCTGAGTGGAGTGGAGGTGCCCAGGCAGAGTGGGACTGGAAGTGCCCAGGCTGAGTGGAGTGAATGTGCCCAGGCTGAGTGGAGTGGAGGTGCCCAGGCCGAGTGGAGTGCAGGTTCCCAGGCAGTGTGGGACTGGAAGTGCCCAGGCGGAGTGGAGTGAATGTGCCCAGGCTGAATGGGAGTCAATGTGCCTAGACAGAGTGGAGTGAATGTGCCCGGCCGCCGGAGCCCGAAACGTGCGTTTCCCCATTGCCTTGAATGGGCGCGGAGAGAGGGGGGCGCTTTTTGGCTCGTGGCGCGGGCACCGTTGCGCCAAAGCGTCAAGTGTCACCCCTCCCCGTGCTCGGGGCGGCCCCTTGGAGCTAACTGGCTGGGTCTGGAGGGGCTGCAAGGCCGCCCAGGAGAACGGGTCCAAACCGCGTTCCGATCGGACAAGAATTGAGGGCGGGACACAGTTCCGCGGTTCACTTTCCGCCCGGGCAAAGGGCCTATAACTTGCGGCGGGAGGGCTTAAGAGTGGGCCCCCGCGAGTCGGGTGGAGAGCCGGGTGTGGAGAGGAGTAGCGGAGGTTCCCAGTCAGAGTGGGAGTGGAGGTTCCTGGGCAGAGTGGGACTGGAAGTGCCCAGGCTGAGTGGAGTGAATGTACCCAGGCTGAGTGGAGTGGAGGTGCCCAGGCTGAGTGGAGTGCAGGTTCCCAGGCAGAGTGGGATTGGAAGTGCCCAGGCTGAGTGGAGTGAATGTGCCCAGGCTGAGTGGAGTGGAGGTGCCCAGGCTGAGTGGAGTGGAGGTGCCCAGGCTGAGTGGAGTTGGGGTTCCCTGGCAGAGTGGGACTGGAAGTGCCAAGGCTGAGTGGAGTGAATGTGCCCAGGCTGAGTGGAGTGGAGGTGCCCAGGCCGAGTGGAGAGAATGTGCCCAGGCTGAGTGGAGTGAATGTCCCATGGCTGAGTGGAGTGAATGTGCCCAGGCTGAGTGGAGAGAATGTGCCCAGGCTGAGTGGAGTGAATGTGCCCAGGCTGAGTGGAGAGAATGTGCCCAGGCTGAGTGGATTGGAGGTGCCCAGGCTGAGTGGAGTGCAGGTTCCCAGGCAGAGTGGGACTGGAAGTGCCCAGGCTGAGTGGAGTGAATGTGCCCAGGCTGAGTGGAGTGAATGATCCCAGGCTGAATGGGAGTCAATGTGCCTAGACAGAGTGGAGTCAATGTTCCCAGGCTGAGTGGAGTGGAGGTGCCCAGGCTGAGTGGAGTTGGGGTTCCCAGGCAAAGAGGGACTGGAAGTGCCCTGGCTGAGTGGAGTGAATGTGCCCAGGCTGCGTGGAGTGGAGGTTCCCAGGCTGAGTGGAGTGCAGGTTCCCAGCAGAGTGGGACTGGAAGTGCCCAGGCTGAGTGGAGTGAATGTGCCCAGGCTGAGTGGAGTGAATGTGCCCAGGCAGAGTGGAGTGAATGTGCCCAGGCTGAGTGGAGTGGAGGTGCCCAGGCTGAGTGGAGTGCAGGTTCCCAGGCAGAGTGGGACTGGAAGTGCCCAGGCTGAGTGGAGTGAATGTGCCCAGGCTGAATGGAGTGGAGGTGCCCAGGCTGAGTGGAGTGCAGGTTCCCAGGCAGAGTGGGATTCGGAATACCCAGGCTGAGTGGAGTGAATGTACCCAGGCTGAGTGGAGTGGAGGTGCCCAGGCTGAGTGGAGTGCAGGTTCCCAGGCAGAGTGGGATTGGAAGTGCCCAGGCTGAGTGGAGTGAATGTCCCCAGGCTGAGTGGATTGCATGTGCCCAGGCTGAGTGGAGTGCAGGTTCCCTGGCAGAGTGGGATTGGAAGTGCCCAGGCTGAGTGGAGTGAATGTGCCCAGGCTGAGTGGAGTGGAGGTGCCCAGGCCGAGTGGAGTGCAGGTTCCCAGGCAGAGTGGGACTGGAAGTGCCCAGGCGGAGTGGAGTGAATGTGCCCAGGCTGAATGGGAGTCAATGTGCCTAGACAGAGTGGAGTGAATGTGCCCGGCCGCCGGAGCCCGAAACGTGCGTTTCCCCATTGCCTTGAATGGGCGCGGAGAGACGGGGGCGCTTTTTGGCTCGTGGCGCGGGCACCGTTGCGCCAAAGCGTCAAGTGTCACCCCTCCCCGTGCTCGGGGCGGCCACTTGGAGCTAACTGGCTGGGTCTGGAGGGGCTGCGAGGCCGCCCAGGAGAACGGGTCCAAACCGCGTTCCGGTCGGACGAGAATTGAGGGCGGGACACAGTTCCGCGGTTCACTTTCCGCCCGGGCAAAGGGCCTATAACTTGCGGCGGGAGGGCTTAAGAGTGGGCCCCCGCGAGTCGGGTAGAGAGCCGGGTGTGGAGAGGAGTAGCGGAGGTTCCCAGTCAGAGTGGGAGTGGAGGTTCCTGGGCAGAGTGGGACTGGAAGTGCCCAGGCTGAGTGGAGTGAATCTGCCCTGGCTGAGTGGAGTGAATGTAGCCAGGCTGAGTGGAGTGGAGGTGCCCAGGCTGAGTGGAGTGCAGGCACCCAGGCAGAGTGGGATTGGAAGTGCCCAGGCTGAGTGGAGTGAATGTGCCCAGGCTGAGTGGAGTGGAGGTGCCCAGGCTGAGTGGAGTTGGGGTTCCCTGGCAGTGTGGGACTGGAAGTTCCAAGGCTGAGTGGAGTGAATGTGCCCAGGCTGAGTGGAGTGGAGGTGCCCAGGCCGAGTGGAGTGCAGGTTCCCAGGCAGAGTGGGACTGAAAGTGCCCAGGCTGAGTGCAGTGAATGTGCCCAGGCTGAATGGAGTGGAGGTGCCCAGGCTGAGTGGAGTGCAGGTTCCCTGGCAGAGTGGGATTGGAAGTGCCCAGGCTGAGTGCAGTGAATGTGCCCAGGCTGAGTGGAGTGGAGGTGCCCAGGCTGAGTGGAGTTGGGGTTCCCTGGCAGAGTGGGACTGGAAGTGCCAAGGCTGAGTGGAGTGAATGTACCCAGGCTGAGTGGAGTTGGGGTTCCCTGGCAGAGTGGGACTGGAAGTGCCAAGGCTGAGTGGAGTGAATGTACCCAGGCTGAGTGGAGTGGAGGTGCCCAGGCTGAGTGGAGTGCAGGTTCCCAGCAGAGTGGGACTGGAAGTTCCCAGGCTGAGTGGAGTGAATGTGCCCAGGCTGAGTGGAGTGAATGTGCCCAGGCAGAGTGTAGTGAATGTGCCCAGGCTGAGTGGAGTGGAGGTGCCCAGGCTGAGTGGAGTGCAGGTTCCCAGGCAGAGTGGGATTGGAAGTGCCCAGGCTGAGTGGAGTGAATGTGCCCAGGCTGAGTGGAGTGGAGGTGCCCAGGCCGAGTGGAGTGCAGGTTCCCAGGCAGAGTGGGACTGGAAGTGCCCAGGCGGAGTGGAGTGAATGTGCCCAGGCTGAATGGGAGTCAATGTGCCTAGACAGAGTGGAGTGAATGTGCCCGGCCGCCGGAGCCCGAAACGTGCGTTTCCCCATTGCCTTGAATGGGCGCGGAGAGAGGGGGGCGCTTTTTGGCTCGTGGCGCGGGCACCGTTGCGCCAAAGCGTCAAGTGTCACCCCTCCCCGTGCTCGGGGCGGCCCCTTGGAGCTAACTGGCTGGGTCTGGAGGGGATGCGAGGCCGCCCAGGAGAACGGGTCCAAACCGCGTTCCGATCGGACGAGAATTGAGGGCGGGACACAGTTCCGCGGTTCACTTTCCGCCCGGGCAAAGGGCCTATAACTTGCGGCGGGAGGGCTTAAGAGTGGGCCCCCGCGAGTCGGGTGGAGAGCCGGGTGTGGAGAGGAGTAGCGGAGGTTCCCAGTCAGAGTGGGAGTGGAGGTTCCTGGGCAGAGTGGGACTGGAAGTGCCCAGGCTGAGTGGAGTGAATGTACCCAGGCTGAGTGGAGTGGAGGTGCCCAGGCTGAGTGGAGTGCAGGCACCCCGGCAGAGTGGGATTGGAAGTGCCCAGGCTGAGTGGAGTTAATGTGCCCAGGCTGAGTGGAGTGGAGGTGCCCAGGCTGAGTGGAGTGGAGGTGCCCAGGCTGAGTGGAGTTGGGGTTCCCTGGCAGAGTGGGACTGGAAGTGCCAAGGCTGAGTGGAGTGAATGTGCCCATGCTGAGTGGAGTGGAGGTGCCCAGGCCGAGTGGAGTGCAGGTTCCCAGGCAGAGTGGGACTGAAAGTGCCCAGGCTGAGTGGAGTGAATGTGCCCAGGCTGAATGGAGTGGAGGTGCCCAGGCTGAGTGGAGTGCAGGTTCCCTGGCAGAGTGGGACTGGAAGTGCCCAGGCTGAGTGCAGTGAATGTGCCCAGGCTGAGTGGAGTGGAGGTGCCCAGGCTGAGTGGAGTTGGGGTTCCCTGGCAGAGTGGGATTGGAAGTGCCAAGGCTGAGTGGAGTGAATGTACCCAGGCTGAGTGGAGTGGAGGTGCCCAGGCTGAGTGGAGTGCAGGTTCCCAGCAGAGTGGGACTGGAAGTGCCCAGGCTGAGTGGAGTGAATGTGCCCAGGCTGAGTGGAGTGAATGTGCCCAGGGTGAGTGGAGTGAATGTGCCCAGGCTGAGTGGAGTGGAGGTGCCCAGGCTGAGTGGAGTGCAGGTTCCCAGGCAGAGTGGGATTGGAAGTGCCCAGGCTGAGTGGAGTGAATGTGCCCAGGCTGAGTGGAGTGGAGGTGCCCAGGCCGAGTGGAGTGCAGGTTCCCAGGCAGAGTGGGACTGGAAGTGCCCAGGCGGAGTGGAGTGAATGTGCCCAGGCTGAATGGGAGTCAATGTGCCTAGACAGAGTGGAGTGAATGTGCCCGGCCGCCGTAGCCCGAAACGTGCGTTTCCCCATTGCCTTGAATGGGCGCGGAAAGAGGGGGGCGCTTTTTGGCTCGTGGCGCGGGCACCGTTGCGTCAAAGCGTCAAGTGTCACACCTCCCCGTGCTCGGGGCGGCCCCTTGGAGCTTACTGGCTGGGTCTGGAGGGGCTGCGAGGCCGCCCAGGAGAACGGGTCCAAACCGCGTTCCGATCGGACGAGAATTGAGGGCGGGACACAGTTCCGCGGTTCACTTTCCGCCCGGGCAAAGGGCCTATAACTTGCGGCGGGAGGGCTTAAGACTGGGCCCCCGCGAGTCGGGTGGAGAGCCGGGTGTGGAGAGGAGTAGCGGAGGTTACCAGTCAGAGTGGGAGTGGAGGTTCCTGGGCAGAGTGGGACTGGAAGTGCCCAGGCTGAGTGGAGTGAATGTGCCCTGGCTGAGTGGAGTGAATGTGCCAAGGCTGAGTGGAGAGAATGTGCCCAGGCTGAGTGGAGTGAATGTGCCCAGGCTGAGTGGAGAGAATGTGCCCAGGCTGAGTGGATTAGAGGTGCCCAGGCTGAGTGGAGTGCAGGTTCCCAGGCAGAGTGGGACTGGAAGTGCCCAGGCTGAGTGGAGTGAATGTGCCCAGGCTGAGTGGAGTGAATGATCCCAGGCTGAATGGGAGTCAATGTGCCTAGACAGAGTGGAGTGAATGTGCCCAGGCTGAGTGGAGTGGAGGTGCCCAGGCTGAGTGGAGTTGGGGTTCCCAGGCAGAGAGGGACTGGAAGTGCCCTGGCTGAGTGGAGTGAATGTGCCCAGGCTGCGTGGAGTGGAGGTTCCCAGGCTGAGTGGAGTGCAGGTTCCCAGCAGAGTGGGACTGGAAGTGCCCAGGCTGAGTGGAGTGAATGTCCCAGGCTGAGTGGAGTGAATGTGCGCAGGCAGAGTGGATTGAATGTTCCCAGGCTGAGTGGAGTGGAGGTGCCCAGGCTGAGTGGAGTGCAGGTTCCCAGGCAGAGTGGGACTGGAAGTGCCCAGGCTGAGTGGAGTGAATGTGCCCAGGCTGAATGGAGTGGAGGTGCCCAGGCTGAGTGGAGTGCAGGTTCCCAGGCAGAGTGGGATTGGAAGTGCCCAGGCTGAGTGGAGTGAATGTACCCAGGCTGAGTGGAGTGGAGGTGCCCAGGCTGAGTGGAGTGCAGGTTCCCAGGCAGAGTGGGATTGGAAGTGCCCAGGCTGAGTTGAGTGAATGTGCCCAGGCTGAGTGGAGTGGAGGTGCCCAGGCCGAGTGGAGTGAGGTTCCCAGGCAGAGTGGGATTGGAAGTGCCCAGGCTGAGTGGAGTGAATGTACCCAGGCTGAGTGGAGTGGAGGTGCCCAGGCTGAGTGGAGTGCAGGTTCCCAGGCAGAGTGGGATTGGAAGTGCCCAGGCTGAGTTGAGTGAATGTGCCCAGGCTGAGTGGAGTGGAGGTGCCCAGGCCGAGTGGAGTGCAGGTTCCCAGGCAGAGTGGGATTGGAAGTGCCCAGGCTGAGTGGAGTGAATGTGCCCAGGCTGAGTGGAGTGGAGGTGCCCAGGCTGAATGGAGTTGGGGTTCCCTGGCAGAGTGGGACTGGAAGTGCCAACGCTGAGTGGAGTGAATGTGCCCAGGCTGAGTGGAGTGGAGGTGCCCAGGCTGAGTGGAGTGCTGGTTCCCAGGCAGAGTGGGATTGGAAGTGCCCAGGCTGAGTTGAGTGAATGTGCCCAGGCTGAGTGGAGTGGAGGTGCCCAGGCCGAGTGGAGTGCAGGTTCCCAGGCAGAGTGGGATTGGAAGTGCCAACGCTGAGTGGAGTGAATGTGCCCAGGCTGAGTGGAGTGGAGGTGCCCAGGCCGAGTGGAGTGCAGGTTCCCAGGCAGAGTGGGATTGGAAGTGCCAACGCTGAGTGGAGTGAATGTGCCCAGGCTGACTGGAGAGAATGTGCCCAGGCTGAGTGGATTGGAGGTGCCCAGGCTGAGTGGAGTGAAGGTTCCCAGGCAGAGTGGGACTGGAAGTGCCCAGGCTGAGTGGAGTGAATGTGCCCAGGCTGAGTGGAGTGAATGTTCCCAGGCAGAATGGGAGTCAATGTGCCTAGACAGAGTGGAGTGAATTTGCCCAGGCTGAGTGGAGTGGAGGTGCCCAGGCTGAGTGGAGTTGGGGTTCCCAGGCAGAGAGGGACTGGAAGTGCCCTGGCTGAGTGGAGTGAATGTGCCCAGGCTGCGTGGAGTGGAGGTTCCCAGGCTGAGTGGAGTGCAGGTTCCCAGCACAGTGGGACTGGAAGTGTCCAGGCTGAGTGGAGTGAATGTGCCCAGGTTGAGTGGAGTGAATGTGCCCAGGCAGAGTGGAGTGAATGTGCCCAGCTGGGTGGAGTGGAGGTGCCCAGGCTGAGTGGAGTGCAGGTTCCCAGGCTGAGTGGAGTTGGGGTTCCCTGGCAGAGTGGGACTGGAAGTGCCAAGGCTAAGTGGAGTGAATGTACCCAGGCTGAGTGGAGTGGAGGTGCCCAGGCTGAGTGGAGTGCTGGTTCCCAGGCAGAGTGGGATTGGAACTTCCCAGGCTGAGTGGAGTGAATGTCCCCAGGCTGAGTGGATTGCATGTGCCCAGGCTGAGTGGAGTGCAGGTTCCCTGGCAGAGTGGGATTGGAAGTGCCCAGGCTGAGTGGAGTGAATGTACCCAGGCTGAGTGGAGTGCAGGTTCCCAGGCTGAGTGGAGTGGAGGTGCCCAGGCTGAGTGGAGTTGGGGTTCCCTGGCAGAGTGGGACTGGAAGTGCCCAGGCTGAGTGGAGTGAATGTGCCCAGGCTGAGTGGAGTGGAGGTGCCCAGGCTGAGTGGAGTGGAGGTGCCCAGGCTGAGTGGAGTTGGGGTTCCCTGGCAGAGTGGGACTGGAAGTGCCAAGGCTGAGTGGAGTGAATGTGCCCAGGCTGAGTGGAGTGGAGGTGCCCAGGCCGAGTGGAGAGAATGTGCCCAGGCTGAGTGGAGTGAATGTGCCCAGGCTGAGTGGAGTGCAGGTTCCCTGGCAGAGTGGGATTGGAAGTGCCCAGGCTGAGTGGAGTGAATGTGCCCAGGCTGAGTGGAGTGGAGGTGCCCAGGCTGAGTGGAGTGGAGGTGCCCAGGCTGAGTGGAGTTGGGGTTCCCTGGCAGAGTGGGACTGGAAGTGCCAAGGCTGAGTGGAGTGAATGTGCCCAGGCTGAGTGGAGTGGAGGTGCCCAGGCCGAGTGGAGAGAATGTGCCCAGGCTGAGTGGAGTGAATGTGCCATGGCTGAGTGGAGTGAATGTGCCCAGGCTGAGTGGAGAGAATGTGCCCAGGCTGAGTGGAGTGAATGTGCCCAGGCTGAGTGGAGAGAATGTGCCCAGGCTGAGTGGATTGGAGGTGCCCAGGCTGAGTGGAGTGCAGGTTCCCAGGCAGAGTGGGACTGGAATTGCCCAGGCTGAGTGGAGTGAATGTGCCCAGGCTGAGTGGAGTGAATGATCCCAGGCTGAATGGGAGTCAATGTGCCTAGACAGAGTGGAGTCAATGTTCCCAGGCTGAGTGGAGTGGAGGTGCCCAGGCTGAGTGGAGTTGGGGTTCCCAGGCAGAGAGGGACTGGAAGTGCCCTGGCTGAGTGGAGTGAATGTGCCCAGGCTGCGTGGAGTGGAGGTTCCCAGGCTGAGTGGAGTGCAGGTTCCCAGCAGAGTGGGACTGGAAGTGCCCAGGCTGAGTGGAGTGAATGTGCCCAGGCTGAGTGGAGTGAATGTGCCCAGGCAGAGTGGAGTGAATGTGCCCAGGCTGAGTGGAGTGGAGGTGCCCAGGCTGAGTGGAGTGCAGGTTCCCAGGCAGAGTGGGACTGGAAGTGCCCAGGCTGAGTGGAGTGAATGTGCCCAGGCTGAATGGAGTGGAGGTGCCCAGGCTGAGTGGAGTGCAGGTTCCCAGGCAGAGTGGGATTGGAAGTGCCCAGGCTGAGTTGAGTGAATGTACCCAGGCTGAGTGGAGTGGAGGTGCCCAGGCTGAGTGGAGTGCAGGTTCCCAGGCAGAGTGGGATTGGAAGTGCCCAGGCTGAGTGGAGTGAATGTCCCCAGGCTGAGTGGATTGCATGTGCCCAGGCTGAGTGGAGTGCAGGTTCCCTGGCAGAGTGGGATTGGAAGTGCCCAGGCTGAGTGGAGTGAATGTGCCCAGTCTGAGTGGAGTGGAGGTGCCCAGGCCGAGTGGAGTGCAGGTTCCCAGGCAGAGTGGGACTGGAAGTTCCCAGGCGGAGTGGAGTGAATGTGCCCAGGCTGAATGGGAGTCAATGTGCCTAGACAGAGTGGAGTGAATGTGCCCGGCCGCCGGAGCCCGAAACGTGAATTTCCCCATTGCCTTGAATGGGCGCGGAGAGAGGGGGGCGCTTTTTGGCTCGTGGCGCGGGCACCGTTGCGCCAAAGCGTCAAGTGTCACCCCTCCCCGTGCTCGGGGCGGCCACTTGGAGCTAACTGGCTGGGTCTGGAGGGGCTGCGAGGCCGCCCAGGAGAACGGGTCCAAACCGCGTTCCGGTCGGACGAGAATTGAGGGCGGGACACAGTTCCGCGGTTCACTTTCCGCCCGGGCAAAGGGCCTATAACTTGCGGCGGGAGGGCTTAAGAGTGGGCCCCCGCGAGTCGGGTAGAGAGCCGGGTGTGGAGAGGAGTAGCGGAGGTTCCCAGTCAGAGTGGGAGTGGAGGTTCCTGGGCAGAGTGGGACTGGAAGTGCCCAGGCTGAGTGGAGTGAATCTGCCCTGGCTGAGTGGAGTGAATGTAGCCAGGCTGAGTGGAGTGGAGGTGCCCAGGCTGAGTGGAGTGCAGGCACCCAGGCAGAGTGGGATTGGAAGTGCCCAGGCTGAGTGGAGTGAATGTGCCCAGGCTGAGTGGAGTGGAGGTGCCCAGGCTGAGTGGAGTTGGGGTTCCCTGGCAGAGTGGGACTGGAAGTGCCAAGGCTGAGTGGAGTGAATGTGCCCAGGCTGAGTGGAGTGGAGGTGCCCAGGCCGAGTGGAGTGCAGGTTCCCAGGCAGAGTGGGACTGAAAGTGCCCAGGCTGAGTGGAGTGAATGTGCCCAGGCTGAATGGAGTGGAGGTGCCCAGGCCGAGTGGAGTGCAGGTTCCCAGGCAGAGTGGGACTGGAAGTGCCCAGGCGGAGTGGAGTGAATGTGCCCAGGCTGAATGGGAGTCAATGTGCCTAGACAGAGTGGAGTGAATGTGCCCGGCCGCCGTAGCCCGAAACGTGCGTTTCCCCATTGCCTTGAATGGGCGCGGAAAGAGGGGGGCGCTTTTTGGCTCGTGGCGCGGGCACCGTTGCGCCAAAGCGTCAAGTGTCACACCTCCCCGTGCTCGGGGCGGCCCCTTGGAGCTTACTGGCTGGGTCTGGAGGGGCTGCGAGGCCGCCCAGGAGAACGGGTCCAAACCGCGTTCCGATCGCACGAGAATTGAGGGCGGGACACAGTTCCGCGGTTCACTTTCCGCCCGGGCAAAGGGCCTATAACTTGCGGCGGGAGGGCTTAAGACTGGGCCCCCGCGAGTCGGGTGGAGAGCCGGGTGTGGAGAGGAGTAGCGGAGGTTACCAGTCAGAGTGGGAGTGGAGGTTCCTGGGCAGAGTGGGACTGGAAGTGCCCAGGCTGAGTGGAGTGAATGTGCCCTGGCTGAGTGGAGTGAATGTGCCCAGGCTGAGTGGAGAGAATGTGCCCAGGCTGAGTGGAGTGAATGTGCCCAGGCTGAGTGGAGAGAATGTGACCAGGCTGAGTGGATTAGAGGTGCCCAGGCTGAGTGGAGTGCAGGTTCCCAGGCAGAGTGGGACTGGAAGTTCCCAGGCTGAGTGGAGTGAATGTCCCCAGGCTGAGTGGATTGCATGTGCCCAGGCTGAGTGGAGTGCTGGTTCCCTGGCAGTGTGGGATTGGAAGTGCCCAGGCTGAGTGGAGTGAATGTGCCCAGGCTGAGTGGAGTGGAGGTGCCCAGGCCGAGTGGAGTGCAGGTTCCCAGGCAGAGTGGGACTGGAAGTGCCCAGGCGGAGTGGAGTGAATGTGCCCAGGCTGAATGTGAGTCAATGTGCCTAGACAGAGTGGAGTGAATGTGCCAGGCCGCCGGAGCCCGAAACGTGCGTTTCCCCATTGCCTTGAATGGGCGCGGAGAGAGGGGGGCGCTTTTTGGCTCGTGGCGCGGGCACCGTTGCGCCAAAGCGTCAAGTGTCACACCTCCCCGTGCTCGGGGCGGCCGCCCGGAGCTAACTGGCTGGGTCTGGAGGGGCTGCGAGGCCGCCCAGGAGAACGGGTCCAAACCGCGTTCCGATCGGACGAGAATTGAGGGCGGGACACAGTTCCGCGGTTCACTATCCGCCCGGGCAAAGGGCCTATAACTTGCGGCGGGAGGGCTTAAGAGTGGGCCCCCGCGAGTCGGGTGGAGAGCCGGGTGTGGAGAGGAGTTGCGGAGGTTCCCATTCAGAGTGGGAGTGGAGGTTCCTGGGCAGAGTGGGACTGGAAGTGCCCAGGCTGAGTGGAGTGAATGTGCCCTGGCTGAGTGGAGTGAATGTGGCCAGGCTGAGTGGAGTGGAGGTGCCCAGGCTGAGTGGAGTGAATGTGCCCAGGCTGACTGGAGAGAATGTGCCCAGGCTGAGTGGATTGGAGGTGCCCAGGCTGAGTGGAGTGCAGGTTCCCAGGCAGAGTGGGACTGGAAGTGCCCAGGCTGAGTGGAGTGAATGTGCCCAGGCTGAGTGGAGTGAATGTTCCCAGGCTGAATGGGAGTCAATGTGCCTAGACAGAGTGGAGTGAATGTGCCCAGGCTGAGTGGAGTGGAGGTGCCCAGGCTGAGTGGAGTTGGGGTTCCCAGGCAGAGAGGGACTGGAAGTGCCCTGGCTGAGTGGAGTGAATGTGCCCAGGCTGCGTGGAGTGGAGGTTCCCAGGCTGAGTGGAGTGCAGGTTCCCAGCAGAGTGGGACTGGAAGTGCCCAGGCTGAGTGGAGTGAATGTGCCCAGGCTGAGTGGAGTGAATGTGCGCAGGCAGAGTGGAGTGAATGTTCCCAGGCTGAGTGGAGTGGAGGTGCCCAGGCTGAGTGGAGTGCAGGTTCCCAGGCAGAGTGGGACTGGAAGTGCCCAGGCTGAGTGGAGTGAATGTGCCCAGGCTGAGTGGAGTGGAGGTGCCCAGGCTGAGTGGAGTGCAGGTTCCCAGGCAGAGTGGGATTGGAAGTGCCCAGGCTGAGTTGAGTGAATGTGCCCAGGCTGAGTGGAGTGGAGGTGCCCAGGCCGAGTGGAGTGCAGGTTCCCAGGCAGAGTGGGATTGGAAGTGCCCAGGCTGAGTGGAGTGAATGTGCCCAGGCTGAGTGGAGGTGCCCAGGCTGAATGGAGTTCGGGTTCCCAGGCAGAGTGGGACTGGAAGTGCCAACGGTGAGTGGAGTGAATGTGCCCAGGCTGAGTGGAGTGGAGGTGCCCAGGCTGAGTGGAGTTGGGGTTCCCTGGCAGAGTGGGACTGGAAGTGCCAACGCTGAGTGGAGTGAATGTGCCCAGGCTGAGTGGAGTGGAGGTGCCCAGGCTGAGTGGAGTGCTGGTTCCCAGGCAGAGTGGGATTGGAAGTGCCCAGGCTGAGTTGAGTGAATGTGCCCAGGCTGAGTGGAGTGGAGGTGCCCAGGCCGAGTGGAGTGCAGGTTCCCAGGCAGAGTGGGATTGGAAGTGCCAACGCTGAGTGGAGTGAATGTGCCCAGGCTGACTGGAGAGAATGTGCCCAGGCTGAGTGGATTGGAGGTGCCCAGGCTGAGTGGAGTGCAGGTTCCCAGGCAGAGTGGGACTGGAAGTGCCCAGGCTGAGTGGAGTGAATGTGCCCAGGCTGAGTGGAGTGAATGTTCCCAGGCAGAATGGGAGTCAATGTGCCTAGACAGAGTGGAGTGAATGTGCCCAGGCTGAGTGGAGTGGAGGTGCCCAGGCTGAGTGGAGTTGGGGTTCACAGGCAGAGAGGGACTGGAAGTGCCCTGGCTGAGTGGAGTGAATGTGCCCAGGCTGCGTGGAGTGGAGGTTCCCAGGCTGAGTGGAGTGCAGGTTCCCAGCACAGTGGGACTGGAAGTGTCCAGGCTGAGTGGAGTGAATGTGCCCAGGCTGAGTGGAGTGAATGTGCCCAGGCAGAGTGGAGTGAATGTGCCCAGCTGGGTGGAGTGGAGGTGCCCAGGCTGAGTGGAGTGCAGGTTCCCAGGCTGAGTGGAGTTGGGGTTCCCTGGCAGAGTGGGACTGGAAGTGCCAAGGCTAAGTGGAGTGAATGTACCCAGGCTGAGTGGAGTGGAGGTGCCCAGGCTGAGTGGAGTGCTGGTTCCCAGGCAGAGTGGGATTGGAAGTGCCCAGGCTGAGTTGAGTGAATGTGCCCAGGCTGAGTGGATTGCATGTGCCCAGGCTGAGTGGAGTGCAGGTTCCCTGGCAGAGTGGGATTGGAAGTGCCCAGGCTGAGTGGAGTGAATGTGCCCAGGCTGAGTGGAGTGCAGGTTCCCAGGCAGAGTGGGATTGGAAGTACCCAGGCTGAGTGGAGTGAATGTGCCCAGGCTGAGTGGAGTGAATGTTCCCAGGCAGAATGGGAGTCAATGTGCCTAGACAGAGTGGAGTGAATGTGCCCAGGCTGAGTGGAGTGGAGGTGCCCAGGCTGAGTGGAGTTGGGGTTCCCAGGCAGAGAGGGACTGGAAGTGCCCTGGCTGAGTGGAGTGAATGTGCCCAGGCTGCGTGGAGTGGAGGTTCCCAGGCTGAGTGGAGTGCAGGTTCCCAGCACAGTGGGACTGGAAGTGTCCAGGCTGAGTGGAGTGAATGTGCCCAGGCTGAGTGGAGTGAATGTGCCCAGGCAGAGTGGAGTGAATGTGCCCAGCTGGGTGGAGTGGAGGTGCCCAGGCTGAGTGGAGTGCAGGTTCCCAGGCTGAGTGGAGTTGGGGTTCCCTGGCAGAGTGGGACTGGAAGTGCCAAGGCTAAGTGGAGTGAATGTACCCAGGCTGAGTGGAGTGGAGGTGCCCAGGCTGAGTGGAGTGCTGGTTCCCAGGCAGAGTGGGATTGGAACTTCCCAGGCTGAGTGGAGTGAATGTCCCCAGGCTGAGTGGATTGCATGTGCCCAGGCTGAGTGGAGTGCAGGTTCCCTGGCAGAGTGGGATTGGAAGTGCCCAGGCTGAGTGGAGTGAATGTGCCCAGGCTGAGTGGAGTGCAGGTTCCCAGGCAGAGTGGGATTGGAAGTGCCCAGGCTGAGTGGAGTGAATGTGCCCTGGCTGAGTGGAGTGAATGTGCCCAGGCTGAGTGGAGTGAATGTGCCCAGGCTGAGTGGAGTGAATGTGCCAAGGCTGAGTGGAGAGAATGTGCCCAGGCTGAGTGGATTGGAGGTGCCCAGGCTGAGTGGAGTGCAGGTTCCCAGGCAGAGTGGGACTGGAAGTGCCCAGGCTGAGTGGAGTGAATGTGCCCAGGCTGAGTGGAGTGAATGTTCCCAGGCTGAATGGGAGTCAATGTGCCTAGACAGAGTGGAGTGAATGTGCCCAGGCTGCGTGGACTGGAGGTTCCCAGGCTGAGTGGAGTGCTGGTTCCCAGCAGAGTGGGACTGGAAGTGCCCAGGCTGAGTGGAGTGAATGTGCCCAGGCTGAGTGGAGTGAATGTGCCCAGGCTGAGTGGAGTGAATGTGCCCAGGCTGAGTGGAGTGGAGGTGCCCAGGCTGAGTGGAGTGCAGGTTCCCAGGCAGAGTGGGACTGGAAGTGCCCAGGCTGAGTGGAGTGAATGTCCCCTGGCTGAATGGAGTGGAGGTGCCCAGGCTGAGTGGAGTGCAGGTTCCCAGGCAGAGTGGGATTGGAAGTGCCCAGGCTGAGTGGAGTGAATGTACCCAGGCTGAGTGGAGTGGAGGTGCCCAGGCTGAGTGGAGTGCAGGTTCCCAGGCAGAGTGGGATTGGAATTGCCCAGGCTGAGTGGAGTGAATGTGCCCAGGCTGAGTGGAGTGAAGGTGCCCAGGCCGAGTGGAGTGCAGGTTCCCAGGCAGAGTGGGACTGGAGGTGCCCAGGCTGAGTGGAGTGAATGTGCCCAGGCTGAGTGAAGTGGAGGTGCCCAGGCTGAGTGGAGTTGGGGTTCCCAGGCAGAGTGGGACTGGAAGTGCCAACGCTGAGTGGAGTGAATGTGCCCAGGCTGAGTGGAGTGGAGGTGCCCAGGCCGAGTGGAGTGCAGGTTCCCAGGCAGAGTGGGACTGAAAGTGCCCAGGCTGAGTGGAGTGAATGTGCCCAGGCTGAGTGGAGTGGAGGTGCCCAGGCCGAGTGGAGTGCAGGTTCCCAGGCAGAGTGGGACTGGAAGTGCCCAGGCGGAGTGGAGTGAATGTGCCCAGGCTGAATGGGAGTCAATGTGCCTATGACAGAGTGGAGTGAATGTGCCAGGCCGCCGGAGCCCGAAACGTGCGTTTCCCCATTGCCTTGAATGGGCGCGGAGAGAGGGGGGCGCTTTTTGGCTCGTGACGCGGGCACCGTTGCGCCAAAGCGTCAAGTGTCACCCCTCCCCGTGCTCGGGGCGGCCCCTTGGAGCTTACTGGCTGGGTCTGGAGGGGCTGCGAGGCCGCCCAGGAGAACGGGTCCAAACCGCGTTCCGATCGGACGAGAATTGAGGGCGGGAAACAGTTCCGCGGTTCACTTTCCGCCCGGGCAAAGGGCCTATAACTTGCGGCGGGAGGGCTTAAGAGTGGGCCCCCGCGAGTCGGGTGGAGAGCCGGGTGTGGAGAGGAGTAGCGGAGGTTCCCAGTCAGAGTGGGAGTGGAGGTTCCTGGGCAGAGTGGGACTGGAAGTGCCCAGGCTGAGTGGAGTGAATGTACCCAGGCTGAGTGGAGTGGAGGTGCCCAGGCTGAGTGGAGTGCAGGCACCCCGGCAGAGTGGGATTGGAAGTGCCCAGGCTGAGTGGAGTTAATGTGCCCAGGCTGAGTGGAGTGGAGGTGCCCAGGCTGAGTGGAGTGGAGGTGCCCAGGCTGAGTGGAGTTGGGGTTCCCTGGCAGAGTGGGACTGGAAGTGCCAAGGCTGAGTGGAGTGAATGTGCCCATGCTGAGTGGAGTGGAGGTGCCCAGGCCGAGTGGAGTGCAGGTTCCCAGGCAGAGTGGGACTGAAAGTGCCCAGGCTGAGTGGAGTGAATGTGCCCAGGCTGAATGGAGTGGAGGTGCCCAGGCTGAGTGGAGTGCAGGTTCCCTGGCAGAGTGGGACTGGAAGTGCCCAGGCTGAGTGCAGTGAATGTGCCCAGGCTGAGTGGAGTGGAGGTGCCCAGGCTGAGTGGAGTTGGGGTTCCCTGGCAGAGTGGGATTGGAAGTGCCAAGGCTGAGTGGAGTGAATGTACCCAGGCTGAGTGGAGTGGAGGTGCCCAGGCTGAGTGGAGTGCAGGTTCCCAGCAGAGTGGGACTGGAAGTGCCCAGGCTGAGTGGAGTGAATGTGCCCAGGCTGAGTGGAGTGAATGTGCCCAGGGTGAGTGGAGTGAATGTGCCCAGGCTGAGTGGAGTGGAGGTGCCCAGGCTGAGTGGAGTGCAGGTTCCCAGGCAGAGTGGGATTGGAAGTGCCCAGGCTGAGTGGAGTGAATGTGCCCAGGCTGAGTGGAGTGGAGGTGCCCAGGCCGAGTGGAGTGCAGGTTCCCAGGCAGAGTGGGACTGGAAGTGCCCAGGCGGAGTGGAGTGAATGTGCCCAGGCTGAATGGGAGTCAATGTGCCTAGACAGAGTGGAGTGAATGTGCCCGGCCGCCGTAGCCCGAAACGTGCGTTTCCCCATTGCCTTGAATGGGCGCGGAAAGAGGGGGGCGCTTTTTGGCTCGTGGCGCGGGCACCGTTGCGTCAAAGCGTCAAGTGTCACACCTCCCCGTGCTCGGGGCGGCCCCTTGGAGCTTACTGGCTGGGTCTGGAGGGGCTGCGAGGCCGCCCAGGAGAACGGGTCCAAACCGCGTTCCGATCGGACGAGAATTGAGGGCGGGACACAGTTCCGCGGTTCACTTTCCGCCCGGGCAAAGGGCCTATAACTTGCGGCGGGAGGGCTTAAGACTGGGCCCCCGCGAGTCGGGTGGAGAGCCGGGTGTGGAGAGGAGTAGCGGAGGTTACCAGTCAGAGTGGGAGTGGAGGTTCCTGGGCAGAGTGGGACTGGAAGTGCCCAGGCTGAGTGGAGTGAATGTGCCCTGGCTGAGTGGAGTGAATGTGCCAAGGCTGAGTGGAGAGAATGTGCCCAGGCTGAGTGGAGTGAATGTGCCCAGGCTGAGTGGAGAGAATGTGCCCAGGCTGAGTGGATTAGAGGTGCCCAGGCTGAGTGGAGTGCAGGTTCCCAGGCAGAGTGGGACTGGAAGTGCCCAGGCTGAGTGGAGTGAATGTGCCCAGGCTGAGTGGAGTGAATGATCCCAGGCTGAATGGGAGTCAATGTGCCTAGACAGAGTGGAGTGAATGTGCCCAGGCTGAGTGGAGTGGAGGTGCCCAGGCTGAGTGGAGTTGGGGTTCCCAGGCAGAGAGGGACTGGAAGTGCCCTGGCTGAGTGGAGTGAATGTGCCCAGGCTGCGTGGAGTGGAGGTTCCCAGGCTGAGTGGAGTGCAGGTTCCCAGCAGAGTGGGACTGGAAGTGCCCAGGCTGAGTGGAGTGAATGTCCCAGGCTGAGTGGAGTGAATGTGCGCAGGCAGAGTGGATTGAATGTTCCCAGGCTGAGTGGAGTGGAGGTGCCCAGGCTGAGTGGAGTGCAGGTTCCCAGGCAGAGTGGGACTGGAAGTGCCCAGGCTGAGTGGAGTGAATGTGCCCAGGCTGAATGGAGTGGAGGTGCCCAGGCTGAGTGGAGTGCAGGTTCCCAGGCAGAGTGGGATTGGAAGTGCCCAGGCTGAGTGGAGTGAATGTACCCAGGCTGAGTGGAGTGGAGGTGCCCAGGCTGAGTGGAGTGCAGGTTCCCAGGCAGAGTGGGATTGGAAGTGCCCAGGCTGAGTTGAGTGAATGTGCCCAGGCTGAGTGGAGTGGAGGTGCCCAGGCCGAGTGGAGTGAGGTTCCCAGGCAGAGTGGGATTGGAAGTGCCCAGGCTGAGTGGAGTGAATGTACCCAGGCTGAGTGGAGTGGAGGTGCCCAGGCTGAGTGGAGTGCAGGTTCCCAGGCAGAGTGGGATTGGAAGTGCCCAGGCTGAGTTGAGTGAATGTGCCCAGGCTGAGTGGAGTGGAGGTGCCCAGGCCGAGTGGAGTGCAGGTTCCCAGGCAGAGTGGGATTGGAAGTGCCCAGGCTGAGTGGAGTGAATGTGCCCAGGCTGAGTGGAGTGGAGGTGCCCAGGCTGAATGGAGTTGGGGTTCCCTGGCAGAGTGGGACTGGAAGTGCCAACGCTGAGTGGAGTGAATGTGCCCAGGCTGAGTGGAGTGGAGGTGCCCAGGCTGAGTGGAGTGCTGGTTCCCAGGCAGAGTGGGATTGGAAGTGCCCAGGCTGAGTTGAGTGAATGTGCCCAGGCTGAGTGGAGTGGAGGTGCCCAGGCCGAGTGGAGTGCAGGTTCCCAGGCAGAGTGGGATTGGAAGTGCCAACGCTGAGTGGAGTGAATGTGCCCAGGCTGAGTGGAGTGGAGGTGCCCAGGCCGAGTGGAGTGCAGGTTCCCAGGCAGAGTGGGATTGGAAGTGCCAACGCTGAGTGGAGTGAATGTGCCCAGGCTGACTGGAGAGAATGTGCCCAGGCTGAGTGGATTGGAGGTGCCCAGGCTGAGTGGAGTGAAGGTTCCCAGGCAGAGTGGGACTGGAAGTGCCCAGGCTGAGTGGAGTGAATGTGCCCAGGCTGAGTGGAGTGAATGTTCCCAGGCAGAATGGGAGTCAATGTGCCTAGACAGAGTGGAGTGAATGTGCCCAGGCTGAGTGGAGTGGAGGTGCCCAGGCTGAGTGGAGTTGGGGTTCCCAGGCAGAGAGGGACTGGAAGTGCCCTGGCTGAGTGGAGTGAATGTGCCCAGGCTGCGTGGAGTGGAGGTTCCCAGGCTGAGTGGAGTGCAGGTTCCCAGCACAGTGGGACTGGAAGTGTCCAGGCTGAGTGGAGTGAATGTGCCCAGGTTGAGTGGAGTGAATGTGCCCAGGCAGAGTGGAGTGAATGTGCCCAGCTGGGTGGAGTGGAGGTGCCCAGGCTGAGTGGAGTGCAGGTTCCCAGGCTGAGTGGAGTTGGGGTTCCCTGGCAGAGTGGGACTGGAAGTGCCAAGGCTAAGTGGAGTGAATGTACCCAGGCTGAGTGGAGTGGAGGTGCCCAGGCTGAGTGGAGTTGGGGTTCCCTGGCAGAGTGGGACTGGAAGTGCCAAGGCTAAGTGGAGTGAATGTACCCAGGCTGAGTGGAGTGGAGGTGCCCAGGCTGAGTGGAGTGCTGGTTCCCAGGCAGAGTGGGATTGGAACTTCCCAGGCTGAGTGGAGTGAATGTCCCCAGGCTGAGTGGATTGCATGTGCCCAGGCTGAGTGGAGTGCAGGTTCCCTGGCAGAGTGGGATTGGAAGTGCCCAGGCTGAGTGGAGTGAATGTGCCCAGGCTGAGTGGAGTGCAGGTTCCCAGGCTGAGTGGAGTGGAGGTGCCCAGGCTGAGTGGAGTTGGGGTTCCCTGGCAGAGTGGGACTGGAAGTGCCCAGGCTGAGTGGAGTGAATGTGCCCAGGCTGAGTGGAGTGGAGGTGCCCAGGCTGAGTGGAGTGGAGGTGCCCAGGCTGAGTGGAGTTGGGGTTCCCTGGCAGAGTGGGACTGGAAGTGCCAAGGCTGAGTGGAGTGAATGTGCCCAGGCTGAGTGGAGTGGAGGTGCCCAGGCCGAGTGGAGAGAATGTGCCCAGGCTGAGTGGAGTGAATGTGCCCAGGCTGAGTGGAGTGCAGGTTCCCTGGCAGAGTGGGATTGGAAGTGCCCAGGCTGAGTGGAGTGAATGTGCCCAGGCTGAGTGGAGTGGAGGTGCCCAGGCTGAGTGGAGTGGAGGTGCCCAGGCTGAGTGGAGTTGGGGTTCCCTGGCAGAGTGGGACTGGAAGTGCCAAGGCTGAGTGGAGTGAATGTGCCCAGGCTGAGTGGAGTGGAGGTGCCCAGGCCGAGTGGAGAGAATGTGCCCAGGCTGAGTGGAGTGAATGTGCCATGGCTGAGTGGAGTGAATGTGCCCAGGCTGAGTGGAGAGAATGTGCCCAGGCTGAGTGGAGTGAATGTGCCCAGGCTGAGTGGAGAGAATGTGCCCAGGCTGAGTGGATTGGAGGTGCCCAGGCTGAGTGGAGTGCAGGTTCCCAGGCAGAGTGGGACTGGAATTGCCCAGGCTGAGTGGAGTGAATGTGCCCAGGCTGAGTGGAGTGAATGATCCCAGGCTGAATGGGAGTCAATGTGCCTAGACAGAGTGGAGTCAATGTTCCCAGGCTGAGTGGAGTGGAGGTGCCCAGGCTGAGTGGAGTTGGGGTTCCCAGGCAGAGAGGGACTGGAAGTGCCCTGGCTGAGTGGAGTGAATGTGCCCAGGCTGCGTGGAGTGGAGGTTCCCAGGCTGAGTGGAGTGCAGGTTCCCAGCAGAGTGGGACTGGAAGTGCCCAGGCTGAGTGGAGTGAATGTGCCCAGGCTGAGTGGAGTGAATGTGCCCAGGCAGAGTGGAGTGAATGTGCCCAGGCTGAGTGGAGTGGAGGTGCCCAGGCTGAGTGGAGTGCAGGTTCCCAGGCAGAGTGGGACTGGAAGTGCCCAGGCTGAGTGGAGTGAATGTGCCCAGGCTGAATGGAGTGGAGGTGCCCAGGCTGAGTGGAGTGCAGGTTCCCAGGCAGAGTGGGATTGGAAGTGCCCAGGCTGAGTTGAGTGAATGTACCCAGGCTGAGTGGAGTGGAGGTGCCCAGGCTGAGTGGAGTGCAGGTTCCCAGGCAGAGTGGGATTGGAAGTGCCCAGGCTGAGTGGAGTGAATGTCCCCAGGCTGAGTGGATTGCATGTGCCCAGGCTGAGTGGAGTGCAGGTTCCCTGGCAGAGTGGGATTGGAAGTGCCCAGGCTGAGTGGAGTGAATGTGCCCAGTCTGAGTGGAGTGGAGGTGCCCAGGCCGAGTGGAGTGCAGGTTCCCAGGCAGAGTGGGACTGGAAGTTCCCAGGCGGAGTGGAGTGAATGTGCCCAGGCTGAATGGGAGTCAATGTGCCTAGACAGAGTGGAGTGAATGTGCCCGGCCGCCGGAGCCCGAAACGTGCGTTTCCCCATTGCCTTGAATGGGCGCGGAGAGAGGGGGGCGCTTTTTGGCTCGTGGCGCGGGCACCGTTGCGCCAAAGCGTCAAGTGTCACCCCTCCCCGTGCTCGGGGCGGCCACTTGGAGCTAACTGGCTGGGTCTGGAGGGGCTGCGAGGCCGCCCAGGAGAACGGGTCCAAACCGCGTTCCGGTCGGACGAGAATTGAGGGCGGGACACAGTTCCGCGGTTCACTTTCCGCCCGGGCAAAGGGCCTATAACTTGCGGCGGGAGGGCTTAAGAGTGGGCCCCCGCGAGTCGGGTAGAGAGCCGGGTGTGGAGAGGAGTAGCGGAGGTTCCCAGTCAGAGTGGGAGTGGAGGTTCCTGGGCAGAGTGGGACTGGAAGTGCCCAGGCTGAGTGGAGTGAATCTGCCCTGGCTGAGTGGAGTGAATGTAGCCAGGCTGAGTGGAGTGGAGGTGCCCAGGCTGAGTGGAGTGCAGGCACCCAGGCAGAGTGGGATTGGAAGTGCCCAGGCTGAGTGGAGTGAATGTGCCCAGGCTGAGTGGAGTGGAGGTGCCCAGGCTGAGTGGAGTTGGGGTTCCCTGGCAGAGTGGGACTGGAAGTGCCAAGGCTGAGTGGAGTGAATGTGCCCAGGCTGAGTGGAGTGGAGGTGCCCAGGCCGAGTGGAGTGCAGGTTCCCAGGCAGAGTGGGACTGAAAGTGCCCAGGCTGAGTGGAGTGAATGTGCCCAGGCTGAATGGAGTGGAGGTGCCCAGGCCGAGTGGAGTGCAGGTTCCCAGGCAGAGTGGGACTGGAAGTGCCCAGGCGGAGTGGAGTGAATGTGCCCAGGCTGAATGGGAGTCAATGTGCCTAGACAGAGTGGAGTGAATGTGCCCGGCCGCCGTAGCCCGAAACGTGCGTTTCCCCATTGCCTTGAATGGGCGCGGAAAGAGGGGGGCGCTTTTTGGCTCGTGGCGCGGGCACCGTTGCGCCAAAGCGTCAAGTGTCACACCTCCCCGTGCTCGGGGCGGCCCCTTGGAGCTTACTGGCTGGGTCTGGAGGGGCTGCGAGGCCGCCCAGGAGAACGGGTCCAAACCGCGTTCCGATCGGACGAGAATTGAGGGCGGGACACAGTTCCGCGGTTCACTTTCCGCCCGGGCAAAGGGCCTATAACTTGCGGCGGGAGGGCTTAAGACTGGGCCCCCGCGAGTCGGGTGGAGAGCCGGGTGTGGAGAGGAGTAGCGGAGGTTACCAGTCAGAGTGGGAGTGGAGGTTCCTGGGCAGAGTGGGACTGGAAGTGCCCAGGCTGAGTGGAGTGAATGTGCCCTGGCTGAGTGGAGTGAATGTGCCCAGGCTGAGTGGAGAGAATGTGCCCAGGCTGAGTGGAGTGAATGTGCCCAGGCTGAGTGGAGAGAATGTGCCCAGGCTGAGTGGATTAGAGGTGCCCAGGCTGAGTGGAGTGCAGGTTCCCAGGCAGAGTGGGACTGGAAGTTCCCAGGCTGAGTGGAGTGAATGTCCCCAGGCTGAGTGGATTGCATGTGCCCAGGCTGAGTGGAGTGCTGGTTCCCTGGCAGTGTGGGATTGGAAGTGCCCAGGCTGAGTGGAGTGAATGTGCCCAGGCTGAGTGGAGTGGAGGTGCCCAGGCCGAGTGGAGTGCAGGTTCCCAGGCAGAGTGGGACTGGAAGTGCCCAGGCGGAGTGGAGTGAATGTGCCCAGGCTGAATGTGAGTCAATGTGCCTAGACAGAGTGGAGTGAATGTGCCAGGCCGCCGGAGCCCGAAACGTGCGTTTCCCCATTGCCTTGAATGGGCGCGGAGAGAGGGGGGCGCTTTTTGGCTCGTGGCGCGGGCACCGTTGCGCCAAAGCGTCAAGTGTCACACCTCCCCGTGCTCGGGGCGGCCGCCCGGAGCTAACTGGCTGGGTCTGGAGGGGCTGCGAGGCCGCCCAGGAGAACGGGTCCAAACCGCGTTCCGATCGGACGAGAATTGAGGGCGGGACACAGTTCCGCGGTTCACTTTCCGCCCGGGCAAAGGGCCTATAACTTGCGGTGGGAGGGCTTAAGAGTGGGCCCCCGCGAGTCGGGTGGAGAGCCGGGTGTGGAGAGGAGTTGCGGAGGTTCCCATTCAGAGTGGGAGTGGAGGTTCCTGGGCAGAGTGGGACTGGAAGTGCCCAGGCTGAGTGGAGTGAATGTGCCCTGGCTGAGTGGAGTGAATGTGGCCAGGCTGAGTGGAGTGGAGGTGCCCAGGCTGAGTGGAGTGAATGTGCCCAGGCTGACTGGAGAGAATGTGCCCAGGCTGAGTGGATTGGAGGTGCCCAGGCTGAGTGGAGTGCAGGTTCCCAGGCAGAGTGGGACTGGAAGTGCCCAGGCTGAGTGGAGTGAATGTGCCCAGGCTGAGTGGAGTGAATGTTCCCAGGCTGAATGGGAGTCAATGTGCCTAGACAGAGTGGAGTGAATGTGCCCAGGCTGAGTGGAGTGGAGGTGCCCAGGCTGAGTGGAGTTGGGGTTCCCAGGCAGAGAGGGACTGGAAGTGCCCTGGCTGAGTGGAGTGAATGTGCCCAGGCTGCGTGGAGTGGAGGTTCCCAGGCTGAGTGGAGTGCAGGTTCCCAGCAGAGTGGGACTGGAAGTGCCCAGGCTGAGTGGAGTGAATGTGCCCAGGCTGAGTGGAGTGAATGTGCGCAGGCAGAGTGGAGTGAATGTTCCCAGGCTGAGTGGAGTGGAGGTGCCCAGGCTGAGTGGAGTGCAGGTTCCCAGGCAGAGTGGGACTGGAAGTGCCCAGGCTGAGTGGAGTGAATGTGCCCAGGCTGAGTGGAGTGGAGGTGCCCAGGCTGAGTGGAGTGCAGGTTCCCAGGCAGAGTGGGATTGGAAGTGCCCAGGCTGAGTTGAGTGAATGTGCCCAGGCTGAGTGGAGTGGAGGTGCCCAGGCCGAGTGGAGTGCAGGTTCCCAGGCAGAGTGGGATTGGAAGTGCCCAGGCTGAGTGGAGTGAATGTGCCCAGGCTGAGTGGAGGTGCCCAGGCTGAATGGAGTTCGGGTTCCCAGGCAGAGTGGGACTGGAAGTGCCAACGGTGAGTGGAGTGAATGTGCCCAGGCTGAGTGGAGTGGAGGTGCCCAGGCTGAGTGGAGTTGGGGTTCCCTGGCAGAGTGGGACTGGAAGTGCCAACGCTGAGTGGAGTGAATGTGCCCAGGCTGAGTGGAGTGGAGGTGCCCAGGCTGAGTGGAGTGCTGGTTCCCAGGCAGAGTGGGATTGGAAGTGCCCAGGCTGAGTTGAGTGAATGTGCCCAGGCTGAGTGGAGTGGAGGTGCCCAGGCCGAGTGGAGTGCAGGTTCCCAGGCAGAGTGGGATTGGAAGTGCCAACGCTGAGTGGAGTGAATGTGCCCAGGCTGACTGGAGAGAATGTGCCCAGGCTGAGTGGATTGGAGGTGCCCAGGCTGAGTGGAGTGCAGGTTCCCAGGCAGAGTGGGACTGGAAGTGCCCAGGCTGAGTGGAGTGAATGTGCCCAGGCTGAGTGGAGTGAATGTTCCCATGCAGAATGGGAGTCAATGTGCCTAGACAGAGTGGAGTGAATGTGCCCAGGCTGAGTGGAGTGGAGGTGCCCAGGCTGAGTGGAGTTGGGGTTCACAGGCAGAGAGGGACTGGAAGTGCCCTGGCTGAGTGGAGTGAATGTGCCCAGGCTGCGTGGAGTGGAGGTTCCCAGGCTGAGTGGAGTGCAGGTTCCCAGCACAGTGGGACTGGAAGTGTCCAGGCTGAGTGGAGTGAATGTGCCCAGGCTGAGTGGAGTGAATGTGCCCAGGCAGAGTGGAGTGAATGTGCCCAGCTGGGTGGAGTGGAGGTGCCCAGGCTGAGTGGAGTGCAGGTTCCCAGGCTGAGTGGAGTTGGGGTTCCCTGGCAGAGTGGGACTGGAAGTGCCAAGGCTAAGTGGAGTGAATGTACCCAGGCTGAGTGGAGTGGAGGTGCCCAGGCTGAGTGGAGTGCTGGTTCCCAGGCAGAGTGGGATTGGAAGTGCCCAGGCTGAGTTGAGTGAATGTGCCCAGGCTGAGTGGATTGCATGTGCCCAGGCTGAGTGGAGCGCAGGTTCCCTGGCAGAGTGGGATTGGAAGTGCCCAGGCTGAGTGGAGTGAATGTGCCCAGGCTGAGTGGAGTGCAGGTTCCGAGGCAGAGTGGGATTGGAAGTACCCAGGCTGAGTGGAGTGAATGTGCCCAGGCTGAGTGGAGTGAATGTTCCCAGGCAGAATGGGAGTCAATGTGCCTAGACAGAGTGGAGTGAATGTGCCCAGGCTGAGTGGAGTGGAGGTGCCCAGGCTGAGTGGAGTTGGGGTTCCCAGGCAGAGAGGGACTGGAAGTGCCCTGGCTGAGTGGAGTGAATGTGCCCAGGCTGCGTGGAGTGGAGGTTCCCAGGCTGAGTGGAGTGCAGGTTCCCAGCACAGTGGGACTGGAAGTGTCCAGGCTAAGTGGAGTGAATGTGCCCAGGCTGAGTGGAGTGAATGTGCCCAGGCAGAGTGGAGTGAATGTGCCCAGCTGGGTGGAGTGGAGGTGCCCAGGCTGAGTGGAGTGCAGGTTCCCAGGCTGAGTGGAGTTGGGGTTCCCTGGCAGAGTGGGACTGGAAGTGCCAAGGCTAAGTGGAGTGAATGTACCCAGGCTGAGTGGAGTGGAGGTGCCCAGGCTGAGTGGAGTGCTGGTTCCCAGGCAGAGTGGGATTGGAACTTCCCAGGCTGAGTGGAGTGAATGTCCCCAGGCTGAGTGGATTGCATGTGCCCAGGCTGAGTGGAGTGCAGGTTCCCTGGCAGAGTGGGATTGGAAGTGCCCAGGCTGAGTGGAGTGAATGTGCCCAGGCTGAGTGGAGTGCAGGTTCCCAGGCAGAGTGGGATTGGAAGTGCCCAGGCTGAGTGGAGTGAATGTGCCCTGGCTGAGTGGAGTGAATGTGCCCAGGCTGAGTGGAGTGAATGTGCCCAGGCTGAGTGGAGTGAATGTGCCAAGGCTGAGTGGAGAGAATGTGCCCAGGCTGAGTGGATTGGAGGTGCCCAGGCTGAGTGGAGTGCAGGTTCCCAGGCAGAGTGGGACTGGAAGTGCCCAGGCTGAGTGGAGTGAATGTGCCCAGGCTGAGTGGAGTGAATGTTCCCAGGCTGAATGGGAGTCAATGTGCCTAGACAGAGTGGAGTGAATGTGCCCAGGCTGCGTGGACTGGAGGTTCCCAGGCTGAGTGGAGTGCTGGTTCCCAGCAGAGTGGGACTGGAAGTGCCCAGGCTGAGTGGAGTGAATGTGCCCAGGCTGAGTGGAGTGAATGTGCCCAGGCTGAGTGGAGTGGAGGTGCCCAGGCCGAGTGGAGTGCAGGTTCCCAGGCAGAGTGGGACTGGAAGTGCCCAGGCGGAGTGGAGTGAATGTGCCCAGGCTGAATGGGAGTCAATGTGCCTAGACAGAGTGGAGTGAATGTGCCAGGCCGCCGGAGCCCGAAACGTGCGTTTCCCCATTGCCTTGAATGGGCGCGGAGAGAGGGGGGCGCTTTTTGGCTCGTGACGCGGGCACCGTTGCGCCAAAGCGTCAAGTGTCACCCCTCCCCGTGCTCGGGGCGGCCCCTTGGAGCTTACTGGCTGGGTCTGGAGGGGCTGCGAGGCCGCCCAGGAGAACGGGTCCAAACCGCGTTCCGATCGGACGAGAATTGAGGGCGGGAAACAGTTCCGCGGTTCACTTTCCGCCCGGGCAAAGGGCCTATAACTTGCGGCGGGAGGGCTTAAGAGTGGGCCCCCGCGAGTCGGGTGGAGAGCCGGGTGTGGAGAGGAGTAGCGGAGGTTCCCAGTCAGAGTGGGAGTGGAGGTTCCTGGGCAGAGTGGGACTGGAAGTGCCCAGGCTGAGTGGAGTGAATGTGCCCTGGCTGAGTGGAGTGAATGTGGCCAGGCTGAGTGGAGTGGAGGTGCCCAGGCTGAGTGGAGTGCAGGCACCCAGGCAGAGTGGGATTGGAAGTGCCCAGGCTGAGTGGAGTGAATGTGCCCAGGCTGAGTGCAGTGGAGGTGCCCAGGCCGAGTGGAGTGCAGGTTCCCAGGCAGAGTGGGACTGGAAGTGCCCAGGCTGAGTGGAGTGAATGTGCCCAGGCTGAGTGGAGTGGAGGTGCCCAGGCTGAGTGGAGTTGGGGTTCCCTGGCAGAGTGGGACTGGAAGTGCCAACGCTGAGTGGAGTGAATGTGCCCAGGCTGAGTGGAGTGGAGGTGCCCAGGCCGAGTGGAGTGCAGGTTCCCAGGCAGAGTGGGACTGAAAGTGCCCAGGCTGAGTGGAGTGAATGTGCCCAGGCTGAATGGAGTGGAGGTGCCCAGGCTGAGTGGAGTGCAGGTTCCCTGGCAGAGTGGGATTGGAAGTGCCCAGGCTGAGTGGAGTGAATGTGCTCGGGCTGAGTGGAGTGGAGGTGCCCAGGCTGAGTGGAGTTGGGGTTCCCTGGCAGAGTGGTACTGGAAGTGCCCAGGCTGAGTGGAGTGAAAGTGCCCAGGCTGAGTGGAGTGAATGTGCCCAGGCTGAGTGGAGTGAATGTGCCCAGGCAGAGTGGAGTGAATGTGCCCAGGCTGAGTGGAGTGGAGGTGCCCAGGCTGAGTGGAGTGCAGGTTCCCAGGCAGAGTGGGACTGGAAGTGCAGAGGCTGAGTGGAGTGAATGTGCCCAGGCTGAATGGAGTGGAGGTGCCCAGGCCGAGTGGAGTGCAGGTTCCCAGGCAGAGTGGGACTGGAAGTGCCCAGGCTGAGTGGAGTGAATGTGCCCTGGCTGAGTGGAGTGAATGTGGCCAGGCTGAGTGGAGTGGAGGTGCCCAGGCTGAGTGGAGTGCAGGCACCCAGGCAGAGTGGGATTGGAAGTGTCCAGGCTGAGTGGAGTGAATGTGCCCAGGCTGAGTGGAGTGGAGGTGCCCAGGCCGAGTGGAGTGCAGGTTCCCAGGCAGAGTGGGACTGGAAGTGCCCAGGCTGAGTGGAGTGAATGTGCCCAGGCTGAGTGGAGTGGAGGTGCCCAGGCTGAGTGGAGTTGGGGTTCCCTGGCAGAGTGGGACTGGAAGTGCCAAGGCTGAGTGGAGTGAATGTGCCCAGGCTGAGTGGAGTGGAGGTGCCCAGGCCGAGTGGAGTGCAGGTTCCCAGGCAGAGTGGGACTGAAAGTGCCCAGGCTGAGTGGAGTGAATGTGCCCAGGCTGAATGGAGTGGAAGTGCCCAGGCTGAGTGGAGTGCAGGTTCCCTGGCAGAGTGGGATTGGAAGTGCCCAGGCTGAGTGCAGTGAATGTGCCCAGGCTGAGTGGAGTGGAGGTGCCCAGGCTGAGTGGAGTTGGGGTTCCCTGGCATAGTGGGACTGGAAGTGCCAAGGCTGAGTGGAGTGAATGTACCCAGGCTGAGTGGAGTGGAGGTGCCCAGGCTGAGTGGAGTGCAGGTTCCCAGCAGAGTGGGACTGGAAGTGCCCAGGCTGAGTGGAGTGAATGTGCCAAGGCTGAGTGGAGTGAATGTGCCCAGGCAAAGTGGAGTGAATGTGCCCAGGCTGAGTGGAGTGGAGGTTCCCAGGCAGGGTGGGACTGGAAGTGCCCAGGCTGAGTGGAGTGAATGTCCCCAGGCGGAATGGAGTGAAGGTGCCCAGGCTCAGTGGAGTGCAGGTTCCCAGGCAGAGTGGGATTGGAAGTGCCCAGGCTGAGTGGAGTGAATGTACCGAGGCTGATTGGAGTGGAGGTGCCCAGGCTGAGTGGAGTGCAGGTTCCCAGGCAGAGTGGGATTGGAAGTGCCCAGGCTGAGTGGAGTGAATGTGCCCAGGCTGAGTGGAGTGGAGGTGCCCAGGCTGAGTGGAGTTGGGGTTCCCTGGCAGAGTGGGACTGGAAGTGCCAAGGCTGAGTGGAGTGAATGTACCCAGGCTGAGTGGAGTGGAGGTGCCCAGGCTGAGTGGAGTGCTGGTTCCCAGGCAGAGTGGGATTGGAAGTTCCCAGGCTGAGTGGAGTGAATGTCCCCAGGCTGAGTGGATTGGAGGTGCCCAGGCTGAGTGGAGTGCAGGTTCCCAGGCAGAGTGGGATTGGAAGTGCCCAGGCTGAGTGGTGTGAATGTGCCCAGGCTGAGTGGAGTGGAGGTGCCCAGGCCGAGTGGAGTGCAGGTTCCCAGGCATAGTGGGACTGGAAGTGCCCAGGCGGAGTGGAGTGAATGTGCCCAGGCTGAATGGGAGTCAATGTGCCTAGACAGAGTGGAGTGAATGTGCCCGGCCGCCGGAGCCCGAAACGTGCGTTTCCCCATTACCTTGAATGGGCGCGGAGAGAGGGGGGCGCTTTTTGGCTCGTGGCGCGGGCACCGTTGCGCCAAAGCGTCAAGTGTCACACCTCCCCGTGCTCGGGGCGGCCCCTTGGAGCTAACTGGCTGGGTCTGGAGGGGCTGCGAGGCCGCCCAGGAGAACGGGTCCAAACCGCGTTCCGATCGGACGAGAATTGAGGGCGGGAAACAGTTCCGCGGTTCACTTTCCGCCCGGGCAAAGGGCCTATAACTTGCGGCGGGAGGGCTTAAGAGTGGGCCCCCGCGAGTCGGGTGGAGAGCCGGGTGTGGAGAGGAGTAGCGGAGGTTCCCAGTCAGAGTGGGAGTGGAGGTTCCTGGGCAGAGTGGGACTGGAAGTGCCCAGGCTGAGTGGAGTGAATGTGCCCTGGCTGAGTGGAGTGAATGTGGCCAGGCTGAGTGGAGTGGAGGTGCCCAGGCTGAGTGGAGTGCAGGCACCCAGGCAGAGTGGGATTGGAAGTGCCCAGGCTGAGTGGAGTGAATGTGCCCAGGCTGAGTGCAGTGGAGGTGCCCAGGCCGAGTGGAGTGCAGGTTCCCAGGCAGAGTGGGACTGGAAGTGCCCAGGCTGAGTGGAGTGAATGTGCCCAGGCTGAGTGGAGTGGAGGTGCCCAGGCTGAGTGGAGTTGGGGTTCCCTGGCAGAGTGGGACTGGAAGTGCCAACGCTGAGTGGAGTGAATGTGCCCAGGCTGAGTGGAGTGGAGGTGCCCAGGCCGAGTGGAGTGCAGGTTCCCAGGCAGAGTGGGACTGAAAGTGCCCAGGCTGAGTGGAGTGAATGTGCCCAGGCTGAATGGAGTGGAGGTGCCCAGGCTGAGTGGAGTGCAGGTTCCCTGGCAGAGTGGGATTGGAAGTGCCCAGGCTGAGTGGAGTGATTGTGCTCGGGCTGAGTGGAGTGGAGGTGCCCAGGCTGAGTGGAGTTGGGGTTCCCTGGCAGAGTGGTACTGGAAGTGCCCAGGCTGAGTGGAGTGAATGTGCCCAGGCTGAGTGGAGTGAATGTGCCCAGGCAGAGTGGAGTGAATGTGCCCAGGCTGAGTGGAGTGGAGGTGCCCAGGCTGAGTGGAGTGCAGGTTCCCAGGCAGAGTGGGACTGGAAGTGCAGAGGCTGAGTGGAGTGAATGTGCCCAGGCTGAATGGAGTGGAGGTGCCCAGGCTGAGTGGAGGTGCCCAGGCTGAGTGGAGTGCAGGTTCCCAGGCAGAGTGGGATTGGAAGTGCCCAGGCTGAGTGGAGTGAATGTACCCAGGCTGAGTGGAGTGGAGGTGCCCAGGCTGAGTAGAGTTGGGGTTCCCTGGCAGAGTGGGACTGGAAGTGCCAACGGTGAGTGGAGTGAATGTGCTCAGGCTGAGTGAAGTGGAGGTGCCCAGGCTGAGTGGAGTTGGGGTTCCCTGGCAGAGTGGGACTGGAACTGCCAACGCTGAGTGGAGTGAATGTGCCCAGGCTGAGTGGAGTGAATGTGCCCAGGCTGAGTGGAGTGGAGGTGCCCAGGCTGAGTGGAGTGCAGGTTCCCAGGCAGAGTGGGATTGGAAGTGCCCATGCTGAGTGGAGTAATGTACACAGGCTGAGTGGAGTGCAGGTGCCCAGGCTGAGTGGAGTGCAGGTTCCCAGGCAGAGTGAGATTGGAAGTGCCCTGGCTGAGTGGAGTGAATTTGCCCAGGCTGAGTGGAGTGGAGGTGCCCAGGCCGAGTGGAGTGCAGGTTCCCAGGCAGAGTGGGACTGGAAGTGCCCAGGCGGAGTGGAGTGAATGTGCCCAGGCTGAATGGGAGTCAATGTGCCTAGACAGAGTGGAGTGAATGTGCCCGGCCGCCGGAGCCCGAAACGTGCGTTTCCCCATTGCCTTGAATGGGCGCGGAGAGAGGGGGGCGCTTTTTGGCTCGTGGCGCGGGCACCGTTGCTCGTGTCACACCTCCCCGTGCTCGGGGCGGCCCCTTGGAGCTAACTAGCTGTGTCTGGAGGGGCTGCGAGGCCGCCCAGGAGAACGGGTCCAAACCGCGTTCCGATCGGACGAGAATTGAGGGCGGGACACAGTTCCGCGGTTCACTTTCCGCCCGGGAAAAGGGCCTATAACTTGCGGCGGGAGGGCTTAAGAGTGGGCCCCCGCGAGTCGGGTGGAGAGCCGGGTGAGGAGAGGAGTAGCGGAGGTTCCCAGTCAGAGTGGGAGTGGAGGTTCCTGGGCAGAGTGGGACTGGAAGTGCCCAGGCTGAATGGAGTGAATGTGCCCTGGCTGAGTGGAGTGAATGTGCCCAGGCTGAGTGGAGTGAATGTGCCCAGGCTGAGTGGAGTGAATGTGCCCAGGCAGAGTGGAGTGAATGTGCCCAGCTGAGTGGAGTGGAGGTGCCCAGGCTGAGTGGAGTGCAGGTTCCCAGGCAGAGTGGGACTGGAAGTACCCAGGCTGAGTGGAGTGAATGTCCCCAGGCTGAGTGGATTGCATGTGCCCAGGCTGAGTGGAGTGCTGGTTCCCTGGCAGAGTGGGATTGGAAGTGTCCAGGCTGAGTGGAGTGAATGTGCCCAGGCTGAGTGGAGTGGAGGTGCCAAGGCCGAGTGGAGTGCAGGTTCCCAGGCAGAGTGGGACTGGAAGTGCCCAGGCGGAGTGGAGTGAATGTGCCCAGGCTGAATGGGAGTCAATGTGCCTAGACAGAGTGGAGTGAATGCGCCCGGCCGCCGGAGCCCGAAACGTGCGTTTCCCCATTGCCTTGAATGGGCGCAGAGAGAGGGGGGCGCTTTTTGGCTCGTGGCGCGGGAACCGTTGCGCCAAAGCGTCAAGTGTCACACCTCCCCGTGCTCGGGGCGGCCCCTTGGAGCTAACTGGCTGGGTCTGGAGGGGCTGCGAGGCCGCCCAGGAGAACGGGTCCAAACCGCGTTCCGATCGGACGAGAATTGAGGGCGGGACACAGTTCCGCGGTTCACTTTCCGCCTGGGCAAAGGGCCTATAACTTGCGGCGGGAGGGCTTAAGAGTGGGCCCCCGCGAGTCGGGTGGAGAGCCGGGTGTGGAGAGGAGTAGCGGAGGTTCCCAGTCAGAGTGGGAGTGGAGGTTCCTGGGCAGAGTGGGACTGGAAGTGCCCAGGCTGAGTGGAGTGAATGTGCCCTGGCTGAGTGGAGTGAATGTGGCCAGGCTGAGTGGAGTGGAGGTGCCCAGGCTGAGTGGAGTGCAGGCACCCAGGCAGAGTGGGATTGGAAGTGCCCAGGCTGAGTGGAGTGAATGTGCCCAGGCTGAGTGGAGTGGAGGTGCCCAGGCCGAGTGGAGTGCAGGTTCCCAGGCAGACTGGGACTGGAAGTGCCCAGGCTGAGTGGAGTGAATGTGCCCAGGCTGAGTGGAGTGGCGGTGCCCAGGCTGAGTGGAGTTGGGGTTCCCTGGCAGAGTGGGAGTGAATGTGCTCAGGCTGACTGGAGAGAATGTGCCCAGGCTGAGTGGATTGGAGGTGCCCAGGCTGAGTGGAGTGCAGGTTCCCAGGCAGAGTGGGACTGGAAGTGCCCAGGCTGAGTGGAGTGAATGTGCCCAGGCTGAGTGGAGTGAATGTTCCCAGGCTGAGTGGAGTGGAGGTGCCCAGGCTGAGTGGAGTTGGGGTTCCCAGGCAGAGAGGGACTGGAAGTGCCCTGGCAGAGTGGAGTGAATGTGCCCAGGCTGAGTGGAGTGGAGGTGCCCAGGCTGAGTGGAGTTGGGGTTCCCAGGCAGAGAGGGACTGGAAGTGCCCTGGCTGAGTGGAGTGAATGTGCCCTGGCTGAGTGGAGTGGAGGTGCCCAGGCTGAGTGGAGTGCTGGTTCCCAGGCAGAGTGGGATTGGAAGTGCCCAGGCTGAGTGGAGTGCAGGTTCCCAGGCAGAGTTGGATTGGAAGTGCCCAGGCTGAGTAGAGTTGGGGTTCCCTGGCAGAGTGGGACTGGAAGTGCCAACGGTGAGTGGAGTGAATGTGCCCAGGCTGAGTGGAGTGGAGGTGCCCAGGCTGAGTGGAGTTGGGGTTCCCTGGCAGAGTGGGACTTGAACTGCCAACGCTGAGTGGAGTGAATGTGCCCAGGCTGAGTGGAGTGGAGGTGCCCAGGCTGAGTGGAGTGCAGGTTCCCAGGCAGAGTGGGATTGGAAGTGCCCAGGCTGAGTGGAGTGAATGTGCCCAGGCTGAGTGGAGTGGAGGTGCCCAGGCCGAGTGGATTGCAGGTTCCCAGGCAGAGTGGGATTGGAAGTGCCCAGGCTGAGTGGAGTGAATGTGCCCAGGCCTAGTGGAGTGGAGGTGCCCAGGCTGAGTGGAGTTGGGGTTCCCTGGCAGAGTGGGACTGGAAGTGCCAAGGCTGAGTGGACTGAATGTGCCCAGGCTGAGTGGAGTGAATGTGCCCAGGCAGAGTGGAGTGAATGTGCCCAGCTGAGTGGAGTGGAGGTGCCCAGGCTGAGTGGAGTGCAGGTTCCCAGGCAGAGTGGGACTGGAAGTGCCCAGGCTGAGTGGAGTGAATGTGCCCAGGCTGAATGGAGTGGAGGTGCCCAGGCTGAGTGGAGTTGGGGTTCCCAGGCAGAGAGGGACTGGAAGTGCCCTGGCTGAGTGGAGTGAATGTGCCCTGGCTGAGTGGAGTGGAGGTGCCCAGGCTGAGTGGAGTGCAGGTTCCCAGGCAGAGTGGGATTGGAAGTGCCCAGGCTGAGTGGAGTGCAGGTTCCCAGGCAGAGTTGGATTGGAAGTGCCCAGGCTGAGTAGAGTTGGGGTTCCCTGGCAGAGTGGGACTGGAAGTGCCAACGGTGAGTGGAGTGAATGTGCCCAGGCTGAGTGGAGTGGAGGTGCCCAGGCTGAGTGGAGTTGGGGTTCCCTGGCAGAGTGGGACTTGAACTGCCAACGCTGAGTGGAGTGAATGTGCCCAGGCTAAGTGGAGTGGAGGTGCCCAGGCTGAGTGGAGTGCAGGTTCCCAGGCAGAGTGGGATTGGAAGTGCCCAGGCTGAGTGGAGTGAATGTGCCCAGGCTGAGTGGAGTGGAGGTGCCCAGGCCGAGTGGATTGCAGGTTCCCAGGCAGAGTGGGATTGGAAGTGCCCAGGCTGAGTGGAGTGAATGTGCCCAGGCCTAGTGGAGTGGAGGTGCCCAGGCTGAGTGGAGTTGGGGTTCCCTGGCAGAGTGGGACTGGAAGTGCCAAGGCTGAGTGGACTGAATGTGCCCAGGCTGAGTGGAGTGAATGTGCCCAGGCAGAGTGGAGTGAATGTGCCCAGCTGAGTGGAGTGGAGGTGCCCAGGCTGAGTGGAGTGCAGGTTCCCAGGCAGAGTGGGACTGGAAGTGCCCAGGCTGAGTGGAGTGAATGTGCCCAGGCTGAATGGAGTGGAGGTACCCAGGCTGAGTGGAGTGCAGGTTCCCAGGCAGAGTGGGATTGGAAGTACCCAGGCTGAGTGGAGTGGAGGTGCCCAGGCTGAGTGGAGTGCAGGTTCCCAGGCAGAGTGGGATTGGAAGTGCCCAGGCTGAGTGGAGTGAATGTGCCCAGGCTGAGTGGAGTGGAGGTGCCCAGGCTGAGTGGAGTTGGGGTTCCCTGGCAGAGTGGGACTGGAAGTGCCAAGGCTGAGTGGAGTGAATGTACCCAGGCTGAGTGGAGTAGAGGTGCCCAGTCTGAGTGGAGTGCTGGTTCCCAGGCAGAGTGGGATTGGAAGTTCCCAGGCTGAGTGGAGTGAATGTCCCCAGGCTGAGTGGATTGCATGTGCCCAGGCTGAGTGGAGTGCTGGTTCCCTGGCAGTGTGGGATTGGAAGTGCCCAGGCTGAGTGGAGTGAATGTGCCCAGGCTGAGTGGAGTGGAGGTGCCCAGGCCGAGTGGAGTGCAGGTTCCCAGGCAGAGTGGGACTGGAAGTGCCCAGGCGGAGTGGAGTGAATGTGCCCAGGCTGAATGTGAGTCAATGTGCCTAGACAGAGTGGAGTGAATGTGCCAGGCCGCCGGAGCCCGAAACGTGCGTTTCGCCATTGCCTTGAATGGGCGCGGAGAGAGGGGGGCGCTTTTTGGCTCGTGGCGCGGGCACCGTTGCGCCAAAGCGTCAAGTGTCACACCTCCCCGTGCTCGGGGCGGCCGCCCGGAGCTAACTGGCTGGGTCTGGAGGGGCTGCGAGGCCGCCCAGGAGAACGGGTCCAAACCGCGTTCCGATCGGACGAGAATTGAGGGCGGGACACAGTTCCGCGGTTCACTTTCCGCCCGGGCAAAGGGCCTATAACTTGCGGCGGGAGGGCTTAAGAGTGGGCCCCCGCGAGTCGGGTGGAGAGCCGGGTGTGGAGAGGAGTAGCGGAGGTTCCCAGTCAGAGTGGGAGTGGAGGTTCCTGGGCAGAGTGGGACTGGAAGTGCCCAGGCTGAGTGGAGTGAATGTGCCCTGGCTTAGTGGAGTGAATGTGGCCAGGCTGAGTGGAGTGGAGGTGCCCAGGCTGAGTGGAGTGAATGTGCCCAGGCTGACTGGAGAGAATGTGCCCAGGCTGAGTGGATTGGAGGTGCCCAGGCTGAGTGGAGTGCAGGTTCCCAGGCAGAGTGGGATTGGAAGTGCCCAGGCTGAGTGGAGTGAATGTGCCCAGGCTGAGTGGAGTGGAGGTGCCCAGGCTGAGTGGAGTTGGGGTTCCCTGGCAGAGTGGGACTGGAAGTGCCAAGGCTGAGTGGAGTGAATGTACCCAGGCTGAGTGGAGTAGAGGTGCCCAGTCTGAGTGGAGTGCTGGTTCCCAGGCAGAGTGGGATTGGAAGTTCCCAGGCTGAGTGGAGTGAATGTCCCCAGGCTGAGTGGATTGCATGTGCCCAGGCTGAGTGGAGTGCTGGTTCCCTGGCAGAGTGGGATTGGAAGTGCCCAGGCTGAGTGGAGTGAATGTGCCCAGGCTGAGTGGAGTGGAGGTGCCCAGGCCGAGTGGAATGCAGGTTCCCAGGCAGAGTGGGACTGGAAGTGCCCAGGCGGAGTGGAGTGAATGTGCCCAGGCTGAATGGGAGTCAATGTGCCTAGACAGAGTGGAGTGAATGTGCCAGGCCGCCGGAGCCCGAAACGTGCGTTTCCCCATTGCCTTGAATGGGCGCGGAGAGAGGGGGGCGCTTTTTGGCTCGTGGCGCGGGCACCGTTGCGCCAAAGCGTCAAGTGTCACACCTCCCCGTGCTCGGGGCGGCCGCCCGGAGCTAACTGGCTGGGTATGGAGGGGCTGCGAGGCCGCCCAGGAGAACGGGTCCAAACCGCGTTCCGATCGGACGAGAATTGAGGGCGGGACACAGTTCCGCGGTTCACTTTCCGCCCGGGCAAAGGGCCTATAACTTGCGGCGGGAGGGCTTAAGAGTGGGCCCCCACGAGTCGGGTGGAGAGCCGGGTGTGGAGAGGAGTAGCGGAGGTTCCCAGTCAGAGTGGGAGTGGAGGTTCCTGGGCAGAGTGGGACTGGAAGTGCCCAGGCTGAGTGGAGTGAATGTGCCCTGGCTGAGTGGAGTGAATGTGGCCAGGCTGAGTGGAGTGGAGGTGCCCAGGCTGAGTGGAGTGAATGTGCCCAGGCTGACTGGAGAGAATGTGCCCAGGCTGAGTGGATTGGAGGTGCCCAGTCTGAGTGGAGTGCAGGTTCCCAGGCAGAGTGGGATTGGAAGTGCCCAGGCTGAGTGGAGTGAATGTGCCCAGGCTGAGTGGAGTGGAGGTGCCCAGTCTGAGTGGAGTGAATGTTCCCAGGCTGAATGGGAGTCAATGTGCCTAGACAGAGTGGAGTGAATGTGCCCAGGCTGAGTGGAGTGGAGGTGCCCAGGCTGAGTGGAGTTGGGGTTCCCAGGCAGAGAGGGACTGGAAGTGCCCTGGCTGAGTGGAGTGAATGTGCCCAGGCTGCGTGGAGTGGAGGTTCCCAGGCTGAGTGGAGTGCAGGTTCCCAGCAGAGTGGGACTGGAAGTGCCCAGGCTGAGTGGACTGAATGTGCCCAGGCTGAGTGGAGTGAATGTGCCCAGGCAGAGTGGAGTGAATGTGCCCAGCTGAGTGGAGTGGAGGTGCCCAGGCTGAGTGGAGTGCAGGTTCCCAGGCAGAGTGGGACTGGAAGTGCCCAGGCTGAGTGGAGTGAATGTGCCCAGGCTGAATGGAGTCGAGGTACCCAGGCTGAGTGGAGTGCAGGTTCCCAGGCAGAGTGGGATTGGAAGTACCCAGGCTGAGTGGAGTGGAGGTGCCCAGGCTGAGTGGAGTGCAGGTTCCCAGGCAGAGTGGGATTGGAAGTGCCCAGGCTGAGTGGAGTGAATGTGCCCAGGCTGAGTGGAGTGGAGGTGCCCAGGCTGAGTGGAGTGGAGGTGCCCAGGCTGAATGGAGTTCGGGTTCCCTGGCAGAGTGGGACTGGAAGTGCCAACGGTGAGTGGAGTGAATGTGCCCAGGCTGAGTGGAGTGGAGGTGCCCAGGCTGAGTGGAGTTGGGGTTCCCTGGCAGAGTGGGACTGGAAGTGCCAAGGCTGAGTGGAGTGAATGTACCCAGGCTGAGTGGAGTAGAGGTGCCCAGTCTGAGTAGAGTGCTGGTTCCCAGGCAGAGTGGGATTGGAAGTTCCCAGGCTGAGTGGAGTGAATGTCCCCAGGCTGAGTGGATTGCATGTGCCCAGGCTGAGTGGAGTGCTGGTTCCCTGGCAGTGTGGGATTGGAAGTGCCCAGGCTGAGTGGAGTGAATGTGCCCAGGCTGAGTGGAGTGGAGGTGCCCAGGCCGAGTGGAGTGCAGGTTCCCAGGCAGAGTGGGACTGGAAGTGCCCAGGCGGAGTGGAGTGAATGTGCCCAGGCTGAATTTGAGTCAATGTGCCTAGACAGAGTGGAGTGAATGTGCCAGGCCGCCGGAGCCCGAAACGTGCGTTTCCCCATTGCCTTGAATGGGCGCGGAGAGAGGGGGGCGCTTTTTGGCTCGTGGCGCGGGCACCGTTGCGCCAAAGCGTCAAGTGTCACACCTCCCCGTGCTCGGGGCGGCCGCCCGGAGCTAACTGGCTGGGTCTGGAGGGGCTGCGAGGCCGCCCAGGAGAACGGGTCCAAACCGCGTTCCGATCGGACGAGAATTGAGGGCGGGACACAGTTCCGCGGTTCACTTTCCGCCCGGGCAAAGGGCCTATAACTTGCGGCGGGAGGGCTTAAGAGTGGGCCCCCGCGAGTCGGGTGGAGAGCCGGGTGTGGAGAGGAGTAGCGGAGGTTCCCAGTCAGAGTGGGAGTGGAGGTTCCTGGGCAGAGTGGGACTGGAAGTGCCCAGGCTGAGTGGAGTGAATGTGCCCTGGCTGAGTGGAGTGAATGTAGCCAGGCTGAGTGGAGTGGAGGTGCCCAGGCTGAGTGGAGTGAATGTGCCCAGGCTGACTGGAGAGAATGTGCCCAGGCTGAGTGGATTGGAGGTGCCCAGGCTGAGTGGAGTGCAGGTTCCCAGGCAGAGTGGGACTGGAAGTGCCCAGGCTGAGTGGAGTGAATGTGCCCAGGCTGAGTGGAGTGAATGTTCCCAGGCTGAATGGGAGTCAATGTGCCTAGACAGAGTGGAGTGAATGTGCCCAGGCTGAGTGGAGTGGAGGTGCCCAGGCTGAGTGGAGTTGGGGTTCCCAGGCAGAGAGGGACTGGAAGTGCCCTGGCTGAGTGGAGTGAATGTGCCCAGGCTGTGTGGAGTGGAGGTTCCCAGGCTGAGTGGAGTGCAGGTTCCCAGCAGAGTGGGCCTGGAAGTGCCCAGGCAGAGTGGAGTGGAGGTGCCCAGGCTGAGTGGAGTGAATGTGCCCAGGCAGAGTGGAGTGAATGTGCCCAGCTGAGTGGAGTGGAGGTGCCCAGGCTGAGTGGAGTGCAGGTTCCCAGGCAGAGTGGGACTGGAAGTGCCCAGGCTGAGTGGAGTGAATGTGCCCAGGCTGAATGGAGTGGAGGTACCCAGGCTGAGTGGAGTGCAGGTTTCCAGGCAGAGTGGGATTGGAAGTACCCAGGCTGAGTGGAGTGGAGGTGCCCAGACTGAGTGGAGTGAATGTTCCCAGGCAGAGTGGGATTGGAAGTGCCCAGGCTGAGTGGAGTGAATGTGCCCAGGCTGAGTGGAGTGGAGGTGCCCAGGCTGAGTGGAGTTGGGGTTCCCTGGCAGAGTGGGACTGGAAGTGCCAAGGCTGAGTGGAGTGAATGTACCCAGGCTGAGTGGAGTAGAGGTGCCCAGTCTGAGTGGAGTGCTGGTTCCCAGGCAGAGTGGGATTGGAAGTTCACAGGCTGAGTGGAGTGAATGTCCCCAGGCTGAGTGGATTGCATGTGCCCAGGCTGAGTGGAGTGCTGGTTCCCTGGCAGAGTGGGATTGGAAGTTCACAGGCTGAGTGGAGTGAATGTCCCCAGGCTGAGTGGATTGCATGTGCCCAGGCTGAGTGGAGTGCTGGTTCCCAGGCAGAGTGGGATTGGAAGTTCACAGGCTGAGTGGAGTGAATGTCCCCAGGCTGAGTGGATTGCATGTGCCCAGGCTGAGTGGAGTGCTGGTTCCCAGGCAGAGTGGGATTGGAAGTTCACAGGCTGAGTGGAGTGAATGTCCCCAGGCTGAGTGGATTGCATGTGCCCAGGCTGAGTGTAGTGCTGGTTCCCAGGCAGAGTGGGATTGGAAGTTCACAGGCTGAGTGGAGTGAATGTCCCCAGGCTGAGTGGATTGCATGTGCCCAGGCTGAGTGGAGTGCTGGTTCCCAGGCAGAGTGGGATTGGAAGTTCACAGGCTGAGTGGAGTGAATGTCCCCAGGCTGAGTGGATTGCATGTGCCCAGGCTGAGTGGAGTGCTGGTTCCCAGGCAGAGTGGGATTGGAAGTTCACAGGCTGAGTGGAGTGAATGTCCCCAGGCTGAGTGGATTGCATGTGCCCAGGCTGAGTGGAGTGCTGGTTCCCAGGCAGAGTGGGATTGGAAGTTCACAGGCTGAGTGGAGTGAATGTCCCCAGGCTGAGTGGATTGCATGTGCCCAGGCTGAGTGGAGTGCTGGTTCCCAGGCAGAGTGGGATTGGAAGTTCACAGGCTGAGTGGAGTGAATGTCCCCAGGCTGAGTGGATTGCATGTGCCCAGGCTGAGTGGAGTGCTGGTTCCCAGGCAGAGTGGGATTGGAAGTTCACAGGCTGAGTGGAGTGAATGTCCCCAGGCTGAGTGGATTGCATGTGCCCAGGCTGAGTGGAGTGCTGGTTCCCAGGCAGAGTGGGATTGGAAGTTCACAGGCTGAGTGGAGTGCAGGTTCCCAGGCTGAGTGGAGTGCAGGTTCCCAGCAGAGTGGGCCTGGAAGTGCCCAGGCAGAGTGGAGTGGAGGTGCCCAGGCTGAGTGGAGTGAATGTGCCCAGGCAGAGTGGAGTGAATGTGCCCAGCTGAGTGGAGTGGAGGTGCCCAGGCTGAGTGGAGTGCAGGTTCCCAGGCAGAGTGGGACTGGAAGTGCCCAGGCTGAGTGGAGTGAATGTGCCCAGGCTGAATGGAGTGGAGGTACCCAGGCTGAGTGGAGTGCAGGTTTCCAGGCAGAGTGGGATTGGAAGTACCCAGGCTGAGTGGAGTGGAGGTGCCCAGGCTGAGTGGAGTGCAGGTTCCCAGGCAGAGTGGGATTGGAAGTGCCCAGGCTGAGTGGAGTGAATGTGCCCAGGCTGAGTGGAGTGGAGGTGCCCAGGCTGAGTGGAGTTGGGGTTCCCAGGCAGAGTGGGACTGGAAGTGCCAAGGCTGAGTGGAGTGAATGTGCCCAGGCTGAGTGGAGTGAATGTTCCCAGGCTGAATGGGAGTCAATGTGCCTAGACAGAGTGGAGTGAATGTGCCCAGGCTGAGTGGAGTGGAGGTGCCCAGGCTGAGTGGAGTTGGGGTTCCCAGGCAGAGAGGGACTGGAAGTGCCCTGGCTGAGTGGAGTGAATGTGCCCAGGCTGCGTGGAGTGGAGGTTCCCAGGCTGAGTGGAGTGCAGGTTCCCAGCAGAGTGGGACTGGAAGTGCCCAGGCTGAGTGGACTGAATGTGCCCAGGCTGAGTGGAGTGAATGTGCCCAGGCAGAGTGGAGTGAATGTGCCCAGCTGAGTGGAGTGGAGGTGCCCAGGCTGAGTGGAGTGCAGGTTCCCAGGCAGAGTGGGACTGGAAGTGCCCAGGCTGAGTGGAGTGAATGTGCCCAGGCTGAATGGAGTGGAGGTACCCAGGCTGAGTGGAGTGCAGGTTCCCAGGCAGAGTGGGATTGGAAGTACCCAGGCTGAGTGGAGTGGAGGTGCCCAGGCTGAGTGGAGTGCAGGTTCCCAGGCATAGTGGGATTGGAAGTGCCCAGGCTGAGTGGAGTGAATGTGCCCAGGCTGAGTGGAGTGGAGGTGCCCAGGCTGAGTGGAGTTGGGGTTCCCTGGCAGAGTGGGACTGGAAGTGCCAAGGCTGAGTGGAGTGAATGTACCCAGGCTGAGTGGAGTAGAGGTGCCCAGTCTGAGTGGAGTGCTGGTTCCCAGGCAGAGTGGGATTGGAAGTTCACAGGCTGAGTGGAGTGAATGTCCCCAGGCTGAGTGGATTGCATGTGCCCAGGCTGAGTGGAGTGCTGGTTCCCTGGCAGAGTGGGATTGGAAGTGCCCAGGCTGAGTGGAGTGAATGTGCCCAGGCTGAGTGGAGTGGAGGTGCCCAGGCCGAGTGGAGTGCAGGTTCCCAGGCAAAGTGGGACTGGAAGTGCCCAGGCGGAGTGGAGTGAATGTGCCCAGGCTGAATCGGAGTCAATGTGCCTAGACAGAGTGGAGTGAATGTGCCAGGCCGCCGGAGCCCGAAACGTGCGTTTCCCCATTGCCTTGAATGGGTGCGGAGAGAGGGGGGCGCTTTTTGGCTCGTGGCGCGGGCACCGTTGCGCCAAAGCGTCAAGTGTCACACCTCCCCGTGCTCGGGGCGGCCGCCCGGAGCTAACTGGCTGGGTCTGGAGGGGCTGCGAGGCCGCCCAGGAGAACGGGTCCAAACCGCGTTCCGATCGGACGAGAATTGAGGGCGGGACACAGTTCCGCGGTTCACTTTCCGCCCGGGCAAAGGGCCTATAACTTGCGGCGGGAGGGCTTAAGAGTGGGCCCCCGCGAGTCGGGTGGAGAGCCGGGTGTGGAGAGGAGTAGCGGAGGTTCCCAGTCAGAGTGGGAGTGGAGGTTCCTGGGCAGAGTGGGACTGGAAGTGCCCAGGCTGAGTGGAGTGAATGTGCCCTGGCTGAGTGGAGTGAATGTGGCCAGGCTGAGTGGAGTGGAGGTGCCCAGGCTGAGTGGAGTGAATGTGCCCAGGCTGACTGGAGAGAATGTGCCCAGGCTGAGTGGATTGGAGGTGCCCAGGCTGAGTGGAGTGCAGGTTCCCAGGCAGAGTGGGACTGGAAGTGCCCAGGCTGAGTGGAGTGAATGTGCCCAGGCTGAGTGGAGTGAATGTTCCCAGGCTGAATGGGAGTCAATGTGCCTAGACAGAGTGGAGTGAATGTGCCCAGGCTGAGTGGAGTGGAGGTGCCCAGGCTGAGTGGAGTTGGGGTTCCCAGGCAGAGAGGGACTGGAAGTGCCAAGGCTGAGTGGAGTGAATGTGCCCAGGCTGCGTGGAGTGGAGGTTCCCAGGCTGAGTGGAGTGCAGGTTCCCAGCAGAGTGGGACTGGAAGTGCCCAGGCTGAGTGGACTGAATGTGCCCAGGCTGAGTGGAGTGAATGTGCCCAGGCAGAGTGGAGTGAATGTGCCCAGCTGAGTGGAGTGGAGGTGCCCAGGCTGAGTGGAGTGCAGGTTCCCAGGCAGAGTGGGACTGGAAGTGCCCAGGCTGAGTGGAGTGAATGTGCCCAGGCTGAATGGAGTGGAGGTACCCAGGCTGAGTGGAGTGCAGGTTCCCAGGCAGAGTGGGATTGGAAGTGCCCAGGCTGAGTGGAGTGAATGTGCCCAGGCTGAGTGGAGTGGAGGTGCCCAGGCTGAGTGGAGTTGGGGTTCCCTGGCAGAGTGGGACTGGAAGTGCCAAGGCTGAGTGGAGTGAATGTACCCAGGCTGAGTGGAGTAGAGGTGCCCAGTCTGAGTGGAGTGCTGGTTCCCAGGCAGAGTGGGATTGGAAGTTCCCAGGCTGAGTGGAGTGAATGTCCCCAGGCTGAGTGGATTGCATGTGCCCAGGCTGAGTGGAGTGCTGGTTCCCTGGCAGAGTGGGATTGGAAGTGCCCAGGCTGAGTGGAGTGAATGTGCCCAGGCTGAGTGGAGTGGAGGTGCCCAGGCCGAGTGGAGTGCAGGTTCCCAGGCAGAGTGGGACTGGAAGTGCCCAGGCGGAGTGGAGTGAATGTGCCCAGGCTGAATGGGAGTCAATGTGCCTAGACAGAGTGGAGTGAATGTGCCAGGCCGCCGGAGCCCGAAACGTGCGTTTCCCCATTGCCTTGAATGGGCGCGGAGAGAGGGGGGCGCTTTTTGGCTCGTGGCGCGGGCACCGTTGCGCCAAAGCGTCAAGTGTCACACCTCCCCGTGCTCGGGGCGGCCGCCCGGAGCTAACTGGCTGGGTCTGGAGGGGCTGCGAGGCCGCCCAGGAGAACGGGTCCAAACCGCGTTCCGATCGGACGAGAATTGAGGGCGGGACACAGTTCCGCGGTTCACTTTCCGCCCGGGCAAAGGGCCTATAACTTGCGGCGGGAGGGCTTAAGAGTGGGCCCCCGCGAGTCGGGTGGAGAGCCGGGTGTGGAGAGGAGTAGCGGAGGTTCCCAGTCAGAGTGGGAGTGGAGGTTCCTGGGCAGAGTGGGACTGGAAGTGCCCAGGCTGAGTGGAGTGAATGTGCCCTGGCTGAGTGGAGTGAATGTGGCCAGGCTGAGTGGAGTGGAGGTGCCCAGGCTGAGTGGAGTGAATGTGCCCAGGCTGACTGGAGAGAATGTGCCCAGGCTGAGTGGATTGGAGGTGCCCAGGCTGAGTGGAGTGCAGGTTCCCAGGCAGAGTGGGACTGGAAGTGCCCAGGCTGAGTGGAGTGAATTTGCCCAGGCTGAGTGGAGTGAATGTTCCCAGGCTGAATGGGAGTCAATGTGCCTAGACAGAGTGGAGTGAATGTGCCCAGGCTGAGTGGAGTGGAGGTGCCCAGGCTGAGTGGAGTTGGGGTTCCCAGGCAGAGAGGGACTGGAAGTGCCCTGGCTGAGTGGAGTGAATGTGCCCAGGCTGCGTGGAGTGGAGGTTCCCAGGCTGAGTGGAGTGCAGGTTCCCAGCAGAGTGGGCCTGGAAGTGCCCAGGCAGAGTGGAGTGGAGGTGCCCAGGCTGAGTGGAGTGAATGTGCCCAGGCAGAGTGGAGTGAATGTGCCCAGCTGAGTGGAGTGGAGGTGCCCAGGCTGAGTGGAGTGCAGGTTCCCAGGCAGAGTGGGACTGGAAGTGCCCAGGCTGAGTGGAGTGAATGTGCCCAGGCTGAATGGAGTGGAGGTACCCAGGCTGAGTGGAGTGCAGGTTTCCAGGCAGAGTGGGATTGGAAGTACCCAGGCTGAGTGGAGTGGAGGTGCCCAGGCTGAGTGGAGTGCAGGTTCCCAGGCAGAGTGGGATTGGAAGTGCCCAGGCTGAGTGGAGTGAATGTGCCCAGGCTGAGTGGAGTGGAGGTGCCCAGGCTGAGTGGAGTTGGGGTTCCCTGGCAGAGTGGGACTGGAAGTGCCAAGGCTGAGTGGAGTGAATGTACCCAGGCTGAGTGGAGTAGAGGTGCCCAGTCTGAGTGGAGTGCTGGTTCCCAGGCAGAGTGGGATTGGAAGTTCCCAGGCTGAGTGGAATGAATGTCCCCAGGCTGAGTGGATTGCATGTGCCCAGGCTGAGTGGAGTGCTGGTTCCCTGGCAGAGTGGGATTGGAAGTGCCCAGGCTGAGTGGAGTGAATGTGCCCAGGCTGAGTGGAGTGGAGGTGCCCAGGCCGAGTGGAGTGCTGGTTCCCAGGCAGAGTGGGACTGGAAGTGCCCAGGCGGAGTGGAGTGAATGTGCCCAGGCTGAATGGGAGTCAATGTGCCTAGACAGAGTGGAGTGAATGTGCCAGGCCGCCGGAGCCCGAAACGTGCGTTTCCCCATTGCCTTGAATGGGCGCGGAGAGAGGGGGGCGCTTTTTGGCTCGTGGCGCGGGCACCGTTGCGCCAAAGCGTCAAGTGTCACACCTCCCCGTGCTCGGGGCGGCCGCCCGGAGCTAACTGGCTGGGTCTGGAGGGGCTGCGAGGCCGCCCAGGAGAACGGGTCCAAACCGCGTTCCGATCGGACGAGAATTGAGGGCGGGACACAGTTCCGCGGTTCACTTTCCGCCCGGGCAAAGGGCCTATAACTTGCGGCGGGAGGGCTTAAGAGTGGGCCCCCGCGAGTCGGGTGGAGAGCCGGGTGTGGAGAGGAGTAGCGGAGGTTCCCAGTCAGAGTGGGAGTGGAGGTTCCTGGGCAGAGTGGGACTGGAAGTGCCCAGGCTGAGTGGAGTGAATGTGCCCTGGCTGAGTGGAGTGAATGTGGCCAGGCTGAGTGGAGTGGAGGTGCCCAGGCTGAGTGGAGTGAATGTGCCCAGGCTGACTGGAGAGAATGTGCCCAGGCTGAGTGGATTTGAGGTGCCCAGGCTGAGTGGAGTGCAGGTTCCCAGGCAGAGTGGGACTGGAAGTGCCCAGGCTGAGTGGAGTGAATGTGCCCAGGCTGAGTGGAGTGAATGTTCCCAGGCTGAATGGGAGTCAATGTGCCTAGACAGAGTGGAGTGAATGTGCCCAGGCTGAGTGGAGTGGAGGTGCCCAGGCTGAGTGGAGTTGGGGTTCCCAGGCAGAGAGGGACTGGAAGTGCCCTGGCTGAGTGGAGTGAATGTGCCCAGGCTGCGTGGAGTGGAGGTTCCCAGGCTGAGTGGAGTGCAGGTTCCCAGCAGAGTGGGACTGGAAGTGCCCAGGCTGAGTGGACTGAATGTGCCCAGGCTGAGTGGAGTGAATGTGCCCAGGCAGAGTGGAGTGAATGTGCCCAGCTGAGTGGAGTGGAGGTGCCCAGGCTGAGTGGAGTGGAGGTGCCCAGGCTGAGTGGAGTGCAGGTTCCCAGGCAGAGTGGGACTGGAAGTGCCCAGGCTGAGTGGAGTGAATGTGCCCAGGCTGAATGGAGTGGAGGTACCCAGGCTGAGTGGAGTGCAGGTTCCCAGGCAGAGTGGGATTGGAAGTACCCAGGCTGAGTGGAGTGGAGGTGCCCAGGCTGAGTGGAGTGCAGGTTCCCAGGCAGAGTGGGATTGGAAGTGCCCAGGCTGAGTGCAGTGAATGTGCCCAGGCTGAGTGGAGTGGAGGTGCCCAGGCTGAGTGGAGTTGGGGTTCCCTGGCAGAGTGGGACTGGAAGTGCCATGGCTGAGTGGAGTGAATGTACCCAGGCTGAGTGGAGTAGAGGTGCCCAGTCTGAGTGGAGTGCTGGTTCCCAGGCAGAGTGGGATTGGAAGTTCCCAGGCTGAGTGGAGTGAATGTCCCCAGGCTGAGTGGATTGCATGTGCCCAGGCTGAGTGGAGTGCTGGTTCCCTGGCAGAGTGGGATTGGAAGTGCCCAGGCTGAGTGGAGTGAATGTCCCCAGGCTGAGTGGATTGCATGTGCCCAGGCTGAGTGGAGTGCTGGTTCCCTGGCAGAGTGGGATTGGAAGTGCCCAGGCTGAGTGGAGTGAATGTGCCCAGGCTGAGTGGAGTGGAGGTGCCCAGGCCGAGTGGAGTGCAGGTTCCCAGGCAGAGTGGGACTGGAAGTGCCCAGGCGGAGTGGAGTGAATGTGCCCAGGCTGAATGGGAGTCAATGTGCCTAGACAGAGTGGAGTGAATGTGCCAGGCCGCCGGAGCCCGAAACGTGCGTTTCCCCATTGCCTTGAATGGGCGCGGAGAGAGGGGGGCGCTTTTTGGCTCGTGGCGCGGGCACCGTTGTGCCAAAGCGTCAAGTGTCACACCTCCCCGTGCTCGGGGCGGCCGCCCGGAGCTAACTGGCTGGGTCTGGAGGGGCTGCGAGGCCGCCCAGGAGAACGGGTCCAAACCGCGTTCCGATCGGACGAGAATTGAGGGCGGGACACAGTTCCGCGGTTCACTTTCCGCCCGGGCAAAGGGCCTATAACTTGCGGCGGGAGGGCTTAAGAGTGGGCCCCCGCGAGTCGGGTGGAGAGCCGGGTGTGGAGAGGAGTAGCGGAGGTTCCCAGTCAGAGTGGGAGTGGAGGTTCATGGGCAGAGTGGGACTGGAAGTGCCCAGGCTGAGTGGAGTGAATGTGCCCTGGCTGAGTGGAGTGAATGTGGCCAGGCTGAGTGGAGTGGAGGTGCCCAGGCTGAGTGGAGTGAATGTGCCCAGGCTGACTGGAGAGAATGTGCCCAGGCTGAGTGGATTGGAGGTGCCCAGGCTGAGTGGAGTGCAGGTTCCCAGGCAGAGTGGGACTGGAAGCGCCCAGGCTGAGTGGAGTGAATGTGCCCAGGCTGAGTGGAGTGGAGGTGCCCAGGCTGAGTGGAGTTGGGGTTCCCAGGCAGAGAGGGACTGGAAGTGCCCTGGCTGAGTGGAGTGAATGTGCCCAGGCTGCGTGGAGTGGAGGTTCCCAGGCTGAGTGGAGTGCAGGTTCCCAGCAGAGTGGGCCTGGAAGTGCCCAGGCAGAGTGGAGTGGAGGTGCCCAGGCTGAGTGGAGTGAATGTGCCCAGGCAGAGTGGAGTGAATGTGCCCAGCTGAGTGGAGTGGAGGTGCCCAGGCTGAGTGGAGTGCAGGTTCCCAGGCAGAGTGGGACTGGAAGTGCCCAGGCTGAGTGGAGTGAATGTGCCCAGGCTGAATGGAGTGGAGGTACCCAGGCTGAGTGGAGTGCAGGTTTCCAGGCAGAGTGGGATTGGAAGTACCCAGGCTGAGTGGAGTGGAGGTGCCCAGGCTGAGTGGAGTGCAGGTTCCCAGGCAGAGTGGGATTGGAAGTGCCCAGGCTGAGTGGAGTGAATGTGCCCAGGCTGAGTGGAGTGGAGGTGCCCAGGCCGAGTGGAGTGCTGGTTCCCAGGCAGAGTGGGACTGGAAGTGCCCAGGCGGAGTGGAGTGAATGTGCCCAGGCTGAATGGGAGTCAATGTGCCTAGACAGAGTGGAGTGAATGTGCCAGGCCGCCGGAGCCCGAAACGTGCGTTTCCCCATTGCCTTGAATGGGCGCGGAGAGAGGGGGGCGCTTTTTGGCTCGTGGCGCGGGCACCGTTGCGCCAAAGCGTCAAGTGTCACACCTCCCCGTGCTCGGGGCGGCCGCCCGGAGCTAACTGGCTGGGTCTGGAGGGGCTGCGAGGCCGCCCAGGAGAACGGGTCCAAACCGCGTTCCGATCGGACGAGAATTGAGGGCGGGACACAGTTCCGCGGTTCACTTTCCGCCCGGGCAAAGGGCCTATAACTTGCGGCGGGAGGGCTTAAGAGTGGGCCCCCGCGAGTCGGGTGGAGAGCCGGGTGTGGAGAGGAGTAGCGGAGGTTCCCAGTCAGAGTGGGAGTGGAGGTTCATGGGCAGAGTGGGACTGGAAGTGCCCAGGCTGAGTGGAGTGAATGTGCCCTGGCTGAGTGGAGTGAATGTGGCCAGGCTGAGTGGAGTGGAGGTGCCCAGGCTGAGTGGAGTGAATGTGCCCAGGCTGACTGGAGAGAATGTGCCCAGGCTGAGTGGATTGGAGGTGCCCAGGCTGAGTGGAGTGCAGGTTCCCAGGCAGAGTGGGACTGGAAGCGCCCAGGCTGAGTGGAGTGAATGTGCCCAGGCTGAGTGGAGTGGAGGTGCCCAGGCTGAGTGGAGTTGGGGTTCCCAGGCAGAGAGGGACTGGAAGTGCCCTGGCTGAGTGGAGTGAATGTGCCCAGGCTGCGTGGAGTGGAGGTTCCCAGGCTGAGTGGAGTGCAGGTTCCCAGCAGAGTGGGCCTGGAAGTGCCCAGGCAGAGTGGAGTGGAGGTGCCCAGGCTGAGTGGAGTGAATGTGCCCAGGCAGAGTGGAGTGAATGTGCCCAGCTGAGTGGAGTGGAGGTGCCCAGGCTGAGTGGAGTGCAGGTTCCCAGGCAGAGTGGGACTGGAAGTGCCCAGGCTGAGTGGAGTGAATGTGCCCAGGCTGAATGGAGTGGAGGTACCCAGGCTGAGTGGAGTGCAGGTTTCCAGGCAGAGTGGGATTGGAAGTACCCAGGCTGAGTGGAGTGGAGGTGCCCAGGCTGAGTGGAGTGCAGGTTCCCAGGCAGAGTGGGATTGGAAGTGCCCAGGCTGAGTGGAGTGAATGTGCCCAGGCTGAGTGGAGTGGAGGTGCCCAGGCCGAGTGGAGTGCTGGTTCCCAGGCAGAGTGGGACTGGAAGTGCCCAGGCGGAGTGGAGTGAATGTGCCCAGGCTGAATGGGAGTCAATGTGCCTAGACAGAGTGGAGTGAATGTGCCAGGCCGCCGGAGCCCGAAACGTGCGTTTCCCCATTGCCTTGAATGGGCGCGGAGAGAGGGGGGCGCTTTTTGGCTCGTGGCGCGGGCACCGTTGTGCCAAAGCGTCAAGTGTCACACCTCCCCGTGCTCGGGGCGGCCGCCCGGAGCTAACTGGCTGGGTCTGGAGGGGCTGCGAGGCCGCCCAGGAGAACGGGTCCAAACCGCGTTCCGATCGGACGAGAATTGAGGGCGGGACACAGTTCCGCGGTTCACTTTCCGCCCGGGCAAAGGGCCTATAACTTGCGGCGGGAGGGCTTAAGAGTGGGCCCCCGCGAGTCGGGTGGAGAGCCGGGTGTGGAGAGGAGTAGCGGAGGTTCCCAGTCAGAGTGGGAGTGGAGGTTCCTGGGCAGAGTGGGACTGGAAGTGCCCAGGCTGAGTGGAGTGAATGTGCCCTGGCTGAGTGGAGTGAATGTGGCCAGGCTGAGTGGAGTGGAGGTGCCCAGGCTGAGTGGAGTGAATGTGCCCAGGCTGACTGGAGAGAATGTGCCCAGGCTGAGTGGATTTGAGGTGCCCAGGCTGAGTGGAGTGCAGGTTCCCAGGCAGAGTGGGACTGGAAGTGCCCAGGCTGAGTGGAGTGAATGTGCCCAGGCTGAGTGGAGTGAATGTTCCCAGGCTGAATGGGAGTCAATGTGCCTAGACAGAGTGGAGTGAATGTGCCCAGGCTGAGTGGAGTGGAGGTGCCCAGGCTGAGTGGAGTTGGGGTTCCCAGGCAGAGAGGGACTGGAAGTGCCCTGGCTGAGTGGAGTGAATGTGCCCAGGCTGCGTGGAGTGGAGGTTCCCAGGCTGAGTGGAGTGCAGGTTCCCAGCAGAGTGGGACTGGAAGTGCCCAGGCTGAGTGGACTGAATGTGCCCAGGCTGAGTGGAGTGAATGTGCCCAGGCAGAGTGGAGTGAATGTGCCCAGCTGAGTGGAGTGGAGGTGCCCAGGCTGAGTGGAGTGGAGGTGCCCAGGCTGAGTGGAGTGCAGGTTCCCAGGCAGAGTGGGACTGGAAGTGCCCAGGCTGAGTGGAGTGAATGTGCCCAGGCTGAATGGAGTGGAGGTACCCAGGCTGAGTGGAGTGCAGGTTCCCAGGCAGAGTGGGATTGGAAGTACCCAGGCTGAGTGGAGTGGAGGTGCCCAGGCTGAGTGGAGTGCAGGTTCCCAGGCAGAGTGGGATTGGAAGTGCCCAGGCTGAGTGCAGTGAATGTGCCCAGGCTGAGTGGAGTGGAGGTGCCCAGGCTGAGTGGAGTTGGGGTTCCCTGGCAGAGTGGGACTGGAAGTGCCATGGCTGAGTGGAGTGAATGTACCCAGGCTGAGTGGAGAGAATGTGCCCAGGCTGAGTGGATTTGAGGTGCCCAGGCTGAGTGGAGTGAATGTGCCCTGGCTGAGTGGAGTGAATGTGGCCAGGCTGAGTGGAGTGGAGGTGCCCAGGCTGAGTGGAGTGAATGTGCCCAGGCTGACTGGAGAGAATGTGCCCAGGCTGAGTGGATTGGAGGTGCCCAGGCTGAGTGGAGTGCAGGTTCCCAGGCAGAGTGGGACTGGAAGCGCCCAGGCTGAGTGGAGTGAATGTGCCCAGGCTGAGTGGAGTGGAGGTGCCCAGGCTGAGTGGAGTTGGGGTTCCCAGGCAGAGAGGGACTGGAAGTGCCCTGGCTGAGTGGAGTGAATGTGCCCAGGCTGCGTGGAGTGGAGGTTCCCAGGCTGAGTGGAGTGCAGGTTCCCAGCAGAGTGGGCCTGGAAGTGCCCAGGCAGAGTGGAGTGGAGGTGCCCAGGCTGAGTGGAGTGAATGTGCCCAGGCAGAGTGGAGTGAATGTGCCCAGCTGAGTGGAGTGGAGGTGCCCAGGCTGAGTGGAGTGCAGGTTCCCAGGCAGAGTGGGACTGGAAGTGCCCAGGCTGAGTGGAGTGAATGTGCCCAGGCTGAATGGAGTGGAGGTACCCAGGCTGAGTGGAGTGCAGGTTTCCAGGCAGAGTGGGATTGGAAGTACCCAGGCTGAGTGGAGTGGAGGTGCCCAGGCTGAGTGGAGTGCAGGTTCCCAGGCAGAGTGGGATTGGAAGTGCCCAGGCTGAGTGGAGTGAATGTGCCCAGGCTGAGTGGAGTGGAGGTGCCCAGGCTGAGTGGAGTTGGGGTTCCCAGGCAGAGTGGGACTGGAAGTGCCAAGGCTGAGTGGAGTGAATGTGCCCAGGCTGAGTGGAGTGAATGTTCCCAGGCTGAATGGGAGTCAATGTGCCTAGACAGAGTGGAGTGAATGTGCCCAGGCTGAGTGGAGTGGAGGTGCCCAGGCTGAGTGGAGTTGGGGTTCCCAGGCAGAGAGGGACTGGAAGTGCCCTGGCTGAGTGGAGTGAATGTGCCCAGGCTGCGTGGAGTGGAGGTTCCCAGGCTGAGTGGAGTGCAGGTTCCCAGCAGAGTGGGACTGGAAGTGCCCAGGCTGAGTGGACTGAATGTGCCCAGGCTGAGTGGAGTGAATGTGCCCAGGCAGAGTGGAGTGAATGTGCCCAGCTGAGTGGAGTGGAGGTGCCCAGGCTGAGTGGAGTGCAGGTTCCCAGGCAGAGTGGGACTGGAAGTGCCCAGGCTGAGTGGAGTGAATGTGCCCAGGCTGAATGGAGTGGAGGTACCCAGGCTGAGTGGAGTGCAGGTTCCCAGGCAGAGTGGGATTGGAAGTACCCAGGCTGAGTGGAGTGGAGGTGCCCAGGCTGAGTGGAGTGCAGGTTCCCAGGCATAGTGGGATTGGAAGTGCCCAGGCTGAGTGGAGTGAATGTGCCCAGGCTGAGTGGAGTGGAGGTGCCCAGGCTGAGTGGAGTTGGGGTTCCCTGGCAGAGTGGGACTGGAAGTGCCAAGGCTGAGTGGAGTGAATGTACCCAGGCTGAGTGGAGTAGAGGTGCCCAGTCTGAGTGGAGTGCTGGTTCCCAGGCAGAGTGGGATTGGAAGTTCACAGGCTGAGTGGAGTGAATGTCCCCAGGCTGAGTGGATTGCATGTGCCCAGGCTGAGTGGAGTGCTGGTTCCCTGGCAGAGTGGGATTGGAAGTGCCCAGGCTGAGTGGAGTGAATGTGCCCAGGCTGAGTGGAGTGGAGGTGCCCAGGCCGAGTGGAGTGCAGGTTCCCAGGCAAAGTGGGACTGGAAGTGCCCAGGCGGAGTGGAGTGAATGTGCCCAGGCTGAATGGGAGTCAATGTGCCTAGACAGAGTGGAGTGAATGTGCCAGGCCGCCGGAGCCCGAAACGTGCGTTTCCCCATTGCCTTGAATGGGTGCGGAGAGAGGGGGGCGCTTTTTGGCTCGTGGCGCGGGCACCGTTGCGCCAAAGCGTCAAGTGTCACACCTCCCCGTGCTCGGGGCGGCCGCCCGGAGCTAACTGGCTGGGTCTGGAGGGGCTGCGAGGCCGCCCAGGAGAACGGGTCCAAACCGCGTTCCGATCGGACGAGAATTGAGGGCGGGACACAGTTCCGCGGTTCACTTTCCGCCCGGGCAAAGGGCCTATAACTTGCGGCGGGAGGGCTTAAGAGTGGGCCCCCGCGAGTCGGGTGGAGAGCCGGGTGTGGAGAGGAGTAGCGGAGGTTCCCAGTCAGAGTGGGAGTGGAGGTTCCTGGGCAGAGTGGGACTGGAAGTGCCCAGGCTGAGTGGAGTGAATGTGCCCTGGCTGAGTGGAGTGAATGTGGCCAGGCTGAGTGGAGTGGAGGTGCCCAGGCTGAGTGGAGTGAATGTGCCCAGGCTGACTGGAGAGAATGTGCCCAGGCTGAGTGGATTGGAGGTGCCCAGGCTGAGTGGAGTGCAGGTTCCCAGGCAGAGTGGGACTGGAAGTGCCCAGGCTGAGTGGAGTGAATGTGCCCAGGCTGAGTGGAGTGAATGTTCCCAGGCTGAATGGGAGTCAATGTGCCTAGACAGAGTGGAGTGAATGTGCCCAGGCTGAGTGGAGTGGAGGTGCCCAGGCTGAGTGGAGTTGGGGTTCCCAGGCAGAGAGGGACTGGAAGTGCCCTGGCTGAGTGGAGTGAATGTGCCCAGGCTGCGTGGAGTGGAGGTTCCCAGGCTGAGTGGAGTGCAGGTTCCCAGCAGAGTGGGACTGGAAGTGCCCAGGCTGAGTGGACTGAATGTGCCCAGGCTGAGTGGAGTGAATGTGCCCAGGCAGAGTGGAGTGAATGTGCCCAGCTGAGTGGAGTGGAGGTGCCCAGGCTGAGTGGAGTGCAGGTTCCCAGGCAGAGTGGGACTGGAAGTGCCCAGGCTGAGTGGAGTGAATGTGCCCAGGCTGAATGGAGTGGAGGTACCCAGGCTGAGTGGAGTGCAGGTTCCCAGGCAGAGTGGGATTGGAAGTGCCCAGGCTGAGTGGAGTGAATGTGCCCAGGCTGAGTGGAGTGGAGGTGCCCAGGCTGAGTGGAGTTGGGGTTCCCTGGCAGAGTGGGACTGGAAGTGCCAAGGCTGAGTGGAGTGAATGTACCCAGGCTGAGTGGAGTAGAGGTGCCCAGTCTGAGTGGAGTGCTGGTTCCCAGGCAGAGTGGGATTGGAAGTTCCCAGGCTGAGTGGAGTGAATGTCCCCAGGCTGAGTGGATTGCATGTGCCCAGGCTGAGTGGAGTGCTGGTTCCCTGGCAGAGTGGGATTGGAAGTGCCCAGGCTGAGTGGAGTGAATGTGCCCAGGCTGAGTGGAGTGGAGGTGCCCAGGCCGAGTGGAGTGCAGGTTCCCAGGCAGAGTGGGACTGGAAGTGCCCAGGCGGAGTGGAGTGAATGTGCCCAGGCTGAATGGGAGTCAATGTGCCTAGACAGAGTGGAGTGAATGTGCCAGGCCGCCGGAGCCCGAAACGTGCGTTTCCCCATTGCCTTGAATGGGCGCGGAGAGAGGGGGGCGCTTTTTGGCTCGTGGCGCGGGCACCGTTGCGCCAAAGCATCAAGTGTCACACCTCCCTGTGCTCGGGGCGGCCGCCCGGAGCTAACTGCCTGGGTCTGGAGGGGCTGCGAGGCCGCCCAGGAGAACGGGTCCAAACCGCGTTCCGATCGGACGAGAATTGAGGGCGGGACACAGTTCCGCGGTTCACTTTCCGCCCGGGCAAAGGGCCTATAACTTGCGGCGGGAGGGCTTAAGAGTGGGCCCCCGCGAGTCGGGTGGAGAGCCGGGTGTGGAGAGGAGTAGCGGAGGTTCCCAGTCAGAGTGGGAGTGGAGGTTCCTGGGCAGAGTGGGACTGGAAGTGCCCAGGCTGAGTGGAGTGAATGTGCCCTGGCTGAGTGGAGTGAATGTGGCCAGGCTGAGTGGAGTGGAGGTGCCCAGGCTGAGTGGAGTGAATGTGCCCAGGCTGACTGGAGAGAATGTGCCCAGGCTGAGTGGATTGGAGGTGCCCAGGCTGAGTGGAGTGCAGGTTCCCAGGCAGAGTGGGACTGGAAGTGCCCAGGCTGAGTGGAGTGAATTTGCCCAGGCTGAGTGGAGTGAATGTTCCCAGGCTGAATGGGAGTCAATGTGCCTAGACAGAGTGGAGTGAATGTGCCCAGGCTGAGTGGAGTGGAGGTGCCCAGGCTGAGTGGAGTTGGGGTTCCCAGGCAGAGAGGGACTGGAAGTGCCCTGGCTGAGTGGAGTGAATGTGCCCAGGCTGCGTGGAGTGGAGGTTCCCAGGTTGAGTGGAGTGCAGGTTCCCAGCAGAGTGGGCCTGGAAGTGCCCAGGCAGAGAGGAGTGGAGGTGCCCAGGCTGAGTGGAGTGAATGTGCCCAGGCAGAGTGGAGTGAATGTGCCCAGCTGAGTGGAGTGGAGGTGCCCAGGCTGAGTGGAGTGCAGGTTCCCAGGCAGAGTGGGACTGGAAGTGCCCAGGCTGAGTGGAGTGAATGTGCCCAGGCTGAATGGAGTGGAGGTACCCAGGCTGAGTGGAGTGCAGGTTTCCAGGCAGAGTGGGATTGGAAGTACCCAGGCTGAGTGGAGTGGAGGTGCCCAGGCTGAGTGGAGTGCAGGTTCCCAGGCAGAGTGGGATTGGAAGTACCCAGGCTGAGTGGAGTGAATGTGCCCAGGCTGAGTGGAGTGGAGGTGCCCAGGCTGAGTGGAGTTGGGGTTCCCAGGCAGAGTGGGACTGGAAGTGCCAAGGCTGAGTGGAGTGAAATTGCCCAGGCTGAGTGGAGTGAATGTTCCCAGGCTGAATGGGAGTCAATGTGCCTAGACAGAGTGGAGTGAATGTGCCCAGGCTGAGTGGAGTGGAGGTGCCCAGGCTGAGTGGAGTTGGGGTTCCCAGGCAGAGAGGGACTGGAAGTGCCCTGGCTGAGTGGAGTGAATGTGCCCAGGCTGCGTGGAGTGGAGGTTCCCAGGCTGAGTGGAGTGCAGGTTCCCAGCAGAGTGGGACTGGAAGTGCCCAGGCTGAGTGGACTGAATGTGCCCAGGCTGAGTGGAGTGAATGTGCCCAGGCAGAGTGGAGTGAATGTGCCCAGCTGAGTGGAGTGGAGGTGCCCAGGCTGAGTGGAGTGCAGGTTCCCAGGCAGAGTGGGACTGGAAGTGCCCAGGCTGAGTGGAATGAATGTGCCCAGGCTGAATGGAGTGGAGGTACCCAGGCTGAGTGGAGTGCAGGTTCCCAGGCAGAGTGGGATTGGAAGTACCCAGGCTGAGTGGAGTGGAGGTGCCCAGGCTGAGTGGAGTGCAGGTTCCCAGGCAGAGTGGGATTGGAAGTGCCCAGGCTGAGTGGAGTGAATGTGCCCAGGCTGAGTGGAGTGGAGGTGCCCAGGCTGAGTGGAGTTGGGGTTCCCTGGCAGAGTGGGACTGGAAGTGCCAAGGCTGAGTGGAGTGAATGTACCCAGGCTGAGTGGAGTAGAGGTGCCCAGTCTGAGTGGAGTGCTGGTTCCCAGGCAGAGTGGGATTGGAAGTTCACAGGCTGAGTGGAGTGAATGTCCCCAGGCTGAGTGGATTGCATGTGCCCAGGCTGAGTGGAGTGCTGGTTCCCTGGCAGAGTGGGATTGGAAGTGCCCAGGCTGAGTGGAGTGAATGTGCCCAGGCTGAGTGGAGTGGAGGTGCCCAGGCCGAGTGGAGTGCAGGTTCCCAGGCAAAGTGGGACTGGAAGTGCCCAGGCGGAGTGGAGTGAATGTGCCCAGGCTGAATGGGAGTCAATGTGCCTAGACAGAGTGGAGTGAATGTGCCAGGCCGCCGGAGCCCGAAACGTGCGTTTCGCCATTGCCTTGAATGGGCGCGGAGAGAGGGGGGCGCTTTTTGGCTCGTGGCGCGGGCACCGTTGCGCCAAAGCGTCAAGTGTCACACCTCCCCGTGCTCGGGGCGGCCGCCCGGAGCTAACTGGCTGGGTCTGGAGGGGCTGCGAGGCCGCCCAGGAGAACGGGTCCAAACCGCGTTCCGATCGGACGAGAATTGAGGGCGGGACACAGTTCCGCGGTTCACTTTCCGCCCGGGCAAAGGGCCTATAACTTGCGGCGGGAGGGCTTAAGAGTGGGCCCCCGCGAGTCGGGTGGAGAGCCGGGTGTGGAGAGGAGTAGCGGAGGTTCCCAGTCAGAGTGGGAGTGGAGGTTCCTGGGCAGAGTGGGACTGGAAGTGCCCAGGCTGAGTGGAGTGAATGTGCCCTGGCTGAGTGGAGTGAATGTGGCCAGGCTGAGTGGAGTGGAGGTGCCCAGGCTGAGTGGAGTGAATGTGCCCAGGCTGACTGGAGAGAATGTGCCCAGGCTGAGTGGATTGGAGGTGCCCAGGCTGAGTGGAGTGCAGGTTCCCAGGCAGAGTGGGACTGGAGGTGCCCAGGCTGAGTGGAGTGAATTTGCCCAGGCTGAGTGGAGTGAATGTTCCCAGGCTGAATGGGAGTCAATGTGCCTAGACAGAGTGGAGTGAATGTGCCCAGGCTGAGTGGAGTGGAGGTGCCCAGGCTGAGTGGAGTTGGGGTTCCCAGGCTGAGAGGGACTGGAAGTGCCCTGGCTGAGTGGAGTGAATGTGCCCAGGCTGCGTGGAGTGGAGGTTCCCAGGCTGAGTGGAGTGCAGGTTCCCAGCAGAGTGGGCCTGGAAGTGCCCAGGCTGAGTGGAGTGGAGGTGCCCAGGCTGAGTGGAGTGAATGTGCCCAGGCAGAGTGGAGTGAATGTGCCCAGCTGAGTGGAGTGGAGGTGCCCAGGCTGAGTGGAGTGCAGGTTCCCAGGCAGAGTGGGACTGGAAGTGCCCAGGCTGAGTGGAGTGAATGTGCCCAGGCTGAATGGAGTGGAGGTACCCAGGCTGAGTGGAGTGCAGGTTTCCAGGCAGAGTGGGATTGGAAGTACCCAGGCTGAGTGGAGTGGAGGTGCCCAGGCTGAGTGGAGTGCAGGTTCCCAGGCAGAGTGGGATTGGAAGTGCCCAGGCTGAGTGGAGTGAATGTGCCCAGGCTGAGTGGAGTGGAGGTGCCCAGGCTGAGTGGAGTGCAGGTTCCCAGGCAGAGTGGGACTGGAAGTGCCCAGGCGGAGTGGAGTGAATGTGCCCAGGCTGAATGGGAGTCAATGTGCCTAGACAGAGTGGAGTGAATGTGCCAGGCCGCCGGAGCCCGAAACGTGCGTTTCCCCATTGCCTTGAATGGGCGCGGAGAGAGGGGGGCGCTTTTTGGCTCGTGGCGCGGGCACCGTTGTGCCAAAGCGTCAAGTGTCACACCTCCCCGTGCTCGGGGCGGCCGCCCGGAGCTAACTGGCTGGGTCTGGAGGGGCTGCGAGGCCGCCCAGGAGAACGGGTCCAAACCGCGTTCCGATCGGACGAGAATTGAGGGCGGGACACAGTTCCGCGGTTCACTTTCCGCCCGGGCAAAGGGCCTATAACTTGCGGCGGGAGGGCTTAAGAGTGGGCCCCCGCGAGTCGGGTGGAGAGCCGGGTGTGGAGAGGAGTAGCGGAGGTTCCCAGTCAGAGTGGGAGTGGAGGTTCCTGGGCAGAGTGGGACTGGAAGTGCCCAGGCTGAGTGGAGTGAATGTGCCCTGGCTGAGTGGAGTGAATGTGGCCAGGCTGAGTGGAGTGGAGGTGCCCAGGCTGAGTGGAGTGAATGTGCCCAGGCTGACTGGAGAGAATGTGCCCAGGCTGAGTGGATTGGAGGTGCCCAGGCTGAGTGGAGTGCAGGTTCCCAGGCAGAGTGGGACTGGAGGTGCCCAGGCTGAGTGGAGTGAATTTGCCCAGGCTGAGTGGAGTGAATGTTCCCAGGCTGAATGGGAGTCAATGTGCCTAGACAGAGTGGAGTGAATGTGCCCAGGCTGAGTGGAGTGGAGGTGCCCAGGCTGAGTGGAGTTGGGGTTCCCAGGCAGAGAGGGACTGGAAGTGCCCTGGCTGAGTGGAGTGAATGTGCCCAGGGTGCGTGGAGTGGAGGTTCCCAGGCTGAGTGGAGTGCAGGTTCCCAGCAGAGTGGGCCTGGAAGTGCCCAGGCTGAGTGGAGTGGAGGTGCCCAGGCTGAGTGGAGTGAATGTGCCCAGGCAGAGTGGAGTGAATGTGCCCAGCTGAGTGGAGTGGAGGTGCCCAGGCTGAGTGGAGTGCAGGTTCCCAGGCAGAGTGGGACTGGAAGTGCCCAGGCTGAGTGGAGTGAATGTGCCCAGGCTGAATGGAGTGGAGGTACCCAGGCTGAGTGGAGTGCAGGTTTCCAGGCAGAGTGGGATTGGAAGTACCCAGGCTGAGTGGAGTGGAGGTGCCCAGGCTGAGTGGAGTGCAGGTTCCCAGGCAGAGTGGGATTGGAAGTGTCCAGGCTGAGTGGAGTGAATGTGCCCAGGCTGAGTGGAGTGGAGGTGCCCAGGCTGAGTGGAGTTGGGGTTCCCTGGCAGAGTGGGACTGGAAGTGCCAAGGCTGAGTGGAGTGAATGTACCCAGGCTGAGTGGAGTAGAGGTGCCCAGTCTGAGTGGAGTGCTGGTTCCCAGGCAGAGTGGGATTGGAAGTTCCCAGGCTGAGTGGAGTGAATGTCCCCAGGCTGAGTGGATTGCATGTGCCCAGGCTGAGTGGAGTGCTGGTTCCCTGGCAGAGTGGGATTGGAAGTGCCCAGGCTGAGTGGAGTGAATGTGCCCAGGCTGAGTGGAGTGGAGGTGCCCAGGCCGAGTGGAGTGCTGGTTCCCAGGCAGAGTGGGACTGGAAGTGCCCAGGCGGAGTGGAGTGAATGTGCCCAGGCTGAATGGGAGTCAATGTGCCTAGACAGAGTGGAGTGAATGTGCCAGGCCGCCGGAGCCCGAAACGTGCGTTTCGCCATTGCCTTGAATGGGCGCGGAGAGAGGGGGGCGCTTTTTGGCTCGTGGCGCGGGCACCGTTGCGCCAAAGCGTCAAGTGTCACACCTCCCCGTGCTCGGGGCGGCCGCCCGGAGCTAACTGGCTGGGTCTGGAGGGGCTGCGAGGCCGCCCAGGAGAACGGGTCCAAACCGCGTTCCGATCGGACGAGAATTGAGGGCGGGACACAGTTCCGCGGTTCACTTTCCGCCCGGGCAAAGGGCCTATAACTTGCGGCGGGAGGGCTTAAGAGTGGGCCCCCGCGAGTCGGGTGGAGAGCCGGGTGTGGAGAGGAGTAGCGGAGGTTCCCAGTCAGAGTGGGAGTGGAGGTTCCTGGGCAGAGTGGGACTGGAAGTGCCCAGGCTGAGTGGAGTGAATGTGCCCTGGCTGAGTGGAGTGAATGTGGCCAGGCTGAGTGGAGTGGAGGTGCCCAGGCTGAGTGGAGTGAATGTGCCCAGGCTGACTGGAGAGAATGTGCCCAGGCTGAGTGGATTGGAGGTGCCCAGGCTGAGTGGAGTGCAGGTTCCCAGGCAGAGTGGGACTGGAAGTGCCCAGGCTGAGTGGAGTGAATGTGCCCAGGCTGAGTGGAGTGAATGTTCCCAGGCTGAATGGGAGTCAATGTGCCTAGACAGAGTGGAGTGAATGTGCCCAGGCTGAGTGGAGTGGAGGTGCCCAGGCTGAGTGGAGTTGGGGTTCCCAGGCAGAGAGGGACTGGAAGTGCCCTGGCTGAGTGGAGTGAATGTGCCCAGGCTGCGTGGAGTGGAGGTTCCCAGGCTGAGTGGAGTGCAGGTTCCCAGCAGAGTGGGACTGGAAGTGCCCAGGCTGAGTGGACTGAATGTGCCCAGGCTGAGTGGAGTGAATGTGCCCAGGCAGAGTGGAGTGAATGTGCCCAGCTGAGTGGAGTGGAGGTGCCCAGGCTGAGTGGAGTGCAGGTTCCCAGGCAGAGTGGGACTGGAAGTGCCCAGGCTGAGTGGAGTGAATGTGCCCAGGCTGAATGGAGTGGAGGTACCCAGGCTGAGTGGAGTGCAGGTTCCCAGGCAGAGTGGGATTGGAAGTGCCCAGGCTGAGTGGAGTGAATGTGCCCAGGCTGAGTGGAGTGGAGGTGCCCAGGCTGAGTGGAGTTGGGGTTCCCTGGCAGAGTGGGACTGGAAGTGCCAAGGCTGAGTGGAGTGAATGTACCCAGGCTGAGTGGAGTAGAGGTGCCCAGTCTGAGTGGAGTGCTGGTTCCCAGGCAGAGTGGGATTGGAAGTTCCCAGGCTGAGTGGAGTGAATGTCCCCAGGCTGAGTGGATTGCATGTGCCCAGGCTGAGTGGAGTGCTGGTTCCCTGGCAGAGTGGGATTGGAAGTGCCCAGGCTGAGTGGAGTGAATGTGCCCAGGCTGAGTGGAGTGGAGGTGCCCAGGCCGAGTGGAGTGCAGGTTCCCAGGCAGAGTGGGACTGGAAGTGCCCAGGCGGAGTGGAGTGAATGTGCCCAGGCTGAATGGGAGTCAATGTGCCTAGACAGAGTGGAGTGAATGTGCCAGGCCGCCGGAGCCCGAAACGTGCGTTTCCCCATTGCCTTGAATGGGCGCGGAGAGAGGGGGGCGCTTTTTGGCTCGTGGCGCGGGCACCGTTGCGCCAAAGCGTCAAGTGTCACACCTCCCCGTGCTCGGGGCGGCCGCCCGGAGCTAACTGGCTGGGTCTGGAGGGGCTGCGAGGCCGCCCAGGAGAACGGGTCCAAACCGCGTTCCGATCGGACGAGAATTGAGGGCGGGACACAGTTCCGCGGTTCACTTTCCGCCCGGGCAAAGGGCCTATAACTTGCGGCGGGAGGGCTTAAGAGTGGGCCCCCGCGAGTCGGGTGGAGAGCCGGGTGTGGAGAGGAGTAGCGGAGGTTCCCAGTCAGAGTGGGAGTGGAGGTTCCTGGGCAGAGTGGGACTGGAAGTGCCCAGGCTGAGTGGAGTGAATGTGCCCTGGCTGAGTGGAGTGAATGTGGCCAGGCTGAGTGGAGTGGAGGTGCCCAGGCTGAGTGGAGTGAATGTGCCCAGGCTGACTGGAGAGAATGTGCCCAGGCTGAGTGGATTGGAGGTGCCCAGGCTGAGTGGAGTGCAGGTTCCCAGGCAGAGTGGGACTGGAAGTGCCCAGGCTGAGTGGAGTGAATTTGCCCAGGCTGAGTGGAGTGAATGTTCCCAGGCTGAATGGGAGTCAATGTGCCTAGACAGAGTGGAGTGAATGTGCCCAGGCTGAGTGGAGTGGAGGTGCCCAGGCTGAGTGGAGTTGGGGTTCCCAGGCAGAGAGGGACTGGAAGTGCCCTGGCTGAGTGGAGTGAATGTGCCCAGGCTGCGTGGAGTGGAGGTTCCCAGGCTGAGTGGAGTGCAGGTTCCCAGCAGAGTGGGCCTGGAAGTGCCCAGGCAGAGTGGAGTGGAGGTGCCCAGGCTGAGTGGAGTGAATGTGCCCAGGCAGAGTGGAGTGAATGTGCCCAGCTGAGTGGAGTGGAGGTGCCCAGGCTGAGTGGAGTGCAGGTTCCCAGGCAGAGTGGGACTGGAAGTGCCCAGGCTGAGTAGAGTGAATGTGCCCAGGCTGAATGGAGTGGAGGTACCCAGGCTGAGTGGAGTGCAGGTTTCCAGGCAGAGTGGGATTGGAAGTACCCAGGCTGAGTGGAGTGGAGGTGCCCAGGCTGAGTGGAGTGCAGGTTCCCAGGCAGAGTGGGATTGGAAGTGCCCAGGCTGAGTGGAGTGAATGTGCCCAGGCTGAGTGGAGTGGAGGTGCCCAGGCTGAGTGGAGTTGGGGTTCCCTGGCAGAGTGGGACTGGAAGTGCCAAGGCTGAGTGGAGTGAATGTACCCAGGCTGAGTGGAGTAGAGGTGCCCAGTCTGAGTGGAGTGCTGGTTCCCAGGCAGAGTGGGATTGGAAGTTCCCAGGCTGAGTGGAGTGAATGTCCCCAGGCTGAGTGGATTGCATGTGCCCAGGCTGAGTGGAGTGCTGGTTCCCTGGCAGAGTGGGATTGGAAGTGCCCAGGCTGAGTGGAGTGAATGTGCCCAGGCTGAGTGGAGTGGAGGTGCCCAGGCCGAGTGGAGTGCAGGTTCCCAGGCAGAGTGGGATTGGAAGTACCCAGGCTGAGTGGAGTGGAGGTGCCCAGGCTGAGTGGAGTGCAGGTTCCCAGGCAGAGTGGGATTGGAAGTGCCCAGGCTGAGTGGAGTGAATGTGCCCAGGCTGAGTGGAGTGGAGGTGCCCAGGCTGAGTGGAGTTGGGGTTCCCTGGCAGAGTGGGACTGGAAGTGCCAAGGCTGAGTGGAGTGAATGTACCCAGGCTGAGTGGAGTAGAGGTGCCCAGTCTGAGTGGAGTGCTGGTTCCCAGGCAGAGTGGGATTGGAAGTTCCCAGGCTGAGTGGAGTGAATGTCCAAAGGCTGAGTGGATTGCATGTGCCCAGGCTGAGTGGAGTGCTGGTTCCCTGGCAGAGTGGGATTGGAAGTGCCCAGGCTGAGTGGAGTGAATGTGCCCAGGCTGAGTGGAGTGGAGGTGCCCAGGCCGAGTGGAGTGCAGGTTCCCAGGCAAAGTGGGACTGGAAGTGCCCAGGCGGAGTGGAGTGAATGTGCCCAGGCTGAATGGGAGTCAATGTGCCTAGACAGAGTGGAGTGAATGTGCCAGGCCGCCGGAGCCCGAAACGTGCGTTTCCCCATTGCCTTGAATGGGCGCGGAGAGAGGGGGGCGCTTTTTGGCTCGTGGCGCGGGCACCGTTGCGCCAAAGCGTCAAGTGTCACACCTCCCCGTGCTCGGGGCGGCCGCCCGGAGCTAACTGGCTGGGTCTGGAGGGGCTGCGAGGCCGCCCAGGAGAACGGGTCCAAACCGCGTTCCGATCGGACGAGAATTGAGGGCGGGACACAGTTCCGCGGTTCACTTTCCGCCCGGGCAAAGGGCCTATAACTTGCGGCGGGAGGGCTTAAGAGTGGGCCCCCGCGAGTCGGGTGGAGAGCCGGGTGTGGAGAGGAGTAGCGGAGGTTCCCAGTCAGAGTGGGAGTGGAGGTTCCTGGGCAGAGTGGGACTGGAAGTGCCCAGGCTGAGTGGAGTGAATGTGCCCTGGCTGAGTGGAGTGAATGTGGCCAGGCTGAGTGGAGTGGAGGTGCCCAGGCTGAGTGGAGTGAATGTGCCCAGGCTGACTGGAGAGAATGTGCCCAGGCTGAGTGGATTGGAGGTGCCCAGGCTGAGTGGAGTGCAGGTTCCCAGGCAGAGTGGGACTGGAAGTGCCCAGGCTGAGTGGAGTGAATGTGCCCAGGCTGAGTGGAGTGAATGTTCCCAGGCTGAATGGGAGTCAATGTGCCTAGACAGAGTGGAGTGAATGTGCCCAGGCTGAGTGGAGTGGAGGTGCCCAGGCTGAGTGGAGTTGGGGTTCCCAGGCAGAGAGGGACTGGAAGTGCCCTGGCTGAGTGGAGTGAATGTGCCCAGGCTGCGTGGAGTGGAGGTTCCCAGGCTGAGTGGAGTGCAGGTTCCCAGCTGAGTGGGACTGGAAGTGCCCAGGCTGAGTGGACTGAATGTGCCCAGGCTGAGTGGAGTGAATGTGCCCAGGCAGAGTGGAGTGAATGTGCCCAGCTGAGTGGAGTGGAGGTGCCCAGGCTGAGTGGAGTGCAGGTTCCCAGGCAGAGTGGGACTGGAAGTGCCCAGGCTGAGTGGAGTGAATGTGCCCAGGCTGAATGGAGTGGAGGTACCCAGGCTGAGTGGAGTGCAGGTTCCCAGGCAGAGTGGGATTGGAAGTACCCAGGCTGAGTGGAGTGGAGGTACCCAGGCTGAGTGGAGTGCAGGTTCCCAGGCAGAGTGGGATTGGAAGTGCCCAGGCTGAGTGGAGTGAATGTGCCCAGGCTGAGTGGAGTGGAGGTGCCCAGGCTGAGTGGAGTTGGGGTTCCCTGGCAGAGTGGGACTGGAAGTGCCAAGGCTGAGTGGAGTGAATGTACCCAGGCTGAGTGGAGTAGAGGTGCCCAGTCTGAGTGGAGTGCTGGTTCCCAGGCAGAGTGGGATTGGAAGTTCCCAGGCTGAGTGGAGTGAATGTCCCCAGGCTGAGTGGATTGCATGTGCCCAGGCTGAGTGGAGTGCTGGTTCCCTGGCAGAGTGGGATTGGAAGTGCCCAGGCTGAGTGGAGTGAATGTGCCCAGGCTGAGTGGAGTGGAGGTGCCCAGGCTGAGTGGAGTGGAGGTGCCCAGGCTGAATGGAGTTCGGGTTCCCTGGCAGAGTGGGACTGGAAGTGCCAACGGTGAGTGGAGTGAATGTGCCCAGGCTGAGTGGAGTGGAGGTGCCCAGGCTGAGTGGAGTTGGGGTTCCCTGGCAGAGTGGGACTGGAAGTGCCAAGGCTGAGTGGAGTGAATGTACCCAGGCTGAATGGAGTAGAGGTGCCCAGTCTGAGTGGAGTGCTGGTTCCCAGGCAGAGTGGGATTGGAAGTTCCCAGGCTGAGTGGAGTGAATGTCCCCAGGCTGAGTGGATTGCATGTGCCCAGGCTGAGTGGAGTGCTGGTTCCCTGGCAGTGTGGGATTGGAAGTGCCCAGGCTGAGTGGAGTGAATGTGCCCAGGCTGAGTGGAGTGGAGGTGCCCAGGCCGAGTGGAGTGCAGGTTCCCAGGCAGAGTGGGACTGGAAGTGCCCAGGCGGAGTGGAGTGAATGTGCCCAGGCTGAATGTGAGTCAATGTGCCTAGACAGAGTGGAGTGAATGTGCCAGGCCGCCGGAGCCCGAAACGTGCGTTTCCCCATTGCCTTGAATGGGCGCGGAGAGAGGGGGGCGCTTTTTGGCTCGTGGCGCGGGCACCGTTGCGCCAAAGCGTCAAGTGTCACACCTCCCCGTGCTCGGGGCAGCCGCCCGGAGCTAACTGGCTGGGTCTGGAGGGGCTGCGAGGCCGCCCAGGAGAACGGGTCCAAACCGCGTTCCGATCGGACGAGAATTGAGGGCGGGACACAGTTCCGCGGTTCACTTTCCGCCCGGGCAAAGGGCCTATAACTTGCGGCGGGAGGGCTTAAGAGTGGGCCCCCGCGAGTCGGGTGGAGAGCCGGGTGTGGAGAGGAGTAGCGGAGGTTCCCAGTCAGAGTGGGAGTGGAGGTTCCTGGGCAGAGTGGGACTGGAAGTGCCCAGGCTGAGTGGAGTGAATGTGCCCTGGCTGAGTGGAGTGAATGTGGCCAGGCTGAGTGGAGTGGAGGTGCCCAGGCTGAGTGGAGTGAATGTGCCCAGGCTGACTGGAGAGAATGTGCCCAGGCTGAGTGGATTGGAGGTGCCCAGGCTGAGTGGAGTGCAGGTTCCCAGGCAGAGTGGGACTGGAAGTGCCCAGGCTGAGTGGAGTGAATGTGCCCAGGCTGAGTGGAGTGAATGTTCCCAGGCTGAATGGGAGTCAATGTGCCTAGACAGAGTGGAGTGAATGTGCCCAGGCTGAGTGGAGTGGAGGTGCCCAGGCTGAGTGGAGTTGGGGTTCCCAGGCAGAGAGGGACTGGAAGTGCCCTGGCTGAGTGGAGTGAATGTGCCCAGGCTGCGTGGAGTGGAGGTTCCCAGGCTGAGTGGAGTGCAGGTTCCCAGCAGAGTGGGACTGGAAGTGCCAAGGCTGAGTGGACTGAATGTGCCCAGGCTAAGTGGAGTGAATGTGCCCAGGCAGAGTGGAGTGAATGTGCCCAGCTGAGTGGAGTGGAGGTGCCCAGGCTGAGTGGAGTGCAGGTTCCCAGGCAGAGTGGGACTGGAAGTGCCCAGGCTGAGTGGAGTGAATGTGCCCAGGCTGAATGGAGTGGAGGTACCCAGGCTGAGTGGAGTGCAGGTTCCCAGGCAGAGTGGGATTGGAAGTACCCAGGCTGAGTGGAGTGGAGGTGCCCAGGCTGAGTGGAGTGCAGGTTCCCAGGCAGAGTGGGATTGGAAGTGCCCAGGCTGAGTGGAGTGAATGTGCCCAGGCTGAGTGGAGTGGAGGTGCCCAGGCTGAGTGGAGTTGGGGTTCCCTGGCAGAGTGGGACTGGAAGTGCCAAGGCTGAGTGGAGTGAATGTACCCAGGCTGAGTGGAGTAGAGGTGCCCAGTCTGAGTGGAGTGCTGGTTCCCAGGCAGAGTGGGATTGGAAGTTCCCAGGCTGAGTGGAGTGAATGTCCCCAGGCTGAGTGGATTGCATGTGCCCAGGCTGAGTGGAGTGCTGGTTCCCTGGCAGTGTGGGATTGGAAGTACCCAGGCTGAGTGGAGTGGAGGTGCCCAGGATGAGTGGAGTGCAGGTTCCCAGGCAGAGTGGGATTGGAAGTGCCCAGGCTGAGTGGAGTGAATGTGCCCAGGCTGAGTGGAGTGGAGGTGCCCAGGCTGAGTGGAGTTGGGATTCCCTGGCAGAGTGGGACTGGAAGTGCCAAGGCTGAGTGGAGTGAATGTGCCCAGGCTGCGTGGAGTGGAGGTTCCCAGGCTGAGTGGAGTGCAGGTTCCCAGCAGAGTGGGCCTGGAAGTGCCCAGGCAGAGTGGAGTGGAGGTGCCCAGGCTGAGTGGAGTGAATGTGCCCAGGCAGAGTGGAGTGAATGTGCCCAGCTGAGTGGAGTGGAGGTGCCCAGGCTGAGTGGAGTGCAGGTTCCCAGGCAGAGTGGGACTGGAAGTGCCCAGGCTGAGTGGAGTGAATGTGCCCAGGCTGAATGGAGTGGAGGTACCCAGGCTGAGTGGAGTGCAGGTTTCCAGGCAGAGTGGGATTGGAAGTACCCAGGCTGAGTGGAGTGGAGGTGCCCAGGCTGAGTGGAGTGCAGGTTCCCAGGCAGAGTGGGATTGGAAGTGCCCAGGCTGAGTGGAGTGAATGTGCCCAGGCTGAGTGGAGTGGAGGTGCCCAGGCTGAGTGGAGTTGGGGTTCCCTGGCAGAGTGGGACTGGAAGTGCCAAGGCTGAGTGGAGTGAATGTACCCAGGCTGAGTGGAGTAGAGGTGCCCAGTCTGAGTGGAGTGCTGGTTCCCAGGCAGAGTGGGATTGGAAGTTCCCAGGCTGAGTGGAGTGAATGTCCCCAGGCTGAGTGGATTGCATGTGCCCAGGCTGAGTGGAGTGCTGGTTCCCTGGCAGAGTGGGCTTGGAAGTGCCCAGGCTGAGTGGAGTGAATGTGCCCAGGCTGAGTGGAGTGGAGGTGCCCAGGCCGAGTGGAGTGCTGGTTCCCAGGCAGAGTGGGACTGGAAGTGCCCAGGCGGAGTGGAGTGAATGTGCCCAGGCTGAATGGGAGTCAATGTGCCTAGACAGAGTGGAGTGAATGTGCCAGGCCGCCGGAGCCCGAAACGTGCGTTTCCCCATTGCCTTGAATGGGCGCGGAGAGAGGGGGGCGCTTTTTGGCTCGTGGCGTGGGCACCGTTGCGCCAAAGCGTCAAGTGTCACACCTCCCCGTGCTCGGGGCGGCCGCCCGGAGCTAACTGGCTGGGTCTGGAGGGGCTGCGAGGCCGCCCAGGAGAACGGGTCCAAACCGCGTTCCGATCGGACGAGAATTGAGGGCGGGACACAGTTCCGCGGTTCACTTTCCGCCCGGGCAAAGGGCCTATAACTTGCGGCGGGAGGGCTTAAGAGTGGGCCCCCGCGAGTCGGGTGGAGAGCCGGGTGTGGAGAGGAGTAGCGGAGGTTCCCAGTCAGAGTGGGAGTGGAGGTTCCTGGGCAGAGTGGGACTGGAAGTGCCCAGGCTGAGTGGAGTGAATGTGCCCTGGCTGAGTGGAGTGAATGTGGCCAGGCTGAGTGGAGTGGAGGTGCCCAGGCTGAGTGGAGTGAATGTGCCCAGGCTGACTGGAGAGAATGTGCCCAGGCTGAGTGGATTGGAGGTGCCCAGGCTGAGTGGAGTGCAGGTTCCCAGGCAGAGTGGGACTGGAAGTGCCCAGGCTGAGTGGAGTGAATGTGCCCAGGCTGAGTGGAGTGAATGTTCCCAGGCTGAATGGGAGTCAATGTGCCTAGACAGAGTGGAGTGAATGTGCCCAGGCTGAGTGGAGTGGAGGTGCCCAGGCTGAGTGGAGTTGGGGTTCCCAGGCAGAGAGGGACTGGAAGTGCCCTGGCTGAGTGGAGTGAATGTGCCCAGGCTGCGTGGAGTGGAGGTTCCCAGGCTGAGTGGAGTGCAGGTTCCCAGCTGAGTGGGACTGGAAGTGCCCAGGCTGAGTGGACTGAATGTGCCCAGGCTGAGTGGAGTGAATGTGCCCAGGCAGAGTGGAGTGAATGTGCCCAGCTGAGTGGAGTGGAGGTGCCCAGGCTGAGTGGAGTGCAGGTTCCCAGGCAGAGTGGGACTGGAAGTGCCCAGGCTGAGTGGAGTGAATGTGCCCAGGCTGAATGGAGTGGAGGTACCCAGGCTGAGTGGAGTGCAGGTTCCCAGGCAGAGTGGGATTGGAAGTACCCAGGCTGAGTGGAGTGGAGGTGCCCAGGCTGAGTGGAGTGCAGGTTCCCAGGCAGAGTGGGATTGGAAGTGCCCAGGCTGAGTGGAGTGAATGTGCCCAGGCTGAGTGGAGTGGAGGTGCCCAGGCTGAGTGGAGTTGGGGTTCCCTGGCAGAGTGGGACTGGAAGTGCCAAGGCTGAGTGGAGTGAATGTACCCAGGCTGAGTGGAGTAGAGGTGCCCAGTCTGAGTGGAGTGCTGGTTCCCAGGCAGAGTGGGATTGGAAGTTCCCAGGCTGAGTGGAGTGAATGTCCCCAGGCTGAGTGGATTGCATGTGCCCAGGCTGAGTGGAGTGCTGGTTCCCTGGCAGAGTGGGATTGGAAGTGCCCAGGCTGAGTGGAGTGAATGTGCCCAGGCTGAGTGGAGTGGAGGTGCCCAGGCTGAGTGGAGTGGAGGTGCCCAGGCTGAATGGAGTTCGGGTTCCCTGGCAGAGTGGGACTGGAAGTGCCAACGGTGAGTGGAGTGAATGTGCCCAGGCTGAGTGGAGTGGAGGTGCCCAGGCTGAGTGGAGTTGGGGTTCCCTGGCAGAGTGGGACTGGAAGTGCCAAGGCTGAGTGGAGTGAATGTACCCAGGCTGAGTGGAGTAGAGGTGCCCAGTCTGAGTGGAGTGCTGGTTCCCAGGCAGAGTGGGATTGGAAGTTCCCAGGCTGAGTGGAGTGAATGTCCCCAGGCTGAGTGGATTGCATGTGCCCAGGCTGAGTGGAGTGCTGGTTCCCTGGCAGTGTGGGATTGGAAGTGCCCAGGCTGAGTGGAGTGAATGTGCCCAGGCTGAGTGGAGTGGAGGTGCCCAGGCCGAGTGGAGTGCAGGTTCCCAGGCAGAGTGGGACTGGAAGTGCCCAGGCGGAGTGGAGTGAATGTGCCCAGGCTGAATGTGAGTCAATGTGCCTAGACAGAGTGGAGTGAATGTGCCAGGCCGCCGGAGCCCGAAACGTGCGTTTCCCCATTGCCTTGAATGGGCGCGGAGAGAGGGGGGCGCTTTTTGGCTCGTGGCGCGGGCACCGTTGCGCCAAAGCGTCAAGTGTCACACCTCCCCGTGCTCGGGGCGGCCGCCCGGAGCTAACTGGCTGGGTCTGGAGGGGCTGCGAGGCCGCCCAGGAGAACGGGTCCAAACCGCGTTCCGATCGGACGAGAATTGAGGGCGGGACACAGTTCCGCGGTTCACTTTCCGCCCGGGCAAAGGGCCTATAACTTGCGGCGGGAGGGCTTAAGAGTGGGCCCCCGCGAGTCGGGTGGAGAGCCGGGTGTGGAGAGGAGTAGCGGAGGTTCCCAGTCAGAGTGGGAGTGGAGGTTCCTGGGCAGAGTGGGACTGGAAGTGCCCAGGCTGAGTGGAGTGAATGTGCCCTGGCTGAGTGGAGTGAATGTGGCCAGGCTGAGTGGAGTGGAGGTGCCCAGGCTGAGTGGAGTGAATGTGCCCAGGCTGACTGGAGAGAATGTGCCCAGGCTGAGTGGATTGGAGGTGCCCAGGCTGAGTGGAGTGCAGGTTCCCAGGCAGAGTGGGACTGGAAGTGCCCAGGCTGAGTGGAGTGAATGTGCCCAGGCTGAGTGGAGTGAATGTTCCCAGGCTGAATGGGAGTCAATGTGCCTAGACAGAGTGGAGTGAATGTGCCCAGGCTGAGTGGAGTGGAGGTGCCCAGGCTGAGTGGAGTTGGGGTTCCCAGGCAGAGAGGGACTGGAAGTGCCCTGGCTGAGTGGAGTGAATGTGCCCAGGCTGCGTGGAGTGGAGGTTCCCAGGCTGAGTGGAGTGCAGGTTCCCAGCAGAGTGGGACTGGAAGTGCCCAGGCTGAGTGGACTGAATGTGCCCAGGCTAAGTGGAGTGAATGTGCCCAGGCAGAGTGGAGTGAATGTGCCCAGCTGAGTGGAGTGGAGGTGCCCAGGCTGAGTGGAGTGCAGGTTCCCAGGCAGAGTGGGACTGGAAGTGCCCAGGCTGAGTGGAGTGAATGTGCCCAGGCTGAATGGAGTGGAGGTACCCAGGCTGAGTGGAGTGCAGGTTCCCAGGCAGAGTGGGATTGGAAGTACCCAGGCTGAGTGGAGTGGAGGTGCCCAGGCTGAGTGGAGTGCAGGTTCCCAGGCAGAGTGGGATTGGAAGTGCCCAGGCTGAGTGGAGTGAATGTGCCCAGGCTGAGTGGAGTGGAGGTGCCCAGGCTGAGTGGAGTTGGGGTTCCCTGGCAGAGTGGGACTGGAAGTGCCAAGGCTGAGTGGAGTGAATGTACCCAGGCTGAGTGGAGTAGAGGTGCCCAGTCTGAGTGGAGTGCTGGTTCCCAGGCAGAGTGGGATTGGAAGTTCCCAGGCTGAGTGGAGTGAATGTCCCCAGGCTGAGTGGATTGCATGTGCCCAGGCTGAGTGGAGTGCTGGTTCCCTGGCAGTGTGGGATTGGAAGTGCCCAGGCTGAGTGGAGTGAATGTGCCCAGGCTGAGTGGAGTGGAGGTTCCCAGGCTGAGTGGAGTGCAGGTTCCCAGCAGAGTGGGACTGGAAGTGCCCAGGCTGAGTGGACTGAATGTGCCCAGGCTGAGTGGAGTGAATGTGCCCAGGCAGAGTGGAGTGAATGTGCCCAGCTGAGTGGAGTGGAGGTGCCCAGGCTGAGTGGAGTGCAGGTTCCCAGGCAGAGTGGGACTGGAAGTGCCCAGGCTGAGTGGAGTGAATGTGCCCAGGCTGAATGGAGTGGAGGTACCCAGGCTGAGTGGAGTGGAGGTTCCCAGGCAGAGTGGGATTGGAAGTACCCAGGCTGAGTGGAGTGGAGGTGCCCAGGCTGAGTGGAGTGCAGGTTCCCAGGCAGAGTGGGATTGGAAGTGCCCAGGCTGAGTGGAGTGAATGTGCCCAGGCTGAGTGGAGTGGAGGTGCCCAGGCTGAGTGGAGTTGGGATTCCCTGGCAGAGTGGGACTGGAAGTGCCAAGGCTGAGTGGAGTGAATGTGCCCAGGCTGCGTGGAGTGGAGGTTCCCAGGCTGAGTGGAGTGCAGGTTCCCAGCAGAGTGGGCCTGGAAGTGCCCAGGCAGAGTGGAGTGGAGGTGCCCAGGCTGAGTGGAGTGAATGTGCCCAGGCAGAGTGGAGTGAATGTGCCCAGCTGAGTGGAGTGGAGGTGCCCAGGCTGAGTGGAGTGCAGGTTCCCAGGCAGAGTGGGACTGGAAGTGCCCAGGCTGAGTGGAGTGAATGTGCCCAGGCTGAATGGAGTGGAGGTACCCAGGCTGAGTGGAGTGCAGGTTTCCAGGCAGAGTGGGATTGGAAGTACCCAGGCTGAGTGGAGTGGAGGTGCCCAGGCTGAGTGGAGTGCAGGTTCCCAGGCAGAGTGGGATTGGAAGTGCCCAGGCTGAGTGGAGTGAATGTGCCCAGGCTGAGTGGAGTGGAGGTGCCCAGGCTGAGTGGAGTTGGGGTTCCCTGGCAGAGTGGGACTGGAAGTGCCAAGGCTGAGTGGAGTGAATGTACCCAGGCTGAGTGGAGTAGAGGTGCCCAGTCTGAGTGGAGTGCTGGTTCCCAGGCAGAGTGGGATTGGAAGTTCCCAGGCTGAGTGGAGTGAATGTCCCCAGGCTGAGTGGATTGCATGTGCCCAGGCTGAGTGGAGTGCTGGTTCCCTGGCAGAGTGGGATTGGAAGTGCCCAGGCTGAGTGGAGTGAATGTGCCCAGGCTGAGTGGAGTGGAGGTGCCCAGGCCGAGTGGAGTGCTGGTTCCCAGGCAGAGTGGGACTGGAAGTGCCCAGGCGGAGTGGAGTGAATGTGCCCAGGCTGAATGGGAGTCAATGTGCCTAGACAGAGTGGAGTGAATGTGCCAGGCCGCCGGAGCCCGAAACGTGCGTTTCCCCATTGCCTTGAATGGGCGCGGAGAGAGGGGGGCGCTTTTTGGCTCGTGGCGTGGGCACCGTTGCGCCAAAGCGTCAAGTGTCACACCTCCCCGTGCTCGGGGCGGCCGCCCGGAGCTAACTGGCTGGGTCTGGAGGGGCTGCGAGGCCGCCCAGGAGAACGGGTCCAAACCGCGTTCCGATCGGACGAGAATTGAGGGCGGGACACAGTTCCGCGGTTCACTTTCCGCCCGGGCAAAGGGCCTATAACTTGCGGCGGGAGGGCTTAAGAGTGGGCCCCCGCGAGTCGGGTGGAGAGCCGGGTGTGGAGAGGAGTAGCGGAGGTTCCCAGTCAGAGTGGGAGTGGAGGTTCCTGGGCAGAGTGGGACTGGAAGTGCCCAGGCTGAGTGGAGTGAATGTGCCCTGGCTGAGTGGAGTGAATGTGGCCAGGCTGAGTGGAGTGGAGGTGCCCAGGCTGAGTGGAGTGAATGTGCCCAGGCTGACTGGAGAGAATGTGCCCAGGCTGAGTGGATTGGAGGTGCCCAGGCTGAGTGGAGTGCAGGTTCCCAGGCAGAGTGGGACTGGAAGTGCCCAGGCTGAGTGGAGTGAATGTGCCCAGGCTGAGTGGAGTGAATGTTCCCAGGCTGAATGGGAGTCAATGTGCCTAGACAGAGTGGAGTGAATGTGCCCAGGCTGAGTGGAGTGGAGGTGCCCAGGCTGAGTGGAGTTGGGGTTCCCAGGCAGAGAGGGACTGGAAGTGCCCTGGCTGAGTGGAGTGAATGTGCCCAGGCTGCGTGGAGTGGAGGTTCCCAGGCTGAGTGGAGTGCAGGTTCCCAGCAGAGTGGGACTGGAAGTGCCCAGGCTGAGTGGACTGAATGTGCCCAGGCTGAGTGGAGTGAATGTGCCCAGGCAGAGTGGAGTGAATGTGCCCAGCTGAGTGGAGTGGAGGTGCCCAGGCTGAGTGGAGTGCAGGTTCCCAGGCAGAGTGGGACTGGAAGTGCCCAGGCTGAGTGGAGTGAATGTGCCCAGGCTGAATGGAGTGGAGGTACCCAGGCTGAGTGGAGTGCAGGTTCCCAGGCAGAGTGGGATTGGAAGTACCCAGGCTGAGTGGAGTGGAGGTGCCCAGGCTGAGTGGAGTGCAGGTTCCCAGGCAGAGTGGGATTGGAAGTGCCCAGGCTGAGTGGAGTGAATGTGCCCAGGCTGAGTGGAGTGGAGGTGCCCAGGCTGAGTGGAGTTGGGGTTCCCTGGCAGAGTGGGACTGGAAGTGCCAAGGCTGAGTGGAGTGAATGTACCCAGGCTGAGTGGAGTAGAGGTGCCCAGTCTGAGTGGAGTGCTGGTTCCCAGGCAGAGTGGGATTGGAAGTTCCCAGGCTGAGTGGAGTGAATGTCCCCAGGCTGAGTGGATTGCATGTGCCCAGGCTGAGTGGAGTGCTGGTTCCCTGGCAGAGTGGGATTGGAAGTGCCCAGGCTGAGTGGAGTGAATGTGCCCAGGCTGAGTGGAGTGGAGGTGCCCAGGCTGAGTGGAGTGGAGGTGCCCAGGCTGAATGGAGTTCGGGTTCCCTGGCAGAGTGGGACTGGAAGTGCCAACGGTGAGTGGAGTGAATGTGCCCAGGCTGAGTGGAGTGGAGGTGCCCAGGCTGAGTGGAGTTGGGGTTCCCTGGCAGAGTGGGACTGGAAGTGCCAAGGCTGAGTGGAGTGAATGTACCCAGGCTGAGTGGAGTAGAGGTGCCCAGTCTGAGTGGAGTGCTGGTTCCCAGGCAGAGTGGGATTGGAAGTTCCCAGGCTGAGTGGAGTGAATGTCCCCAGGCTGAGTGGATTGCATGTGCCCAGGCTGAGTGGAGTGCTGGTTCCCTGGCAGTGTGGGATTGGAAGTGCCCAGGCTGAGTGGAGTGAATGTGCCCAGGCTGAGTGGAGTGGAGGTGCCCAGGCCGAGTGGAGTGCAGGTTCCCAGGCAGAGTGGGACTGGAAGTGCCCAGGCGGAGTGGAGTGAATGTGCCCAGGCTGAATGTGAGTCAATGTGCCTAGACAGAGTGGAGTGAATGTGCCAGGCCGCCGGAGCCCGAAACGTGCGTTTCGCCATTGCCTTGAATGGGCGCGGAGAGAGGGGGGCGCTTTTTGGCTCGTGGCGCGGGCACCGTTGCGCCAAAGCGTCAAGTGTCACACCTCCCCGTGCTCGGGGCGGCCGCCCGGAGCTAACTGGCTGGGTCTGGAGGGGCTGCGAGGCCGCCCAGGAGAACGGGTCCAAACCGCGTTCCGATCGGATGAGAATTGAGGGCGGGACACAGTTCCGCGGTTCACTTTCCGCCCGGGCAAAGGGCCTATAACTTGCGGCGGGAGGGCTTAAGAGTGGGCCCCCGCGAGTCGGGTGGAGAGCCGGGTGTGGAGAGGAGTAGCGGAGGTTCCCAGTCAGAGTGGGAGTGGAGGTTCCTGGGCAGAGTGGGACTGGAAGTGCCCAGGCTGAGTGGAGTGAATGTGCCCTGGCTGAGTGGAGTGAATGTGGCCAGGCTGAGTGGAGTGGAGGTGCCCAGGCTGAGTGGAGTGAATGTGCCCAGGCTGACTGGAGAGAATGTGCCCAGGCTGAGTGGATTGGAGGTGCCCAGGCTGAGTGGAGTGCAGGTTCCCAGGCAGAGTGGGACTGGAAGTGCCCAGGCTGAGTGGAGTGAATGTGCCCAGGCTGAGTGGAGTGAATGTTCCCAGGCTGAATGGGAGTCAATGTGCCTAGACAGAGTGGAGTGAATGTGCCCAGGCGGAGTGGAGTGGAGGTGCCCAGGCTGAGTGGAGTTGGGGTTCCCAGGCAGAGAGGGACTGGAAGTGCCCTGGCTGAGTGGAGTGAATGTGCCCAGGCTGCGTGGAGTGGAGGTTCCCAGGCTGAGTGGAGTGCAGGTTCCCAGCAGAGTGGGACTGGAAGTGCCCAGGCTGAGTGGACTGAATGTGCCCAGGCTAAGTGGAGTGAATGTGCCCAGGCAGAGTGGAGTGAATGTGCCCAGCTGAGTGGAGTGGAGGTGCCCAGGCTGAGTGGAGTGCAGGTTCCCAGGCAGAGTGGGACTGGAAGTGCCCAGGCTGAGTGGAGTGAATGTGCCCAGGCTGAATGGAGTGGAGGTACCCAGGCTGAGTGGAGTGCAGGTTCCCAGGCAGAGTGGGATTGGAAGTACCCAGGCTGAGTGGAGTGGAGGTGCCCAGGCTGAGTGGAGTGCAGGTTCCCAGGCAGAGTGGGATTGGAAGTGCCCAGGCTGAGTGGAGTGAATGTGCCCAGGCTGAGTGGAGTGGAGGTGCCCAGGCTGAGTGGAGTTGGGGTTCCCTGGCAGAGTGGGACTGGAAGTGCCAAGGCTGAGTGGAGTGAATGTACCCAGGCTGAGTGGAGTAGAGGTGCCCAGTCTGAGTGGAGTGCTGGTTCCCAGGCAGAGTGGGATTGGAAGTTCCCAGGCTGAGTGGAGTGAATGTCCCCAGGCTGAGTGGATTGCATGTGCCCAGGCTGAGTGGAGTGCTGGTTCCCTGGCAGTGTGGGATTGGAAGTGCCCAGGCTGAGTGGAGTGAATGTGCCCAGGCTGAGTGGAGTGGAGGTTCCCAGGCTGAGTGGAGTGCAGGTTCCCAGCAGAGTGGGACTGGAAGTGCCCAGGCTGAGTGGACTGAATGTGCCCAGGCTGAGTGGAGTGAATGTGCCCAGGCAGAGTGGAGTGAATGTGCCCAGCTGAGTGGAGTGGAGGTGCCCAGGCTGAGTGGAGTGCAGGTTCCCAGGCAGAGTGGGACTGGAAGTGCCCAGGCTGAGTGGAGTGAATGTGCCCAGGCTGAATGGAGTGGAGGTACCCAGGCTGAGTGGAGTGGAGGTTCCCAGGCAGAGTGGGATTGGAAGTACCCAGGCTGAGTGGAGTGGAGGTGCCCAGGCTGAGTGGAGTGCAGGTTCCCAGGCAGAGTGGGATTGGAAGTGCCCAGGCTGAGTGGAGTGAATGTGCCCAGGCTGAGTGGAGTGGAGGTGCCCAGGCTGAGTGGAGTTGGGATTCCCTGGCAGAGTGGGACTGGAAGTGCCAAGGCTGAGTGGAGTGAATGTGCCCAGGCTGCGTGGAGTGGAGGTTCCCAGGCTGAGTGGAGTGCAGGTTCCCAGCAGAGTGGGCCTGGAAGTGCCCAGGCAGAGTGGAGTGGAGGTGCCCAGGCTGAGTGGAGTGAATGTGCCCAGGCAGAGTGGAGTGAATGTGCCCAGCTGAGTGGAGTGGAGGTGCCCAGGCTGAGTGGAGTGCAGGTTCCCAGGCAGAGTGGGACTGGAAGTGCCCAGGCTGAGTGGAGTGAATGTGCCCAGGCTGAATGGAGTGGAGGTACCCAGGCTGAGTGGAGTGCAGGTTTCCAGGCAGAGTGGGATTGGAAGTACCCAGGCTGAGTGGAGTGGAGGTGCCCAGGCTGAGTGGAGTGCAGGTTCCCAGGCAGAGTGGGATTGGAAGTGCCCAGGCTGAGTGGAGTGAATGTGCCCAGGCTGAGTGGAGTGGAGGTGCCCAGGCTGAGTGGAGTTGGGGTTCCCTGGCAGAGTGGGACTGGAAGTGCCAAGGCTGAGTGGAGTGAATGTACCCAGGCTGAGTGGAGTAGAGGTGCCCAGTCTGAGTGGAGTGCTGGTTCCCAGGCAGAGTGGGATTGGAAGTTCACAGGCTGAGTGGAGTGAATGTCCCCAGGCTGAGTGGATTGCATGTGCCCAGGCTGAGTGGAGTGCTGGTTCCCTGGCAGAGTGGGATTGGAAGTGCCCAGGCTGAGTGGAGTGAATGTGCCCAGGCTGAGTGGAGTGGAGGTGCCCAGGCCGAGTGGAGTGCAGGTTCCCAGGCAAAGTGGGACTGGAAGTGCCCAGGCGGAGTGGAGTGAATGTGCCCAGGCTGAATGGGAGTCAATGTGCCTAGACAGAGTGGAGTGAATGTGCCAGGCCGCCGGAGCCCGAAACGTGCGTTTCCCCATTGCCTTGAATGGGTGCGGAGAGAGGGGGGCGCTTTTTGGCTCGTGGCGCGGGCACCGTTGCGCCAAAGCGTCAAGTGTCACACCTCCCCGTGCTCGGGGCGGCCGCCCGGAGCTAACTGGCTGGGTCTGGAGGGGCTGCGAGGCCGCCCAGGAGAACGGGTCCAAACCGCGTTCCGATCGGACGAGAATTGAGGGCGGGACACAGTTCCGCGGTTCACTTTCCGCCCGGGCAAAGGGCCTATAACTTGCGGCGGGAGGGCTTAAGAGTGGGCCCCCGCGAGTCGGGTGGAGAGCCGGGTGTGGAGAGGAGTAGCGGAGGTTCCCAGTCAGAGTGGGAGTGGAGGTTCCTGGGCAGAGTGGGACTGGAAGTGCCCAGGCTGAGTGGAGTGAATGTGCCCTGGCTGAGTGGAGTGAATGTGGCCAGGCTGAGTGGAGTGGAGGTGCCCAGGCTGAGTGGAGTGAATGTGCCCAGGCTGACTGGAGAGAATGTGCCCAGGCTGAGTGGATTGGAGGTGCCCAGGCTGAGTGGAGTGCAGGTTCCCAGGCAGAGTGGGACTGGAAGTGCCCAGGCTGAGTGGAGTGAATGTGCCCAGGCTGAGTGGAGTGAATGTTCCCAGGCTGAATGGGAGTCAATGTGCCTAGACAGAGTGGAGTGAATGTGCCCAGGCTGAGTGGAGTGGAGGTGCCCAGGCTGAGTGGAGTTGGGGTTCCCAGGCAGAGAGGGACTGGAAGTGCCCTGGCTGAGTGGAGTGAATGTGCCCAGGCTGCGTGGAGTGGAGGTTCCCAGGCTGAGTGGAGTGCAGGTTCCCAGCAGAGTGGGACTGGAAGTGCCCAGGCTGAGTGGACTGAATGTGCCCAGGCTGAGTGGAGTGAATGTGCCCAGGCAGAGTGGAGTGAATGTGCCCAGCTGAGTGGAGTGGAGGTGCCCAGGCTGAGTGGAGTGCAGGTTCCCAGGCAGAGTGGGACTGGAAGTGCCCAGGCTGAGTGGAGTGAATGTGCCCAGGCTGAATGGAGTGGAGGTACCCAGGCTGAGTGGAGTGCAGGTTCCCAGGCAGAGTGGGATTGGAAGTGCCCAGGCTGAGTGGAGTGAATGTGCCCAGGCTGAGTGGAGTGGAGGTGCCCAGGCTGAGTGGAGTTGGGGTTCCCTGGCAGAGTGGGACTGGAAGTGCCAAGGCTGAGTGGAGTGAATGTACCCAGGCTGAGTGGAGTAGAGGTGCCCAGTCTGAGTGGAGTGCTGGTTCCCAGGCAGAGTGGGATTGGAAGTTCCCAGGCTGAGTGGAGTGAATGTCCCCAGGCTGAGTGGATTGCATGTGCCCAGGCTGAGTGGAGTGCTGGTTCCCTGGCAGAGTGGGATTGGAAGTGCCCAGGCTGAGTGGAGTGAATGTGCCCAGGCTGAGTGGAGTGGAGGTGCCCAGGCCGAGTGGAGTGCAGGTTCCCAGGCAGAGTGGGACTGGAAGTGCCCAGGCGGAGTGGAGTGAATGTGCCCAGGCTGAATGGGAGTCAATGTGCCTAGACAGAGTGGAGTGAATGTGCCAGGCCGCCGGAGCCCGAAACGTGCGTTTCCCCATTGCCTTGAATGGGCGCGGAGAGAGGGGGGCGCTTTTTGGCTCGTGGCGCGGGCACCGTTGCGCCAAAGCGTCAAGTGTCACACCTCCCCGTGCTCGGGGCGGCCGCCCGGAGCTAACTGGCTGGGTCTGGAGGGGCTGCGAGGCCGCCCAGGAGAACGGGTCCAAACCGCGTTCCGATCGGACGAGAATTGAGGGCGGGACACAGTTCCGCGGTTCACTTTCCGCCCGGGCAAAGGGCCTATAACTTGCGGCGGGAGGGCTTAAGAGTGGGCCCCCGCGAGTCGGGTGGAGAGCCGGGTGTGGAGAGGAGTAGCGGAGGTTCCCAGTCAGAGTGGGAGTGGAGGTTCCTGGGCAGAGTGGGACTGGAAGTGCCCAGGCTGAGTGGAGTGAATGTGCCCTGGCTGAGTGGAGTGAATGTGGCCAGGCTGAGTGGAGTGGAGGTGCCCAGGCTGAGTGGAGTGAATGTGCCCAGGCTGACTGGAGAGAATGTGCCCAGGCTGAGTGGATTGGAGGTGCCCAGGCTGAGTGGAGTGCAGGTTCCCAGGCAGAGTGGGACTGGAAGTGCCCAGGCTGAGTGGAGTGAATTTGCCCAGGCTGAGTGGAGTGAATGTTCCCAGGCTGAATGGGAGTCAATGTGCCTAGACAGAGTGGAGTGAATGTGCCCAGGCTGAGTGGAGTGGAGGTGCCCAGGCTGAGTGGAGTTGGGGTTCCCAGGCAGAGAGGGACTGGAAGTGCCCTGGCTGAGTGGAGTGAATGTGCCCAGGCTGCGTGGAGTGGAGGTTCCCAGGTTGAGTGGAGTGCAGGTTCCCAGCAGAGTGGGCCTGGAAGTGCCCAGGCAGAGAGGAGTGGAGGTGCCCAGGCTGAGTGGAGTGAATGTGCCCAGGCAGAGTGGAGTGAATGTGCCCAGCTGAGTGGAGTGGAGGTGCCCAGGCTGAGTGGAGTGCAGGTTCCCAGGCAGAGTGGGACTGGAAGTGCCCAGGCTGAGTGGAGTGAATGTGCCCAGGCTGAATGGAGTGGAGGTACCCAGGCTGAGTGGAGTGCAGGTTTCCAGGCAGAGTGGGATTGGAAGTACCCAGGCTGAGTGGAGTGGAGGTGCCCAGGCTGAGTGGAGTGCAGGTTCCCAGGCAGAGTGGGATTGGAAGTGCCCAGGCTGAGTGGAGTGAATGTGCCCAGGCTGAGTGGAGTGGAGGTGCCCAGGCTGAGTGGAGTTGGGGTTCCCAGGCAGAGTGGGACTGGAAGTGCCAAGGCTGAGTGGAGTGAAATTGCCCAGGCTGAGTGGAGTGAATGTTCCCAGGCTGAATGGGAGTCAATGTGCCTAGACAGAGTGGAGTGAATGTGCCCAGGCTGAGTGGAGTGGAGGTGCCCAGGCTGAGTGGAGTTGGGGTTCCCAGGCAGAGAGGGACTGGAAGTGCCCTGGCTGAGTGGAGTGAATGTGCCCAGGCTGCGTGGAGTGGAGGTTCCCAGGCTGAGTGGAGTGCAGGTTCCCAGCAGAGTGGGACTGGAAGTGCCCAGGCTGAGTGGACTGAATGTGCCCAGGCTGAGTGGAGTGAATGTGCCCAGGCAGAGTGGAGTGAATGTGCCCAGCTGAGTGGAGTGGAGGTGCCCAGGCTGAGTGGAGTGCAGGTTCCCAGGCAGAGTGGGACTGGAAGTGCCCAGGCTGAGTGGAATGAATGTGCCCAGGCTGAATGGAGTGGAGGTACCCAGGCTGAGTGGAGTGCAGGTTCCCAGGCAGAGTGGGATTGGAAGTACCCAGGCTGAGTGGAGTGGAGGTGCGCAGGCTGAGTGGAGTGCAGGTTCCCAGGCAGAGTGGGATTGGAAGTGCCCAGGCTGAGTGGAGTGAATGTGCCCAGGCTGAGTGGAGTGGAGGTGCCCAGGCTGAGTGGAGTTGGGGTTCCCTGGCAGAGTGGGACTGGAAGTGCCAAGGCTGAGTGGAGTGAATGTACCCAGGCTGAGTGGAGTAGAGGTGCCCAGTCTGAGTGGAGTGCTGGTTCCCAGGCAGAGTGGGATTGGAAGTTCACAGGCTGAGTGGAGTGAATGTCCCCAGGCTGAGTGGATTGCATGTGCCCAGGCTGAGTGGAGTGCTGGTTCCCTGGCAGAGTGGGATTGGAAGTGCCCAGGCTGAGTGGAGTGAATGTGCCCAGGCTGAGTGGAGTGGAGGTGCCCAGGCCGAGTGGAGTGCAGGTTCCCAGGCAAAGTGGGACTGGAAGTGCCCAGGCGGAGTGGAGTGAATGTGCCCAGGCTGAATGGGAGTCAATGTGCCTAGACAGAGTGGAGTGAATGTGCCAGGCCGCCGGAGCCCGAAACGTGCGTTTCGCCATTGCCTTGAATGGGCGCGGAGAGAGGGGGGCGCTTTTTGGCTCGTGGCGCGGGCACCGTTGCGCCAAAGCGTCAAGTGTCACACCTCCCCGTGCTCGGGGCGGCCGCCCGGAGCTAACTGGCTGGGTCTGGAGGGGCTGCGAGGCCGCCCAGGAGAACGGGTCCAAACCGCGTTCCGATCGGACGAGAATTGAGGGCGGGACACAGTTCCGCGGTTCACTTTCCGCCCGGGCAAAGGGCCTATAACTTGCGGCGGGAGGGCTTAAGAGTGGGCCCCCGCGAGTCGGGTGGAGAGCCGGGTGTGGAGAGGAGTAGCGGAGGTTCCCAGTCAGAGTGGGAGTGGAGGTTCCTGGGCAGAGTGGGACTGGAAGTGCCCAGGCTGAGTGGAGTGAATGTGCCCTGGCTGAGTGGAGTGAATGTGGCCAGGCTGAGTGGAGTGGAGGTGCCCAGGCTGAGTGGAGTGAATGTGCCCAGGCTGACTGGAGAGAATGTGCCCAGGCTGAGTGGATTGGAGGTGCCCAGGCTGAGTGGAGTGCAGGTTCCCAGGCAGAGTGGGACTGGAGGTGCCCAGGCTGAGTGGAGTGAATTTGCCCAGGCTGAGTGGAGTGAATGTTCCCAGGCTGAATGGGAGTCAATGTGCCTAGACAGAGTGGAGTGAATGTGCCCAGGCTGAGTGGAGTGGAGGTGCCCAGGCTGAGTGGAGTTGGGGTTCCCAGGCAGAGAGGGACTGGAAGTGCCCTGGCTGAGTGGAGTGAATGTGCCCAGGCTGCGTGGAGTGGAGGTTCCCAGGCTGAGTGGAGTGCAGGTTCCCAGCAGAGTGGGCCTGGAAGTGCCCAGGCTGAGTGGAGTGGAGGTGCCCAGGCTGAGTGGAGTGAATGTGCCCAGGCAGAGTGGAGTGAATGTGCCCAGCTGAGTGGAGTGGAGGTGCCCAGGCTGAGTGGAGTGCAGGTTCCCAGGCAGAGTGGGACTGGAAGTGCCCAGGCTGAGTGGAGTGAATGTGCCCAGGCTGAATGGAGTGGAGGTAACCAGGCTGAGTGGAGTGCAGGTTTCCAGGCAGAGTGGGATTGGAAGTACCCAGGCTGAGTGGAGTGGAGGTGCCCAGGCTGAGTGGAGTGCAGGTTCCCAGGCAGAGTGGGATTGGAAGTGCCCAGGCTGAGTGGAGTGAATGTGCCCAGGCTGAGTGGAGTGGAGGTGCCCAGGCTGAGTGGAGTGCAGGTTCCCAGGCAGAGTGGGACTGGAAGTGCCCAGGCGGAGTGGAGTGAATGTGCCCAGGCTGAATGGGAGTCAATGTGCCTAGACAGAGTGGAGTGAATGTGCCAGGCCGCCGGAGCCCGAAACGTGCGTTTCCCCATTGCCTTGAATGGGCGCGGAGAGAGGGGGGCGCTTTTTGGCTCGTGGCGCGGGAACCGTTGTGCCAAAGCGTCAAGTGTCACACCTCCCCGTGCTCGGGGCGGCCGCCCGGAGCTAACTGGCTGGGTCTGGAGGGGCTGCGAGGCCGCCCAGGAGAACGGGTCCAAACCGCGTTCCGATCGGACGAGAATTGAGGGCGGGACACAGTTCCGCGGTTCACTTTCCGCCCGGGCAAAGGGCCTATAACTTGCGGCGGGAGGGCTTAAGAGTGGGCCCCCGCGAGTCGGGTGGAGAGCCGGGTGTGGAGAGGAGTAGCGGAGGTTCCCAGTCAGAGTGGGAGTGGAGGTTCCTGGGCAGAGTGGGACTGGAAGTGCCCAGGCTGAGTGGAGTGAATGTGCCCTGGCTGAGTGGAGTGAATGTGGCCAGGCTGAGTGGAGTGGAGGTGCCCAGGCTGAGTGGAGTGAATGTGCCCAGGCTGACTGGAGAGAATGTGCCCAGGCTGAGTGGATTGGAGGTGCCCAGGCTGAGTGGAGTGCAGGTTCCCAGGCAGAGTGGGACTGGAGGTGCCCAGGCTGAGTGGAGTGAATTTGCCCAGGCTGAGTGGAGTGAATGTTCCCAGGCTGAATGGGAGTCAATGTGCCTAGACAGAGTGGAGTGAATGTGCCCAGGCTGAGTGGAGTGGAGGTGCCCAGGCTGAGTGGAGTTGGGGTTCCCAGGCAGAGAGGGACTGGAAGTGCCCTGGCTGAGTGGAGTGAATGTGCCCAGGCTGCGTGGAGTGGAGGTTCCCAGGCTGAGTGGAGTGCAGGTTCCCAGCAGAGTGGGCCTGGAAGTGCCCAGGCTGAGTGGAGTGGAGGTGCCCAGGCTGAGTGGAGTGAATGTGCCCAGGCAGAGTGGAGTGAATGTGCCCAGCTGAGTGGAGTGGAGGTGCCCAGGCTGAGTGGAGTGCAGGTTCCCAGGCAGAGTGGGACTGGAAGTGCCCAGGCTGAGTGGAGTGAATGTGCCCAGGCTGAATGGAGTGGAGGTACCCAGGCTGAGTGGAGTGCAGGTTTCCAGGCAGAGTGGGATTGGAAGTACCCAGGCTGAGTGGAGTGGAGGTGCCCAGGCTGAGTGGAGTGCAGGTTCCCAGGCAGAGTGGGATTGGAAGTGTCCAGGCTGAGTGGAGTGAATGTGCCCAGGCTGAGTGGAGTGGAGGTGCCCAGGCTGAGTGGAGTTGGGGTTCCCTGGCAGAGTGGGACTGGAAGTGCCAAGGCTGAGTGGAGTGAATGTACCCAGGCTGAGTGGAGTAGAGGTGCCCAGTCTGAGTGGAGTGCTGGTTCCCAGGCAGAGTGGGATTGGAAGTTCCCAGGCTGAGTGGAGTGAATGTCCCCAGGCTGAGTGGATTGCATGTGCCCAGGCTGAGTGGAGTGCTGGTTCCCTGGCAGAGTGGGATTGGAAGTGCCCAGGCTGAGTGGAGTGAATGTGCCCAGGCTGAGTGGAGTGGAGGTGCCCAGGCCGAGTGGAGTGCTGGTTCCCAGGCAGAGTGGGACTGGAAGTGCCCAGGCGGAGTGGAGTGAATGTGCCCAGGCTGAATGGGAGTCAATGTGCCTAGACAGAGTGGAGTGAATGTGCCAGGCCGCCGGAGCCCGAAACGTGCGTTTCGCCATTGCCTTGAATGGGCGCGGAGAGAGGGGGGCGCTTTTTGGCTCGTGGCGCGGGCACCGTTGCGCCAAAGCGTCAAGTGTCACACCTCCCCGTGCTCGGGGCGGCCGCCCGGAGCTAACTGGCTGGGTCTGGAGGGGCTGCGAGGCCGCCCAGGAGAACGGGTCCAAACCGCGTTCCGATCGGACGAGAATTGAGGGCGGGACACAGTTCCGCGGTTCACTTTCCGCCCGGGCAAAGGGCCTATAACTTGCGGCGGGAGGGCTTAAGAGTGGGCCCCCGCGAGTCGGGTGGAGAGTAGCGGAGGTTCCCAGTCAGAGTGGGAGTGGAGGTTCCTGGGCAGAGTGGGACTGGAAGTGCCCAGGCTGAGTGGAGTGAATGTGCCCTGGCTGAGTGGAGTGAATGTGGCCAGGCTGAGTGGAGTGGAGGTGCCCAGGCTGAGTGGAGTGAATGTGCCCAGGCTGACTGGAGAGAATGTGCCCAGGCTGAGTGGATTGGAGGTGCCCAGGCTGAGTGGAGTGCAGGTTCCCAGGCAGAGTGGGACTGGAGGTGCCCAGGCTGAGTGGAGTGAATTTGCCCAGGCTGAGTGGAGTGAATGTTCCCAGGCTGAATGGGAGTCAATGTGCCTAGACAGAGTGGAGTGAATGTGCCCAGGCTGAGTGGAGTGGAGGTGCCCAGGCTGAGTGGAGTTGGGGTTCCCAGGCAGAGAGGGACTGGAAGTGCCCTGGCTGAGTGGAGTGAATGTGCCCAGGCTGCGTGGAGTGGAGGTTCCCAGGCTGAGTGGAGTGCAGGTTCCCAGCAGAGTGGGCCTGGAAGTGCCCAGGCTGAGTGGAGTGGAGGTGCCCAGGCTGAGTGGAGTGAATGTGCCCAGGCAGAGTGGAGTGAATGTGCCCAGCTGAGTGGAGTGGAGGTGCCCAGGCTGAGTGGAGTGCAGGTTCCCAGGCAGAGTGGGACTGGAAGTGCCCAGGCTGAGTGGAGTGAATGTGCCCAGGCTGAATGGAGTGGAGGTACCCAGGCTGAGTGGAGTGCAGGTTTCCAGGCAGAGTGGGATTGGAAGTACCCAGGCTGAGTGGAGTGGAGGTGCCCAGGCTGAGTGGAGTGCAGGTTCCCAGGCAGAGTGGGATTGGAAGTGTCCAGGCTGAGTGGAGTGAATGTGCCCAGGCTGAGTGGAGTGGAGGTGCCCAGGCTGAGTGGAGTTGGGGTTCCCTGGCAGAGTGGGACTGGAAGTGCCAAGGCTGAGTGGAGTGAATGTACCCAGGCTGATTGGAGTAGAGGTGCCCAGTCTGAGTGGAGTGCTGGTTCCCAGGCAGAGTGGGATTGGAAGTTCCCAGGCTGAGTGGAGTGAATGTCCCCAGGCTGAGTGGATTGCATGTGCCCAGGCTGAGTGGAGTGCTGGTTCCCTGGCAGAGTGGGATTGGAAGTGCCCAGGCTGAGTGGAGTGAATGTGCCCAGGCTGAGTGGAGTGGAGGTGCCCAGGCCGAGTGGAGTGCTGGTTCCCAGGCAGAGTGGGACTGGAAGTGCCCAGGCGGAGTGGAGTGAATGTGCCCAGGCTGAATGGGAGTCAATGTGCCTAGACAGAGTGGAGTGAATGTGCCAGGCCGCCGGAGCCCGAAACGTGCGTTTCGCCATTGCCTTGAATGGGCGCGGAGAGAGGGGGGCGCTTTTTGGCTCGTGGCGCGGGCACCGTTGCGCCAAAGCGTCAAGTGTCACACCTCCCCGTGCTCGGGGCGGCCGCCCGGAGCTAACTGGCTGGGTCTGGAGGGGCTGCGAGGCCGCCCAGGAGAACGGGTCCAAACCGCGTTCCGATCGGACGAGAATTGAGGGCGGGACACAGTTCCGCGGTTCACTTTCCGCCCGGGCAAAGGGCCTATAACTTGCGGCGGGAGGGCTTAAGAGTGGGCCCCCGCGAGTCGGGTGGAGAGCCGGGTGTGGAGAGGAGTAGCGGAGGTTCCCAGTCAGAGTGGGAGTGGAGGTTCCTGGGCAGAGTGGGACTGGAAGTGCCCAGGCTGAGTGGAGTGAATGTGCCCTGGCTGAGTGGAGTGAATGTGGCCAGGCTGAGTGGAGTGGAGGTGCCCAGGCTGAGTGGAGTGAATGTGCCCAGGCTGACTGGAGAGAATGTGCCCAGGCTGAGTGGATTGGAGGTGCCCAGGCTGAGTGGAGTGCAGGTTCCCAGGCAGAGTGGGACTGGAAGTGCCCAGGCTGAGTGGAGTGAATGTGCCCAGGCTGAGTGGAGTGAATGTTCCCAGGCTGAATGGGAGTCAATGTGCCTAGACAGAGTGGAGTGAATGTGCCCAGGCTGAGTGGAGTGGAGGTGCCCAGGCTGAGTGGAGTTGGGGTTCCCAGGCAGAGAGGGACTGGAAGTGCCCTGGCTGAGTGGAGTGAATGTGCCCAGGCTGCGTGGAGTGGAGGTTCCCAGGCTGAGTGGAGTGCAGGTTCCCAGCAGAGTGGGACTGGAAGTGCCCAGGCTGAGTGGACTGAATGTGCCCAGGATGAGTGGAGTGAATGTGCCCAGGCAGAGTGGAGTGAATGTGCCCAGCTGAGTGGAGTGGAGGTGCCCAGGCTGAGTGGAGTGCAGGTTCTCAGGCAGAGTGGGACTGGAAGTGCCCATGCTGAGTGGAGTGAATGTGCCCAGGCTGAATGGAGTGGAGGTACCCAGGCTGAGTGGAGTGCAGGTTCCCAGGCAGAGTGGGATTGGAAGTGCCCAGGCTGAGTGGAGTGAATGTGCCCAGGCTGAGTGGAGTGGAGGTGCCCAGGCTGAGTGGAGTTGGGGTTCCCTGGCAGAGTGGGACTGGAAGTGCCAAGGCTGAGTGTTGTGAATGTACCCAGGCTGAGTGGAGTAGAGGTGCCCAGTCTGAGTGGAGTGCTGGTTCCCAGGCAGAGTGGGATTGGAAGTTCCCAGGCTGAGTGGAGTGAATGTCCCCAGGCTGAGTGGATTGCATGTGCCCAGGCTGAGTGGAGTGCTGGTTCCCTGGCAGAGTGGGATTGGAAGTGCCCAGGCTGAGTGGAGTGAATGTGCCCAGGCTGAGTGGAGTGGAGGTGCCCAGGCCGAGTGGAGTGCAGGTTCCCAGGCAGAGTGGGACTGGAAGTGCCCAGGCGGAGTGGAGTGAATGTGCCCAGGCTGAATGGGAGTCAATGTGCCTAGACAGAGTGGAGTGAATGTGCCAGGCCGCCGGAGCCCGAAACGTGCGTTTCCCCATTGCCTTGAATGGGCGCGGAGAGAGGGGGGCGCTTTTTGGCTCGTGGCGCGGGCACCGTTGCGCCAAAGCGTCAAGTGTCACACCTCCCCGTGCTCGGGGCGGCCGCCCGGAGCTAACTGGCTGGGTCTGGAGGGGCTGCGAGGCCGCCCAGGAGAACGGGTCCAAACCGCGTTCCGATCGGACGAGAATTGAGGGCGGGACACAGTTCCGCGGTTCACTTTCCGCCCGGGCAAAGGGCCTATAACTTGCGGCGGGAGGGCTTAAGAGTGGGCCCCCGCGAGTCGGGTGGAGAGCCGGGTGTGGAGAGGAGTAGCGGAGGTTCCCAGTCAGAGTGGGAGTGGAGGTTCCTGGGCAGAGTGGGACTGGAAGTGCCCAGGCTGAGTGGAGTGAATGTGCCCTGGCTGAGTGGAGTGAATGTGGCCAGGCTGAGTGGAGTGGAGGTGCCCAGGCTGAGTGGAGTGAATGTGCCCAGGCTGACTGGAGAGAATGTGCCCAGGCTGAGTGGATTGGAGGTGCCCAGGCTGAGTGGAGTGCAGGTTCCCAGGCAGAGTGGGACTGGAAGTGCCCAGGCTGAGTGGAGTGAATTTGCCCAGGCTGAGTGGAGTGAATGTTCCCAGGCTGAATGGGAGTCAATGTGCCTAGACAGAGTGGAGTGAATGTGCCCAGGCTGAGTGGAGTGGAGGTGCCCAGGCTGAGTGGAGTTGGGGTTCCCAGGCAGAGAGGGACTGGAAGTGCCCTGGCTGAGTGGAGTGAATGTGCCCAGGCTGCGTGGAGTGGAGGTTCCCAGGCTGAGTGGAGTGCAGGTTCCCAGCAGAGTGGGCCTGGAAGTGCCCAGGCAGAGTGGAGTGGAGGTGCCCAGGCTGAGTGGAGTGAATGTGCCCAGGCAGAGTGGAGTGAATGTGCCCAGCTGAGTGGAGTGGAGGTGCCCAGGCTGAGTGGAGTGCAGGTTCCCAGGCAGAGTGGGACTGGAAGTGCCCAGGCTGAGTGGAGTGAATGTGCCCAGGCTGAATGGAGTGGAGGTACCCAGGCTGAGTGGAGTGCAGGTTTCCAGGCAGAGTGGGATTGGAAGTACCCAGGCTGAGTGGAGTGGAGGTGCCCAGGCTGAGTGGAGTGCAGGTTCCCAGGCAGAGTGGGATTGGAAGTGCCCAGGCTGAGTGGAGTGAATGTGCCCAGGCTGAGTGGAGTGGAGGTGCCCAGGCTGAGTGGAGTTGGGGTTCCCAGGCAGAGTGGGACTGGAAGTGCCAAGGCTGAGTGGAGTGAATGTGCCCAGGCTGAGTGGAGTGAATGTTCCCAGGCTGAATGGGAGTCAATGTGCCTAGACAGAGTGGAGTGAATGTGCCCAGGCTGAGTGGAGTGGAGGTGCCCAGGCTGAGTGGAGTTGGGGTTCCCAGGCAGAGAGGGACTGGAAGTGCCCTGGCTGAGTGGAGTGAATGTGCCCAGGCTGCGTGGAGTGGAGGTTCCCAGGCTGAGTGGAGTGCAGGTTCCCAGCAGAGTGGGACTGGAAGTGCCCAGGCTGAGTGGACTGAATGTGCCCAGGCTGAGTGGAGCTAATGTGCCCAGGCAGAGTGGAGTGAATGTGCCCAGCTGAGTGGAGTGGAGGTGCCCAGGCTGAGTGGAGTGCAGGTTCCCAGGCAGAGTGGGACTGGAAGTGCCCAGGCTGAGTGGAGTGAATGTGCCCAGGCTGAATGGAGTGGAGGTACCCAGGCTGAGTGGAGTGCAGGTTCCCAGGCAGAGTGGGATTGGAAGTACCCAGGCTGAGTGGAGTGGAGGTGCCCAGGCTGAGTGGAGTGCAGGTTCCCAGGCAGAGTGGGATTGGAAGTGCCCAGGCTGAGTGGAGTGAATGTGCCCAGGCTGAGTGGAGTGGAGGTGCCCAGGCTGAGTGGAGTTGGGGTTCCCTGGCAGAGTGGGACTGGAAGTGCCAAGGCTGAGTGGAGTGAATGTACCCAGGCTGAGTGGAGTAGAGGTGCCCAGTCTGAGTGGAGTGCTGGTTCCCAGGCAGAGTGGGATTGGAAGTTCACAGGCTGAGTGGAGTGAATGTCCCCAGGCTGAGTGGATTGCATGTGCCCAGGCTGAGTGGAGTGCTGGTTCCCTGGCAGAGTGGGATTGGAAGTGCCCAGGCTGAGTGGAGTGAATGTGCCCAGGCTGAGTGGAGTGGAGGTGCCCAGGCTGAGTGGCGTGGAGGTGCCCAGGCTGAATGGAGTTCGGGTTCCCTGGCAGAGTGGGACTGGAAGTGCCAACGGTGAGTGGAGTGAATGTGCCCAGGCTGAGTGGAGTGGAGGTGCCCAGGCTGAGTGGAGTTGGGGTTCCCTGGCAGAGTGGGACTGGAAGTGCCAAGGCTGAGTGGAGTGAATGTACCCAGGCTGAGTGGAGTAGAGTTGCCCAGTCTGAGTGGAGTGCTGGTTCCCAGGCAGAGTGGGATTGGAAGTTCCCAGGCTGAGTGGAGTGAATGTCCCCAGGCTGAGTGGATTGCATGTGCCCAGGCTGAGTGGAGTGCTGGTTCCCTGGCAGTGTGGGATTGGAAGTGCCCAGGCTGAGTGGAGTGAATGTGCCCAGGCTGAGTGGAGTGGAGGTGCCCAGGCTGAGTGGAGTGCAGGTTCCCAGGCAGAGTGGGACTGGAAGTGCCCAGGCGGAGTGGAGTGAATGTGCCCAGGCTGAATGTGAGTCAATGTGCCTAGACAGAGTGGAGTGAATGTGCCAGGCCGCCGGAGCCCGAAACGTGCGTTTCCCCATTGCCTTGAATGGGAGCGGAGAGAGGGGGGCGCTTTTTGGCTCGTGGCGCGGGCACCGTTGCGCCAAAGCGTCAAGTGTCACACCTCCCCGTGCTCGGGGCGGCCGCCCGGAGCTAACTGGCTGGGTCTGGAGGGGCTGCGAGGCCGCCCAGGAGAACGGGTCCAAACCGCGTTCCGATCGGACGAGAATTGAGGGCGGGACACAGTTCCGCGGTTCACTTTCCGCCCGGGCAAAGGTCCTATAACTTGCGGCGGGAGGGCTTAAGAGTGGGCCCCCGCGAGTCGGGTGGAGAGCCGGGTGTGGAGAGGAGTAGCGGAGGTTCCCAGTCAGAGTGGGAGTGGAGGTTCCTGGGCAGAGTGGGACTGGAAGTGCCCAGGCTGAGTGGAGTGAATGTGCCCTGGCTGAGTGGAGTGAATGTGGCCAGGCTGAGTGGAGTGGAGGTGCCCAGGCTGAGTGGAGTGAATGTGCCCAGGCTGACTGGAGAGAATGTGCCCAGGCTGAGTGGATTGGAGGTGCCCAGGCTGAGTGGAGTGCAGGTTCCCAGGCAGAGTGGGACTGGAAGTGCCCAGGCTGAGTGGAGTGAATGTGCCCAGGCTGAGTGGAGTGAATGTTCCCAGGCTGAATGGGAGTCAATGTGCCTAGACAGAGTGGAGTGAATGTGCCCAGGCTGAGTGGAGTGGAGGTGCCCAGGCTGAGTGGAGTTGGGGTTCCCAGGCAGAGAGGGACTGGAAGTGCCCTGGCTGAGTGGAGTGAATGTGCCCAGGCTGCGTGGAGTGGAGGTTCCCAGGCTGAGTGGAGTGCAGGTTCCCAGCAGAGTGGGACTGGAAGTGCCCAGGCTGAGTGGACTGAATGTGCCCAGGCTGAGTGGAGTGAATGTGCCCAGGCAGAGTGGAGTGAATGTGCCCAGCTGAGTGGAGTGGAGGTGCCCAGGCTGAGTGGAGTGCAGGTTCTCAGGCAGAGTGGGACTGGAAGTGCCCATGCTGAGTGGAGTGAATGTGCCCAGGCTGAATGGAGTGGAGGTACCCAGGCTGAGTGGAGTGCAGGTTCCCAGGCAGAGTGGGATTGGAAGTGCCCAGGCTGAGTGGAGTGAATGTGCCCAGGCTGAGTGGAGTGGAGGTGCCCAGGCTGAGTGGAGTTGGGGTTCCCTGGCAGAGTGGGACTGGAAGTGCCAAGGCTGAGTGTTGTGAATGTACCCAGGCTGAGTGGAGTAGAGGTGCCCAGTCTGAGTGGAGTGCTGGTTCCCAGGCAGAGTGGGATTGGAAGTTCCCAGGCTGAGTGGAGTGAATGTCCCCAGGCTGAGTGGATTGCATGTGCCCAGGCTGAGTGGAGTGCTGGTTCCCTGGCAGAGTGGGATTGGAAGTGCCCAGGCTGAGTGGAGTGAATGTGCCCAGGCTGAGTGGAGTGGAGGTGCCCAGGCCGAGTGGAGTGCAGGTTCCCAGGCAGAGTGGGACTGGAAGTGCCCAGGCGGAGTGGAGTGAATGTGCCCAGGCTGAATGGGAGTCAATGTGCCTAGACAGAGTGGAGTGAATGTGCCAGGCCGCCGGAGCCCGAAACGTGCGTTTCCCCATTGCCTTGAATGGGCGCGGAGAGAGGGGGGCGCTTTTTGGCTCGTGGCGCGGGCACCGTTGCGCCAAAGCGTCAAGTGTCACACCTCCCCGTGCTCGGGGCGGCCGCCCGGAGCTAACTGGCTGGGTCTGGAGGGGCTGCGAGGCCGCCCAGGAGAACGGGTCCAAACCGCGTTCCGATCGGACGAGAATTGAGGGCGGGACACAGTTCCGCGGTTCACTTTCCGCCCGGGCAAAGGGCCTATAACTTGCGGCGGGAGGGCTTAAGAGTGGGCCCCCGCGAGTCGGGTGGAGAGCCGGGTGTGGAGAGGAGTAGCGGAGGTTCCCAGTCAGAGTGGGAGTGGAGGTTCCTGGGCAGAGTGGGACTGGAAGTGCCCAGGCTGAGTGGAGTGAATGTGCCCTGGCTGAGTGGAGTGAATGTGGCCAGGCTGAGTGGAGTGGAGGTGCCCAGGCTGAGTGGAGTGAATGTGCCCAGGCTGACTGGAGAGAATGTGCCCAGGCTGAGTGGATTGGAGGTGCCCAGGCTGAGTGGAGTGCAGGTTCCCAGGCAGAGTGGGACTGGAAGTGCCCAGGCTGAGTGGAGTGAATTTGCCCAGGCTGAGTGGAGTGAATGTTCCCAGGCTGAATGGGAGTCAATGTGCCTAGACAGAGTGGAGTGAATGTGCCCAGGCTGAGTGGAGTGGAGGTGCCCAGGCTGAGTGGAGTTGGGGTTCCCAGGCAGAGAGGGACTGGAAGTGCCCTGGCTGAGTGGAGTGAATGTGCCCAGGCTGCGTGGAGTGGAGGTTCCCAGGCTGAGTGGAGTGCAGGTTCCCAGCAGAGTGGGCCTGGAAGTGCCCAGGCAGAGTGGAGTGGAGGTGCCCAGGCTGAGTGGAGTGAATGTGCCCAGGCAGAGTGGAGTGAATGTGCCCAGCTGAGTGGAGTGGAGGTGCCCAGGCTGAGTGGAGTGCAGGTTCCCAGGCAGAGTGGGACTGGAAGTGCCCAGGCTGAGTGGAGTGAATGTGCCCAGGCTGAATGGAGTGGAGGTACCCAGGCTGAGTGGAGTGCAGGTTTCCAGGCAGAGTGGGATTGGAAGTACCCAGGCTGAGTGGAGTGGAGGTGCCCAGGCTGAGTGGAGTGCAGGTTCCCAGGCAGAGTGGGATTGGAAGTGCCCAGGCTGAGTGGAGTGAATGTGCCCAGGCTGAGTGGAGTGGAGGTGCCCAGGCTGAGTGGAGTTGGGGTTCCCAGGCAGAGTGGGACTGGAAGTGCCAAGGCTGAGTGGAGTGAATGTGCCCAGGCTGAGTGGAGTGAATGTTCCCAGGCTGAATGGGAGTCAATGTGCCTAGACAGAGTGGAGTGAATGTGCCCAGGCTGAGTGGAGTGGAGGTGCCCAGGCTGAGTGGAGTTGGGGTTCCCAGGCAGAGAGGGACTGGAAGTGCCCTGGCTGAGTGGAGTGAATGTGCCCAGGCTGCGTGGAGTGGAGGTTCCCAGGCTGAGTGGAGTGCAGGTTCCCAGCAGAGTGGGACTGGAAGTGCCCAGGCTGAGTGGACTGAATGTGCCCAGGCTGAGTGGAGCTAATGTGCCCAGGCAGAGTGGAGTGAATGTGCCCAGCTGAGTGGAGTGGAGGTGCCCAGGCTGAGTGGACTGCAGGTTCCCAGGCAGAGTGGGACTGGAAGTGCCCAGGCTGAGTGGAGTGAATGTGCCCAGGCTGAATGGAGTGGAGGTACCCAGGCTGAGTGGAGTGCAGGTTCCCAGGCAGAGTGGGATTGGAAGTACCCAGGCTGAGTGGAGTGGAGGTGCCCAGGCTGAGTGGAGTGCAGGTTCCCAGGCAGAGTGGGATTGGAAGTGCCCAGGCTGAGTGGAGTGAATGTGCCCAGGCTGAGTGGAGTGGAGGTGCCCAGGCTGAGTGGAGTTGGGGTTCCCTGGCAGAGTGGGACTGGAAGTGCCAAGGCTGAGTGGAGTGAATGTACCCAGGCTGAGTGGAGTAGAGGTGCCCAGTCTGAGTGGAGTGCTGGTTCCCAGGCAGAGTGGGATTGGAAGTTCACAGGCTGAGTGGAGTGAATGTCCCCAGGCTGAGTGGATTGCATGTGCCCAGGCTGAGTGGAGTGCTGGTTCCCTGGCAGAGTGGGATTGGAAGTGCCCAGGCTGAGTGGAGTGAATGTGCCCAGGCTGAGTGGAGTGGAGGTGCCCAGGCTGAGTGGAGTGGAGGTGCCCAGGCTGAATGGAGTTCGGGTTCCCTGGCAGAGTGGGACTGGAAGTGCCAACGGTGAGTGGAGTGAATGTGCCCAGGCTGAGTGGAGTGGAGGTGCCCAGGCTGAGTGGAGTTGGGGTTCCCTGGCAGAGTGGGACTGGAAGTGCCAAGGCTGAGTGGAGTGAATGTACCCAGGCTGAGTGGAGTAGAGTTGCCCAGTCTGAGTGGAGTGCTGGTTCCCAGGCAGAGTGGGATTGGAAGTTCCCAGGCTGAGTGGAGTGAATGTCCCCAGGCTGAGTGGATTGCATGTGCCCAGGCTGAGTGGAGTGCTGGTTCCCTGGCAGTGTGGGATTGGAAGTGCCCAGGCTGAGTGGAGTGAATGTGCCCAGGCTGAGTGGAGTGGAGGTGCCCAGGCTGAGTGGAGTGCAGGTTCCCAGGCAGAGTGGGACTGGAAGTGCCCAGGCGGAGTGGAGTGAATGTGCCCAGGCTGAATGTGAGTCAATGTGCCTAGACAGAGTGGAGTGAATGTGCCAGGCCGCCGGAGCCCGAAACGTGCGTTTCCCCATTGCCTTGAATGGGAGCGGAGAGAGGGGGGCGCTTTTTGGCTCGTGGCGCGGGCACCGTTGCGCCAAAGCGTCAAGTGTCACACCTCCCCGTGCTCGGGGCGGCCGCCCGGAGCTAACTGGCTGGGTCTGGAGGGGCTGCGAGGCCGCCCAGGAGAACGGGTCCAAACCGCGTTCCGATCGGACGAGAATTGAGGGCGGGACACAGTTCCGCGGTTCACTTTCCGCCCGGGCAAAGGGCCTATAACTTGCGGCGGGAGGGCTTAAGAGTGGGCCCCCGCGAGTCGGGTGGAGAGCCGGGTGTGGAGAGGAGTAGCGGAGGTTCCCAGTCAGAGTGGGAGTGGAGGTTCCTGGGCAGAGTGGGACTGGAAGTGCCCAGGCTGAGTGGAGTGAATGTGCCCTGGCTGAGTGGAGTGAATGTGGCCAGGCGGAGTGGAGTGGAGGTGCCCAGGCTGAGTGGAGTGAATGTGCCCAGGCTGACTGGAGAGAATGTGCCCAGGCTGAGTGGATTGGAGGTGCCCAGGCTGAGTGGAGTGCAGGTTCCCAGGCAGAGTGGGACTGGAAGTGCCCAGGCTGAGTGGAGTGAATTTGCCCAGGCTGAGTGGAGTGAATGTTCCCAGGCTGAATGGGAGTCAATGTGCCTAGACAGAGTGGAGTGAATGTGCCCAGGCTGAGTGGAGTGGAGGTGCCCAGGCTGAGTGGAGTGCAGGTTCCCAGCAGAGTGGGCCTGGAAGTGCCCAGGCAGAGTGGAGTGAATGTGCCCAGGCTGCGTGGAGTGGAGGTTCCCAGGCTGAGTGGAGTGCAGGTTCCCAGCAGAGTGGGCCTGGAAGTGCCCAGGCAGAGTGGAGTGGAGGTGCCCAGGCTGAGTGGAGTGAATGTGCCCAGGCAGAGTGGAGTGAATGTGCCCAGCTGAGTGGAGTGGAGGTGCCCAGGCTGAGTGGAGTGCAGGTTCCCAGGCAGAGTGGGACTGGAAGTGCCCAGGCTGAGTAGAGTGAATGTGCCCAGGCTGAATGGAGTGGAGGTACCCAGGCTGAGTGGAGTGCAGGTTCCCAGGCAGAGTGGGATTGGAAGTACCCAGGCTGAGTGGAGTGGAGGTGCCCAGGCTGAGTGGAGTTGGGGTTCCCTGGCAGAGTGGGACTGGAAGTGCCAAGGCTGAGTGGAGTGAATGTACCCAGGCTGAGTGGAGTAGAGGTGCCCAGTCTGAGTGGAGTGCTGGTTCCCAGGAAGAGTGGGATTGGAAGTTCCCAGGCTGAGTGGAGTGAATGTCCCCAGGCTGAGTGGATTGCATGTGCCCAGGCTGAGTGGAGTGCTGGTTCCCTGGCAGAGTGGGATTGGAAGTGCGCAGGCTGAGTGGAGTGAATGTGCCCAGGCTGAGTGGAGTGGAGGTGCCCAGGCTGAGTGGAGTGGAGGTGCCCAGGCTGAATGGAGTTCGGGTTCCCTGGCAGAGTGGGACTGGAAGTGCCAACGGTGAGTGGAGTGAATGTGCCCAGGCTGAGTGGAGTGGAGGTGCCCAGGCTGAGTGGAGTTGGGGTTCCCTGGCAGAGTGGGACTGGAAGTGCCAAGGCTGAGTGGAGTGAATGTACCCAGGCTGAGTGGAGTAGAGGTGCCCAGTCTGAGTGGAGTGCTGGTTCCCAGGCAGAGTGGGATTGGAAGTTCCCAGGCTGAGTGGAGTGAATGTCCCCAGGCTGAGTGGATTGCATGTGCCCAGGCTGAGTGGAGTGCTGGTTCCCTGGCAGTGTGGGATTGGAAGTGCCCAGGCTGAGTGGAGTGAATGTGCCCAGGCTGAGTGGAGTGGAGGTGCCCAGGCCGAGTGGAGTGCAGGTTCCCAGGCAGAGTGGGACTGGAAGTGCCCAGGCGGAGTGGAGTGAATGTGCCCAGGCTGAATGTGAGTCAATGTGCCTAGACAGAGTGGAGTGAATGTGCCAGGCCGCCGGAGCCCGAAACGTGCGTTTCCCCATTGCCTTGAATGGGCGCGGAGAGAGGGGGGCGCTTTTTGGCTCGTGGCGCGGGCACCGTTGCGCCAAAGCGTCAAGTGTCACACCTCCCCGTGCTCGGGGCGGCCGCCCGGAGCTAACTGGCTGGGTCTGGAGGGGCTGCGAGGCCGCCCAGGAGAACGGGTCCAAACCGCGTTCCGATCGGACGAGAATTGAGGGCGGGACACAGTTCCGCGGTTCACTTTCCGCCCGGGCAAAGGGCCTATAACTTGCGGCGGGAGGGCTTAAGAGTGGGCCCCCGCGAGTCGGGTGGAGAGCCGGGTGTGGAGAGGAGTAGCGGAGGTTCCCAGTCAGAGTGGGAGTGGAGGTTCCTGGGCAGAGTGGGACTGGAAGTGCCCAGGCTGAGTGGAGTGAATGTGCCCTGGCTGAGTGGAGTGAATGTGGCCAGGCTGAGTGGAGTGGAGGTGCCCAGGCTGAGTGGAGTGAATGTGCCCAGGCTGACTGGAGAGAATGTGCCCAGGCTGAGTGGATTGGAGGTGCCCAGGCTGAGTGGAGTGCAGGTTCCCAGGCAGAGTGGGACTGGAAGTGCCCAGGCTGAGTGGAGTGAATGTGCCCAGGCTGAGTGGAGTGAATGTTCCCAGGCTGAATGGGAGTCAATGTGCCTAGACAGAGTGGAGTGAATGTGCCCAGGCTGAGTGGAGTGGAGGTGCCCAGGCTGAGTGGAGTTGGGGTTCCCAGGCAGAGAGGGACAGGAAGTGCCCTGGCTGAGTGGAGTGAATGTGCCCAGGCTGCGTGGAGTGGAGGTTCCCAGGCTGAGTGGAGTGCAGGTTCCCAGCAGAGTGGGACTGGAAGTGCCCAGGCTGAGTGGACTGAATGTGCCCAGGCTAAGTGGAGTGAATGTGCCCAGGCAGAGTGGAGTGAATGTGCCCAGCTGAGTGGAGTGGAGGTGCCCAGGCTGAGTGGAGTGCAGGTTCCCAGGCAGAGTGGGACTGGAAGTGCCCAGGCTGAGTGGAGTGAATGTGCCCAGGCTGAATGGAGTGGAGGTACCCAGGCTGAGTGGAGTGCAGGTTCCCAGGCAGAGTGGGATTGGAAGTACCCAGGCTGAGTGGAGTGGAGGTGCCCAGGCTGAGTGGAGTGCAGGTTCCCAGGCAGAGTGGGATTGGAAGTGCCCAGGCTGAGTGGAGTGAATGTGCCCAGGCTGAGTGGAGTGGAGGTGCCCAGGCTGAGTGGAGTTGGGGTTCCCTGGCAGAGTGGGACTGGAAGTGCCAAGGCTGAGTGGAGTGAATGTACCCAGGCTGAGTGGAGTAGAGGTGCCCAGTCTGAGTGGAGTGCTGGTTCCCAGGCAGAGTGGGATTGGAAGTTCCCAGGCTGAGTGGAGTGAATGTCCCCAGGCTGAGTGGATTGCATGTGCCCAGGCTGAGTGGAGTGCTGGTTCCCTGGCAGTGTGGGATTGGAAGTGCCCAGGCTGAGTGGAGTGAATGTGCCCAGGCTGAGTGGAGTGGAGGTTCCCAGGCTGAGTGGAGTGCAGGTTCCCAGCAGAGTGGGACTGGAAGTGCCCAGGCTGAGTGGACTGAATGTGCCCAGGCTGAGTGGAGTGAATGTGCCCAGGCAGAGTGGAGTGAATGTGCCCAGCTGAGTGGAGTGGAGGTGCCCAGGCTGAGTGGAGTGCAGGTTCCCAGGCAGAGTGGGACTGGAAGTGCCCAGGCTGAGTGGAGTGAATGTGCCCAGGCTGAATGGAGTGGAGGTACCCAGGCTGAGTGGAGTGGAGGTTCCCAGGCAGAGTGGGATTGGAAGTACCCAGGCTGAGTGGAGTGGAGGTGCCCAGGCTGAGTGGAGTGCAGGTTCCCAGGCAGAGTGGGATTGGAAGTGCCCAGGCTGAGTGGAGTGAATGTGCCCAGGCTGAGTGGAGTGGAGGTGCCCAGGCTGAGTGGAGTTGGGATTCCCTGGCAGAGTGGGACTGGAAGTGCCAAGGCTGAGTGGAGTGAATGTGCCCAGGCTGCGTGGAGTGGAGGTTCCCAGGCTGAGTGGAGTGCAGGTTCCCAGCAGAGTGGGCCTGGAAGTGCCCAGGCAGAGTGGAGTGGAGGTGCCCAGGCTGAGTGGAGTGAATGTGCCCAGGCAGAGTGGAGTGAATGTGCCCAGCTGAGTGGAGTGGAGGTGCCCAGGCTGAGTGGAGTGCAGGTTCCCAGGCAGAGTGGGACTGGAAGTGCCCAGGCTGAGTGGAGTGAATGTGCCCAGGCTGAATGGAGTGGAGGTACCCAGGCTGAGTGGAGTGCAGGTTTCCAGGCAGAGTGGGATTGGAAGTACCCAGGCTGAGTGGAGTGGAGGTGCCCAGGCTGAGTGGAGTGCAGGTTCCCAGGCAGAGTGGGATTGGAAGTGCCCAGGCTGAGTGGAGTGAATGTGCCCAGGCTGAGTGGAGTGGAGGTGCCCAGGCTGAGTGGAGTTGGGGTTCCCTGGCAGAGTGGGACTGGAAGTGCCAAGGCTGAGTGGAGTGAATGTGCCCAGGCTGAATGGAGTGGAGGTACCCAGGCTGAGTGGAGTGCAGGTTCCCAGGCAGAGTGGGATTGGAAGTGCCCAGGCTGAGTGGAGTGAATGTGCCCAGGCTGAGTGGAGTGGAGGTGCCCAGGCTGAGTGGAGTTGGGGTTCCCTGGCAGAGTGGGACTGGAAGTGCCAAGGCTGAGTGGAGTGAATGTACCCAGGCTGAGTGGAGTAGAGGTGCCCAGTCTGAGTGGAGTGCTGGTTCCCAGGCAGAGTGGGATTGGAAGTTCCCAGGCTGAGTGGAGTGAATGTCCCCAGGCTGAGTGGATTGCATGTGCCCAGGCTGAGTGGAGTGCTGGTTCCCTGGCAGAGTGGGATTGGAAGTGCCCAGGCTGAGTGGAGTGAATGTGCCCAGGCTGAGTGGAGTGGAGGTGCCCAGGCCGAGTGGAGTGCAGGTTCCCAGGCAGAGTGGGACTGGAAGTGCCCAGGCGGAGTGGAGTGAATGTGCCCAGGCTGAATGGGAGTCAATGTGCCTAGACAGAGTGGAGTGAATGTGCCAGGCCGCCGGAGCCCGAAACGTGCGTTTCCCCATTGCCTTGAATGGGCGCGGAGAGAGGGGGGCGCTTTTTGGCTCGTGGCGCGGGCACCGTTGCGCCAAAGCGTCAAGTGTCACACCTCCCCGTGCTCGGGGCGGCCGTCCGGAGCTAACTGGCTGGGTCTGGAGGGGCTGCGAGGCCGCCCAGGAGAACGGGTCCAAACCGCGTTCCGATCGGACGAGAATTGAGGGCGGGACACAGTTCCGCGGTTCACTTTCCGCCCGGGCAAAGGGCCTATAACTTGCGGCGGGAGGGCATAAGAGTGGGCCCCCGCGAGTCGGCTGGAGAGCCGGGTGTGGAGAGGAGTAGCGGAGGTTCCCAGTCAGAGTGGGAGTGGAGGTTCCTGGGCAGAGTGGGACTGGAAGTGCCCAGGCTGAGTGGAGTGAATGTGCCCTGGCTGAGTGGAGTGAATGTGGCCAGGCTGAGTGGAGTGGAGGTGCCCAGGCTGAGTGGAGTGAATGTGCCCAGGCTGACTGGAGAGAATGTGCCCAGGCTGAGTGGATTGGAGGTGCCCAGGCTGAGTGGAGTGCAGGTTCCCAGGCAGAGTGGGACTGGAAGTGCCCAGGCTGAGTGGAGTGAATGTGCCCAGGCTGAGTGGAGTGAATGTTCCCAGGCTGAATGGGAGTCAATGTGCCTAGACAGAGTGGAGTGAATGTGCCCAGGCTGAGTGGAGTGGAGGTGCCCAGGCTGAGTGGAGTTGGGGTTCCCAGGCAGAGAGGGACTGGAAGTGCCCTGGCTGAGTGGAGTGAATGTGCCCAGGCTGCGTGGAGTGGAGGTTCCCAGGCTGAGTGGAGTGCAGGTTCCCAGCAGAGTGGGCCTGGAAGTGCCCAGGCAGAGTGGAGTGGAGGTGCCAAGGCTGAGTGGAGTGAATGTGCCCAGGCAGAGTGGAGTGAATGTGCCCAGCTGAGTGGAGTGGAGGTGCCCAGGCTGAGTGGAGTGCAGGTTCCCAGGCAGAGTGGGACTGGAAGTGCCCAGGCTGAGTGGAGTGAATGTGCCCAGGCTGAATGGAGTGGAGGTACCCAGGCTGAGTGGAGTGCAGGTTTCCAGGCAGAGTGGGATTGGAAGTACCCAGGCTGAGTGGAGTGGAGGTGCCCAGGCTGAGTGGAGTGCAGGTTCCCAGGCAGAGTGGGATTGGAAGTGCCCAGGCTGAGTGGAGTGAATGTGCCCAGGCTGAGTGGAGTGGAGGTGCCCAGGCTGAGTGGAGTTGGGGTTCCCTGGCAGAGTGGGACTGGAAGTGCCAAGGCTGAGTGGAGTGAATGTACCCAGGCTGAGTGGAGTAGAGGTGCCCAGTCTGAGTGGAGTGCTGGTTCCCAGGCAGAGTGGGATTGGAAGTTCCCAGGCTGAGTGGAGTGAATGTCCCCAGGCTGAGTGGATTGCATGTGCCCAGGCTGAGTGGAGTGCTGGTTCCCTGGCAGAGTGGGATTGGAAGTGCCCAGGCTGAGTGGAGTGAATGTGCCCAGGCTGAATGGGAGTCAATGTGCCTAGACAGAGTGGAGTGAATGTGCCCAGGCTGAATGGAGTGGAGGTGCCCAGGCTGAGTAGAGTTGGGGTTCCCTGGCTGAGTGGAGTGCAGGTTCCCAGGCAGAGTGGGACTGGAAGTGCCAAGGCTGAGTGGAGTGAATGTGCCCAGGCTGAATGGAGTGGAGGTGCCCAGGCTCAGTGGAGTGCAGGTTCCCAGGCAGAGTGGGATTGGAAGTGCCCAGGCTGAGTGGAGTGAATGTACCCAGGCTGAGTGGAGTGGAGGGGCCCAGGCTGAGTGGAGTGCAGGTTCCCAGGCAGAGTGGGATTGGAAGTGTCCAGGCTGAGTGGAGTGAATGTGCACAGGCTGAGTGGAGTGGAGGTGCCAAGGCTGAGTAGAGTTGGGGTTCCCTGGCTGAGTGGAGTGAATGTGCCCAGGCTGAGTGGAGTGGAGGTGCCCAGGCCGAGTGGAGTGCAGGTTCCCAGGCAGAGTGGGATTGGAAGTGCCAAGGCTGAGTGGAGTGAATGTGCCCAGGCTGAGTGGAGTGGAGGTGCCCAGGCCGAGTGGAGTGCAGGTTCCCAGGCAGAGTGGGACTGAAAGTGCCCAGGCTGAGTGGAGTGAATGTGCCCAGGCTGAATGGAGTGGAGGTGCCCAGGCTGAGTGGAGTGCAGGTTCCCTGGCAGAGTGGGATTGGAAGTGCCCAGGCTGAGTGCAGTGAATGTGCCCAGGCTGAGTGGAGTGGAGGTGCCCAGGCTGAGTGGAGTTGGGGTTCCCTGGCAGAGTGGGATTGGAAGTGCCAAGGCTGAGTGGAGTGAATGTACCCAGGCTGAGTGGAGTGGAGGTGCCCAGGCTGAGTGGAGTGCAGGTTCCCAGCAGAGTGGGACTGGAAGTGCCAGGCTGAGTGGAGTGAATGTGCCCAGAATGAGTGGAGTGAATGTGCCCAGGCAGAGTGGAGTGAATGTGCCCAGGCTGAGTGGAGTGGAGGTGCCCAGGCTGAGTGGAGTGCAGGTTCCCAGGCAGAGTGGGATTGAAGTGCCCAGGCTGAGTGGAGTGAATGTGCCCGGGCTGAGTGGAGTGGAGGTGCCCTGGCTGAGTGGAGTGCAGGTTCCCAGGCAGAGTGGGACTGGAAGTGCCAAGGCTGAGTGGAGTGAATGTGCCCAGGCTGAATGGAGTGGAGTTGCCCAGGCTCAGTGGAGTGCAGGTTCCCAGGCAGAGTGGGATTGGAAGTGCCCAGGCTGAGTGGAGTGAATGTGCCCAGGCTGAGTGGAGTGGAGGTGCCCAGGCTGAGTAGAGTTGGGGTTCCCTGGCTGAGTGGAGTGCAGGTTCCCAGGCAGAGTGGGACTGGAAGTGCCAAGGCTGAGTGGAGTGAATGTGCCCAGGCTGAATGGAGTGGAGGTGCCCAGGCTCAGTGGAGTGCAGGTTCCCAGGCAAAGTGGGATTGGAAGTGCCCAGGCTGAGTGGAGTGAATGTACCCAGGCTGAGTGGAGAAGAGGGGCCCAGGCTGAGTGGAGTGCAGGTTCCCAGGCAGAGTGGATTGGAAGTGCCCAGGCTGAGTGGAGTGAATGTGCACAGGCTGAGTGGAGTGGAGGTGCCAAGGCTGAGTCGAGTTGGGGTTCCCTGGCTGAGTGGAGTGAATGTGCCCAGGCTGAGTGGAGTGGAGGTGCCCAGGCCGAGTGGAGTGCAGGTTCCCAGGCAGAGTGGGATTGGAAGTGCCCAGGCTGAGTGGAGTGAATGTGCCCAGGCTGAGTGGAGTGGAGGTGCCCAGGCTGAGTGGAGTGGAGGTGCCCAGGCTGAGTGGAGTTGGGGTTCCCTGCCAGAGTGGGACTGGAAGTGCCAAGGCTGAGTGGAGTGAATGTGCCCAGGCTGAGTGGAGTGGAGGTGCCCAGGCCGAGTGGAGTGCAGGTTCCCAGGCAGAGTTGGACTGAAAGTGCCCAGGCTGAGTGGAGTGAATGTGCCCAGGCTGAATGGAGTGGAGGTGCCCAGGCTGAGTGGAGTGCAGGTTCCCTGGCAGAGTGGGATTGGAAGTTCCCAGGCTGAGTGCAGTGAATGTGCCCAGGCTGAGTGGATTGGAGGTGCCCAGGCTGAGTGGAGTTGGGTTCCCTGGCAGAGTGGGATTGGAAGTGCCAAGGCTGAGTGAGTGAATGTACCCAGGCTGAGTGGAGTGGAGGTGCCCAGGCTGAGTGGAGTGCAGGTTCCCAGCAGAGTGGGACTGGAAGTGCCCAGGCTGAGTGGAGTGAATGTGCCCAGGCTGAGTGGAGTGAATGTGCCCAGGCAGAGTGGAGTGAATGTGCCCAGGCTGAGTGGAGTGGAGGTGCCCAGGCTGAGTGGAGTGCAGGTTCCCAGGCAGAGTGGGATTGGAAGTGCCCAGGCTGAGTGGAGTGAATGTGCCCGGGCTGAGTGGAGTGGAGGTGCCCAGGCCGAGTGGAGTGCAGGTTCCCAGGCAGAGTGGGACTGGAAGTGCCCAGGCGGAGTGGAGTGAATGTGCCCAGGCTGAATGGGAGTCAATGTGCCTAGACAGAGTGGAGTGAATGTGCCCGGCCGCCGGAGCCCGAAACGTGCGTTTCCCCATTGCCTTGAATGGGCGCGGAGAGAGGGGGGCGCTTTTTGGCTCGTGGCGCGGGCACCGTTGCGCCAAAGCGTCAAGTGTCACACCTCCCCGTGCTCGGGGCGGCCCCTTGGAGCTAACTGGTTGGGTCTGGAGGGGCTGCGAGGCCGCCCAGGAGAACGGGTCCAAACCGCGTTCCAATCGGACGAGAATTGAGGGCGGGACACAGTTCCGCGGTTCACTTTCCGCCCGGGCAAAGGGCCTATAACTTGCGGCGGGAGGGCTTAAGAGTGGGCCCCCGCGAGTCGGGTGGAGAGCCGGGTGTGGAGAGGAGTAGCGGAGGTTCCCAGTCAGAGTGGGAGTGGAGGTTCCTGGGCAGAGTGGGACTGGAAGTGCCCAGGCTGAGTGGAGTGAATGTGCCCTGGCTGAGTGGAGTGAATGTGCCCAGGCTGAGTGGAGAGAATGTGCCCAGGCTGAGTGGAGTGAATGTGCCCAGGCTGAGTGGAGAGAATGTGCCCAGGCTGAGTGGATTGGAGGTGCCAGGCTGAGTGGAGTGCAGGTTCCCAGGCAGAGTGGGACTGGAATTGCCCAGGCTGAGTGGAGTGAATGTGCCCAGGCTGAGTGGAGTGAATGATCCCAGGCTGAATGGGAGTCAATGTGCCTAGACAGAGTGGAGTGAATGTGCCCAGGCTGAGTGGAGTGGAGGTGCCCAGGCTGAGTGGAGTTGGGGTTCCCAGGCAGAGAGGGACTGGAAGTGCCCTGGCTGAGTGGAGTGAATGTGCCCAGGCTGCGTGGAGTGGAGGTTCCCAGGCTGAGTGGAGTGCAGGTTCCCAGCAGAGTGGGACTGGAAGTGCCCAGGCTGAGTGGAGTGAATGTGCCCAGGCTGAGTGGAGTGAATGTGCCCAGGCAGAGTGGAGTGAATGTGCCCAGGCTGAGTGGAGTGGAGGTGCCCAGGCTGAGTGGAGTGCAGGTTCCCTGGCAGAGTGGGACTGGAAGTGCCCAGGCTGAGTGGAGTGAATGTGCCCAGGCTGAATGGAGTGGAGGTACCCAGGCTGAGTGGAGTGCAGGTTCCCAGGCAGAGTGGGATTGGAAGTGCCCAGGCTGAGTGGGAGTGAAAGTGCCCAGGCTGAGTGGGACTGAATGAGCCCAGGCAGAGTGGAGTGAATGTACCCAGGCTGAGTGGGACTGAATGAGCCCAGGCTGAGTGGAGTGAATGTGCCCAGGCTGAGTGGAGTGAATGTACCCAGGCTGAGTGGAGTGAATGTACCCAGGCTGAGTGGGACTGGAAGTGCCTAGGCAGAGTGGGAGTGAATGTGCCCAGGCTGAGTGGAGTGGAGGTGCCCAGGCTGAGTGGAGTGGAGGTGCCCAGGCTGAGTGGGACTGGAAGTGCCCAGGCTGAGTGGGACTGAATGTGCCCAGGCTGAGTGGAGTGCAGGTTCCCAGGCAGAGTGGAGTGCAGGTTCCCAGGGAGAGTGGGACTGAAAGTGTCTGGGCTGAGTGGAGCAGAAGTGCCTAGGCTGAGTGGGAGTGAAAGTGCCCAGGCTGAGTGGGAGTCAATGTGCCCAGGCTGAGTGGGACTGAATGCGTCCAGGCTGAGTGGAGTGAATGTACCCAGGCTGAGTGGAGTGAATGTACCCAGGCTGAGTGGGACTGGAAGTGCCTAGGCTGAGTGGAGTGGAGGTGCCCAGGCAGAGTGGGACTGGAAGTGCCTAGGCTGAGTGGAGTGGAGGTGCCCAGGCAGAGTGGAGTGCAGGTTCCCAGGCAGAGTGGAGTGCAGGTTCCCAGGGAGAGTGGGACTGAAAGTGTCTGGGCTGAGTGGAGCAGAAGTGCCTAGGCTGAGTGGGATTGGAAGTGCCCAGGCTGAGTGGAGTGAATGTGCCCAGGCTGAGTGGAGTGGAGGTGCCCAGGCCGAGTGGAGTGCAGGTTCCCAGGCAGAGTGGGATTGGAAGTGCCCAGGCTGAGTGGAGTGAATGTGCCCAGGCTGAGTGGAGTGGAGGTGCCCAGGCTGAATGGAGTTCGGGTTCCCTGGCAGAGTGGGACTGGAAGTGCCAACGCTGAGTGGAGTGAATGTGCCCAGGCTGAGTGGAGTGGAGGTGCCCAGGCTGAGTGGAGTGCTGGTTCCCAGGCAGAGTGGGATTGGAAGTACCCAGGCTGAGTGGAGTAATGTACCCAGGCTGAGTGGAGTGCAGGTGCCCAGGCTGAGTGGAGTGCAGGTTCCCAGGCAGAGTGGGATTGGAAGTGCCCAGGCTGAGTGGAGTGAATGTGCCCGGGCTGAGTGGAGTGGAGGTGCCCAGGCCGAGTGGAGTGCAGGTTCCCAGGCAGAGTGGGACTGGAAGTGCCCAGGCGGAGTGGAGTGATTGTGCCCAGGCTGAATGGGAGTCAATGTGCCTAGACAGAGTGGAGTGAATGTGCCAGGCCGCCGGAGCCCGAAACGTGCGTTTCCCCATTGCCTTGAATGGGCGCGGAGAGAGGGGGGCGCTTTTTGCCTCGTGGCGCGGGCACCGTTGCGCCAAAGCGTCAAGTGTCACACCTCCCCGTGCTCGGGGCGGCCCCTTGGAGCTAACTGGCTGGGTCTGGAGGGGCTGCGAGGCCGCCCAGGAGAACGGGTCCAAACCGCGTTCCGATAGGACGAGAATTGAGGGCGGGACACAGTTCCGCGGTTCACTTTCCGCCCGGGCAAAGGGCCTATAACTTGCGGCGGGAGGGCTAAAGAGTGGGCCCCGGCGAGTCGGGTGGAGAGCCGGGTGTGGAGAGGAGTAGCGGAGGTTCCCAGTCAGAGTGGGAGTGGAGGTTCCTGGGCAGAGTGGGACTGGAAGTGCCCAGGCTGAGTGGAGTGAATGTGCCCTGGCTGAGTGGAATGAATGTACCCAGGCTGAGTGGAGTGAATGTGCCCAGGCTGAGTGGAGTGAATGTGCCCAGGCTGAATGGAGAGAATGTGCCCAGGCTGAGTGGATTGGAGGTGCCCAGGCTGAGTGGAGTGCAGGTTCCCAGGCAGAGTGGGACTGGAAGTGCCCAGGCTGAGTGGAGTGAATGTGCCCAGGCTGAGTGGAGTGGAGGTGCCCAGGCCGAGTGGACTGCAGGTTCCCAGGCAGAGTGGGACTGGAAGTGCCCAGGCGGAGTGGAGTGAATGTGCCCAGGCTGAATGGGAGTCAATGTGCCTAGACAGAGTGGAGTGAATGTGCCCTACCGCCGGAGCCCGAAACGTGCGTTTCCCCATTGCCTTGAATGGGCGCGGAGAGAGGGGGGCGCTTTTTGGCTCGTGGCGCGGGCACCGTTGCGCCAAAGCGTCAAGTGTCACCCCTCCCCGTGCTCGGGGCGGCCCCTTGGAGCTAACTGGCTGGGTCTGGAGGGGCTGCGAGGCCGCCCAGGAGAACGGGTCCAAACCGCGTTCCGATCGGACGAGAATTGAGGGCGGGACACAGTTCCGCGGTTCACTTTCCGCCCGGGCAAAGGGCCTATAACTTGCGGCGGGAGGGCTTAAGAGTGGGCCCCCGCGAGTCGGGTGGAGAGCCGGGTGTGGAGAGGAGTAGCGGAGGTTCCCAGTCAGAGTGGGAGTGGAGGTTCCTGGGCAGAGTGGGACTGGAAGTGCCCAGGCTGAGTGGAGTGAATGTGCCCTGGCTGAGTGGAGTGAATGTGGCCAGGCTGAGTGGAGTGGAGGTGCCCAGGCTGAGTGGAGTGCAGGCACCCAGGCAGAGTGGGATTGGAAGTGCCCAGGCTGAGTGGAGTGAATGTGCCCAGGCTGAGTGGAGTGGAGGTGCCCAGGCTGAGTGGAGTTGGGGTTCCCTGGCAGAGTGGGACTGGAAGTGCCAAGGTTGAGTGGAGTGAATGTGCCCAGGCTGAGTGGAGTGGAGGTGCCCAGGCCGAGTGGAGTGCAGGTTCAGAGGCAGAGTGGGACTGGAAGTGCCCAGGCGGAGTGGAGTGAATGTGCCCAGGCTGAATGGAGTGGAGGTGCCCAGGCTGAGTGGAGTGCAGGTTCCCTGGCAGAGTGGGATTGGAAGTGCCCAGGCTGAGTGGAGTGAATGTGCCCAGGCTGAGTGGAGTGGAGGTGCCCAGGCTGAGTGGAGTGGAGGTGCCCAGGCTGAGTGGAGTTGGGGTTCCCTGGCAGAGTGGGACTGGAAGTGCCAAGGCTGAGTGGAGTGAATGTGCCCAGGCTGAGTGGAGTGGAGGTACCCAGGCCGAGTGGAGTGCAGGTTCCCGGGCAGAGTGGGACTGAAAGTGCCCAGGCTGAGTGGAGTGAATGTGCCGAGCTGAATGGAGTGGAGGTGCCCAGGCTGAGTGGAGTGCAGGTTCCCTGGCAGAGTGGGATTGGAAGTGCCCAGGCTGAGTGCAGTGAATGTGCCCAGGCTGAGTGGTGTGGAGGTGCCCAGGCTGAGTGGAGTTGGGGTTCCCTGGCAGAGTGGGATTGGAAGTGCCAAGGCAGAGTGGAGTGAATGTACCTAGGCTGAGTGGAGTGGAGGTGCCCAGGCTGAGTGGAGTGCAGGTTCCCAGCAGAGTGGGACTGGAAGTGCCCAGGCTGAGTGGAGTGAATGTGCCCAGGCTGAGTGGAGTGAATGTGCCCAGGCAGAGTGGAGTGAATGTGCCCAGGCTGAGTGGAGTGGAGGTGCCCAGGCTGAGTGGAGTGCAGGTTCCCAGCAGAGTGGGACTGGAAGTGCCCAGGCTGAGTGGAGTGAATGTGCCCAGGCTGAGTGGAGTGAATGTGCCCAGGCAGAGTGGAGTGAATGTGCCCAGGCTGAGTGGAGTGGAGGTGCCCAGGCTGAGTGGAGTGCAGGTTCCCAGGCAGAGTGGGATTGGAAGTGCCCAGGCTGAGTGGAGTGAATGTGCCCAGGCTGAGTGGAGTGGAGGTGCCCAGGCCGAGTGGAGTGCAGGTTCCCAGGCAGAGTGGGACTGGAAGTGCCCAGGCGGAGTGGAGTGAATGTGCCCAGGCTGAATGGGAGTCAATGTGCCTAGACAGAGTGGAGTGAATGTGCCCGGCCGCCGGAGCCCGAAACGTGCGTTTCCCCATTGCCTTGAATGGGCGCGGAGAGAGGGGGGCGCTTTTTGGCTCGTGGCGCGGGCACCGTTGCGCCAAAGCGTCAAGTGTCACACCTCCCCGTGCTCGGGGCGGCCCCTTGGAGCTAACTGGCTGGGTCTGGAGGGGCTGCGAGGCCGCCCAGGAGAACGGGTCCAAACCGCGTTCCGATCGGACGAGAATTGAGGGCGGGACACAGTTCCGCGGTTCACTTTCCGCCCGGGCAAAGGGCCTATAACTTGCGGCGGGAGGGCTTAAGAGTGGGCCCCCGCGAGTCGGGTGGAGAGCCGGGTGTGGAGAGGAGTAGCGGAGGTTCCCAGTCAGAGTGGGAGTGGAGGTTCCTGGGCAGAGTGGGACTGGAAGTGCCCAGGCTGAGTGGAGTGAATGTGCCCTGGCTGAGTGGAGTGAATGTGGCCAGGCTGAGTGGAGTGGAGGTGCCCAGGCTGAGTGGAGTGCAGGCACCCAGGCAGAGTGGGATTGGAAGTGCCCAGGCTGAGTGGAGTGAATGTACCCAGGCTGAGTGGAGTGGAGGGGCCCAGGCTGAGTGGAGTGCAGGTTCCCAGGCAGAGTGGGATTGGAAGTGCCCAGGCTGAGTGGAGTTGGGGTTCCCTGGCTGAGTGGAGTGAATGTGCCCAGGCTGAGTGGAGTGGAGGTGCCCAGGCCGAGTGGAGTGCAGGTTCCCAGGCAGAGTGGGACTGGAAGTGCCCAGGCTGAGTGGAGTGAATGTGCCCAGGCTGAGTGGAGTGGAGGTGCCCAGGCTGAGTGGAGTTGGGGTTCCCTGGCAGAGTGGGACTGGAAGTGCCAAGGCTGAGTGGAGTGAATGTGCCCAGGCTGAGTGGAGTGGAGGTGCCCAGGCCGAGTGGAGTGCAGGTTCCCAGGCAGAGTGGGACTGAAAGTGCCCAGGCTGAGTGGAGTGAATGTGCCCAGGCTGAATGGAGTGGAGGTGCCAAGGCTGAGTGGAGTGCAGGTTCCCTGGCAGAGTGGGATTGGAAGTGCCCAGGCTGAGTGGAGTGAATGTGCCCAGGCTGAGTGGAGTGAATGTGCCCAGGCAGAGTGGAGTGAATGTGCCCAGGCTGAGTGGAGTGGAGGTGCCCAGGCTGAGTGGAGTGAATGTGCCCAGGCTGAGTGGAGTGAATGTGCCCAGGCTGACTGGAGAGAATGTGTCCAGACTGAGTGGATTGGAGGTGCCCAGGCTGAGTGGAGTGCAGGTTCCCAGGCAGAGTGGGACTGGAAGTGCCCAGGCTGAGTGGAGTGAATGTGCCCAGGCTGAGTGGAGTGAATGTTCCCAGGTTGAATGGGAGTCAATGTGCCTAGACAGAGTGGAGTGAATGTGCCCAGGCTGAGTGGAGTGGAGGTGCCCAGGCTGAGTGGAGTTGGGGTTCCCAGGCAGAGAGGGACTGGAAGTGCCCTGGCTGAGTGGAGTGAATGTGCCCAGGCTGCGTGGAGTGGAGGTTCCCAGGCTGAGTGGAGTGCAGGTTCCCAGCAGAGTGGGACTGGAAGTGCCCAGGCTGAGTGGAGTGAATGTGCCCAGGCTGAGTGGAGTGAATGTGCCCAGGCAGAGTGGAGTGAATGTGCCCAGCTGAGTGGAGTGGAGGTGCCCAGGCTGAGTGGAGTGCAGGTTCCCAGGCAGAGTGGGACTGGAGGTGCCCAGGCTGAGTGGAGTGAATTTGCCCAGGCTGAATGGAGTGGAGGTGCCCAGGCTGAGTGGAGTGCAGGTTCCCAGGCAGAGTGGGATTGGAAGTACCCAGGCTGAGTGGAGTGGAGGTGCCCAGGCTGAGTGGAGTGCAGGTTCCCAGGCAGAGTGGGATTGGAAGTGCCCAGGCTGAGTGGAGTGAATGTCCCCAGGCTGAGTGGATTGCATGTGCCCAGGCTGAGTGGAGTGCTGGTTCCCTGGCAGAGTGGGATTGGAAGTGCCCAGGCTGAGTGGAGTGAATGTGCCCAGGCTGAGTGGAGTGGAGGTGCCCAGGCCGAGTGGAGTGCAGGTTCCCAGGCAGAGTGGGACTGGAAGTGCCCAGGCGGAGTGGAGTGAATGTGCCCAGGCTGAATGGGAGTCAATGTGCCTAGACAGAGTGGAGTGAATGTGCCAGGCCGCCGGAGCCCGAAACGTGCGTTTCCCCATTGCCTTGAATGGGCGCGGAGAGAGGGGGGCGCTTTTTGGCTCGTGGCGCGGGCACCGTTGCGCCAAAGCGTCAAGTGTCACACCTCCCCGTGCTCGGGGCGGTCCCTTGGAGCTAACTGGCTGGGTCTGGAGGGGCTGCGAGGCCGCCCAGGAGAACGGGTCCAAACCGCGTTCCGATCGGACGAGAATTGAGGGCGGGACACAGTTCCGCGGTTCACTTTCCGCCCGGGCAAAGGGCCTATAACTTGCGGCGGGAGGGCTTAAGAGTGGGCCCCCGCGAGTCGGGTGGAGAGCCGGGTGTGGAGAGGAGTAGCGGAGGTTCCCAGTCAGAGTGGGAGTGGAGGTTCCTGGGCAGAGTGGGACTGGAAGTGCCCAGGCTGAGTGGAGTGAATGTACCCAGGCTGAGTGGAGTGGAGGTGCCCAGGCTGAGTGGAGTGCAGGTTCCCAGGCAGAGTGGGATTGGAAGTGCCCAGGCTGAGTGGAGTGAATGTGCCCAGGCTGAGTGGAGTGGAGGTGCCCAGGCAGAGTGGAGTGAATGTACCCAGGCTGAGTGGAGTGAATGTGTCCAGGCTGCGTGGAGTGGAGGTTCCCAGGCTGAGTGGAGTGCAGGTTCCCAGCAGAGTGGGACTGGAAGTGCCCAGGCTGAGTGGAGTGAATGGGCCCAGGCTGAGTGGAGTGAATGTGCCCAGGCAGAGTGGAGTGAATGTGCCCAGGCTGAGTGGAGTGGAGGTGCCCAGGCTGGTGGAGTCCAGGTTCCCAGGCAGAGTGGGACTGGAAGTGTCCAGGCTGAGTGGAGTGAATGTCCCCAGGCTGAATGGAGTGAAGGTGCCCAGGCTGAGTGGAGTGCAGGTTCCCAGGCAGAGTGGGATTGGAAGTGCCCAGGCTGAGTGGAGTGAATGTGCCCAGGCTGAGTGGAGTGGAGGTGCCCAGGCCGAGTGGAGTGCAGGTTCCCAGGCAGAGTGGGACTGGAAGTGCCCAGGCGGAGTGGAGTGAATGTGCCCAGGCTGAATGGGAGTCAATGTGCCTAGACAGAGTGGAGTGAATGTGCCCGGCCGCCGGAGCCCGAAACGTGCGTTTCCCCATTGCCTTGAATGGGCGCGGAGAGAGGGGGGCGCTTTTTGGCTCGTGGCGCGGGCACCGTTGCGCCAAAGCGTCAAGTGTCACACCTCCCCGTGCTCGGGGCGGCCCCTTGGAGCTAACTGGCTGGGTCTGGAGGGGCTGCGAGGCCGCCCAGGAGAACGGGTCCAAACCGCGTTCCGATCGGACGAGAATTGAGGGCGGGACACAGTTCCGCGGTTCACTTTCCGCCCGGGCAAAGGGCCTATAACTTGCGGCGGGAGGGCTTAAGAGTGGGCCCCCGCGAGTCGGGTGGAGAGCCGGGTGTGGAGAGGAGTAGCGGAGGTTCCCAGTCAGAGTGGGAGTGGAGGTTCCTGGGCAGAGTGGGACTGGAAGTGCCCAGGCTGAGTGGAGTGAATGTGCCCTGGCTGAGTGGAGTGAATGTGGCCAGGCTGAGTGGAGTGGAGGTGCCCAGGCTGAGTGGAGTGCAGGCACCCAGGCAGAGTGGGATTGGAAGTGCCCAGGCTGAGTGGAGTGAATGTACCCAGGCTGAGTGGAGTGGAGGGGCCCAGGCTGAGTGGAGTGCAGGTTCCCAGGCAGAGTGGGATTGGAAGTGCCCAGGCTGAGTGGAGTTGGGGTTCCCTGGCTGAGTGGAGTGAATGTGCCCAGGCTGAGTGGAGTGGAGGTGCCCAGGCCGAGTGGAGTGCAGGTTCCCAGGCAGAGTGGGACTGGAAGTGCCCAGGCTGAGTGGAGTGAATGTGCCCAGGCTGAGTGGAGTGGAGGTGCCCAGGCTGAGTGGAGTTGGGGTTCCCTGGCAGAGTGGGACTGGAAGTGCCAAGGCTGAGTGGAGTGAATGTGCCCAGGCTGAGTGGAGTGGAGGTGCCCAGGCCGAGTGGAGTGCAGGTTCCCAGGCAGAGTGGGACTGAAAGTGCCCAGGCTGAGTGGAGTGAATGTGCCCAGGCTGAATGGAGTGGAGGTGCCAAGGCTGAGTGGAGTGCAGGTTCCCTGGCAGAGTGGGATTGGAAGTGCCCAGGCTGAGTGGAGTGAATGTGCCCAGGCTGAGTGGAGTGAATGTGCCCAGGCAGAGTGGAGTGAATGTGCCCAGGCTGAGTGGAGTGGAGGTGCCCAGGCTGAGTGGAGTGAATGTGCCCAGGCTGAGTGGAGTGAATGTGCCCAGGCTGACTGGAGAGAATGTGTCCAGACTGAGTGGATTGGAGGTGCCCAGGCTGAGTGGAGTGCAGGTTCCCAGGCAGAGTGGGACTGGAAGTGCCCAGGCTGAGTGGAGTGAATGTGCCCAGGCTGAGTGGAGTGAATGTTCCCAGGTTGAATGGGAGTCAATGTGCCTAGACAGAGTGGAGTGAATGTGCCCAGGCTGAGTGGAGTGGAGGTGCCCAGGCTGAGTGGAGTTGGGGTTCCCAGGCAGAGAGGGACTGGAAGTGCCCTGGCTGAGTGGAGTGAATGTGCCCAGGCTGCGTGGAGTGGAGGTTCCCAGGCTGAGTGGAGTGCAGGTTCCCAGCAGAGTGGGACTGGAAGTGCCCAGGCTGAGTGGAGTGAATGTGCCCAGGCTGAGTGGAGTGAATGTGCCCAGGCAGAGTGGAGTGAATGTGCCCAGCTGAGTGGAGTGGAGGTGCCCAGGCTGAGTGGAGTGCAGGTTCCCAGGCAGAGTGGGACTGGAGGTGCCCAGGCTGAGTGGAGTGAATTTGCCCAGGCTGAATGGAGTGGAGGTGCCCAGGCTGAGTGGAGTGCAGGTTCCCAGGCAGAGTGGGATTGGAAGTACCCAGGCTGAGTGGAGTGGAGGTGCCCAGGCTGAGTGGAGTGCAGGTTCCCAGGCAGAGTGGGATTGGAAGTGCCCAGGCTGAGTGGAGTGAATGTCCCCAGGCTGAGTGGATTGCATGTGCCCAGGCTGAGTGGAGTGCTGGTTCCCTGGCAGAGTGGGATTGGAAGTGCCCAGGCTGAGTGGAGTGAATGTGCCCAGGCTGAGTGGAGTGGAGGTGCCCAGGCCGAGTGGAGTGCAGGTTCCCAGGCAGAGTGGGACTGGAAGTGCCCAGGCGGAGTGGAGTGAATGTGCCCAGGCTGAATGGGAGTCAATGTGCCTAGACAGAGTGGAGTGAATGTGCCAGGCCGCCGGAGCCCGAAACGTGCGTTTCCCCATTGCCTTGAATGGGCGCGGAGAGAGGGGGGCGCTTTTTGGCTCGTGGCGCGGGCACCGTTGCGCCAAAGCGTCAAGTGTCACACCTCCCCGTGCTCGGGGCGGTCCCTTGGAGCTAACTGGCTGGGTCTGGAGGGGCTGCGAGGCCGCCCAGGAGAACGGGTCCAAACCGCGTTCCGATCGGACGAGAATTGAGGGCGGGACACAGTTCCGCGGTTCACTTTCCGCCCGGGCAAAGGGCCTATAACTTGCGGCGGGAGGGCTTAAGAGTGGGCCCCCGCGAGTCGGGTGGAGAGCCGGGTGTGGAGAGGAGTAGCGGAGGTTCCCAGTCAGAGTGGGAGTGGAGGTTCCTGGGCAGAGTGGGACTGGAAGTGCCCAGGCTGAGTGGAGTGAATGTACCCAGGCTGAGTGGAGTGGAGGTGCCCAGGCTGAGTGGAGTGCAGGTTCCCAGGCAGAGTGGGATTGGAAGTGCCCAGGCTGAGTGGAGTGAATGTGCCCAGGCTGAGTGGAGTGGAGGTGCCCAGGCAGAGTGGAGTGAATGTACCCAGGCTGAGTGGAGTGAATGTGTCCAGGCTGCGTGGAGTGGAGGTTCCCAGGCTGAGTGGAGTGCAGGTTCCCAGCAGAGTGGGACTGGAAGTGCCCAGGCTGAGTGGAGTGAATGGGCCCAGGCTGAGTGGAGTGAATGTGCCCAGGCAGAGTGGAGTGAATGTGCCCAGGCTGAGTGGAGTGGAGGTGCCCAGGCTGGTGGAGTCCAGGTTCCCAGGCAGAGTGGGACTGGAAGTGTCCAGGCTGAGTGGAGTGAATGTCCCCAGGCTGAATGGAGTGAAGGTGCCCAGGCTGAGTGGAGTGCAGGTTCCCAGGCAGAGTGGGATTGGAAGTGCCCAGGCTGAGTGGAGTGAATGTACCCAGGCTGAGTGGAGTGGAGGTGCCCAGGCTGAGTGGAGTGCAGGTTCCCAGGCAGAGTGGGATTGGAAGTGTCCAGGCTGAGTGGAGTGAATGTGCCCAGGCTGAGTGGAGTGGAGGTGCCCAGGCTGAGTGGAGTTGGGGTTCCCTGGCAGAGTGGGACTGGAAGTGCCAAGGCTGAGTGGAGTGAATGTACCCAGGCTGAGTGGAGTGGAGGTGCCCAGGCTGAGTGGAGTGCTGGTTCCCAGGCAGAGTGGGATTGGAAGTTCCCAGGCTGAGTGGAGTGAATGTCCCCAGGCTGAGTGGATTGCATGTGCCCAGGCTGAGTGGAGTGCTGGTTCCCTGGCATAGTGGGATTGGAAGTGCCCAGGCTGAGTGGAGTGAATGTGCCCAGGCTGAGTGGAGTGGAGGTGCCCAGGCCGAGTGGAGTGCAGGTTCCCAGGCAGAGTGGGACTGGAAGTGCCCAGGCGGAGTGGAGTGAATGTGCCCAGGCTGAATGGGAGTCAATGTGCCTAGACAGAGTGGAGTGAATGTGCCCGTCCGCCGGAGCCCGAAACGTGCGTTTCCCCATTGCCTTGAATGGGCGCGGAGAGAGGGGGGCGCTTTTTGGCTCGTGGCGCGGGCACCGTTGCGCCAAAGCGTCAAGTGTCACACCTCCCCGTGCTCGGGGCGGCCCCTTGGAGCTAACTGGCTGGGTCTGGAGGGGCTGCGAGGCCGCTCAGGAGAACGGGTCCAAACCGCGTTCCGATCGGACGAGAATTGAGGGCGGGACACAGTTCCGCGGTTCACTTTCCGCCCGGGCAAAGGGCCTATAACTTGCGGCGGGAGGGCTTAAGAGTGGGCCCCCGCGAGTCGGGAGGAGAGCCGGGTGTGGAGAGGAGTAGCGGAGGTTCCCAGTCAGAGTGGGAGTGGAGGTTCCTGGGATGAGTGGGACTGGAAGTGCCCAGGCTGAGTGGAGTGAATGTGCCCTGGCTGAGTGGAGTGAATGTGGCCAGGCTGAGTGGAGTGGAGGTGCCCAGGCTGAGTGGAGTGCAGGCACCCAGGCAGAGTGGGATTGGAAGTGCCCAGGCTGAGTGGAGTGAATGTGCCCAGGCTGAGTGGAGTGGAGGTGCCCAGGCTGAGTGGAGTTGGGGTTCCCTGGCAGAGTGGGACTGGAAGTGCCAAGGCTGAGTGGAGTGAATGTGCCCAGGCTGATTGGAGTGGAGGTGCCCAGGCCGAGTGGAGTGCAGGTTCCCAGGCAGAGTGGGACTGGAAGTGCCCAGGCGGAGTGGAGTGAATGTGCCCAGGCTGAATGGGAGTCAGTGTGCCTAGACAGAGTGGAGTGAATGTGCCCGGCCGCCGGAGCCCGAAACGTGCGTTTCCCCATTGCCTTGAATGGGCGCGGAGAGAGGGGGGCGCTTTTTGGCTCGTGGCGCGGGCACCGTTGCGCCAAAGCGTCAAGTGTCACACCTCCCCGTGCTCGGGGCGGCCCCTTGGAGCTAACTGGCTGGGTCTGGAGGGGCTGCGAGGCCGCCCAGGAGAACGGGTCCAAACCGCGTTCCGATCGGACGAGAATTGAGGGCGGGACACAGTTCCGCGGTTCACTTTCCGCCCGGGCAAAGGGCCTATAACTTGCGGCGGGAGGGCTTAAGAGTGGGCCCTTGCGAGTCGGGTGGAGAGCCGGGTGTGGAGAGGAGTAGCGGAGGTTCCCAGTCAGAGTGGGAGTGGAGGATCCTGGGCAGAGTGGGACTGGAAGTGCCCAGGCTGAGTGGAGTGAATGTACCCAGGCTGAGTGGAGTGGAGGTGCCCAGGCTGAGTGGAGTGCAGGTTCCCAGGCAGAGTGGGATTGGAAGTGCCCAGGCTGAGTGGAGTGAATGTGCCCAGGCTGAGTGGAGTGGAGGTGCCCAGGCAGAGTGGAGTGAATGTGCCCAGGCTGAGTGGAGTGGAGGTGCCCAGGCTGAGTGGAGTGCAGGTTCCCAGGCAGAGTGGGACTGGAAGTGCCCAGGCTGAGTGGAGTGAATGTGCCCAGGCTGAGTGGAGTGGAGGTGCCCAGGCCGAGTGGAGTGCAGGTTCCCAGGCAGAGTGGGATTGGAAGTGTCCAGGCTGAGTGGAGTGAATGTGCCCAGGCTGAGTGGAGTGGAGGTGCCCAGGCTGAGTGGAGTTGGGGTTCCCTGGCAGAGTGGGACTGGAAGTGCCAAGGCTGAGTGGAGTGAATGTACCCAGGCTGAGTGGAGTGGAGGTGCCCAGGCTGAGTGGAGTGCAGGCACCCAGGCAGAGTGGGATTGGAAGTGCCCAGGCTGAGTGGAGTGAATGTGCCCAGGCTGAGTGGAGTTGAGGTGCCCAGGCTGAGTGGAGTGCAGGTTCCCAGTCAGAGTGGGACTGGAAGTGCCCAGGCTGAGTGGAGTGAATGTGCCCAGGCTGAGTGGAGTGGAGGTTCCCAGGCTGAGTGGAGTTGGGGTTCCCTGGCAGAGTGGGACTGGAAGTGCCAAGGCTGAGTAGAGTGAATGTGCCCAGGCTGAGTGGAGTGGAGGTGCCCAGGCTGAGTGGAGTTGGGGTTCCCTGGCAGAGTGGGACTGGAAGTGCCAAGGCTGAGTGGAGTGAATGTGCCCAGGCTGAGTGGAGTGGAGGTGCCCAGGCCGAGTGGAGTGCAGGTTCCCAGGCAGAGTGGGACTGAAAGTGCCCAGGCTGAGTGGAGTGAATGTGCCCAGGCTGAATGGAGTGGAAGTGCCCAGGCTGAGTGGAGTGCAGGTTCCCTGGCAGAGTGGGATTGGAAGTGCCCAGGCTGAGTGCAGTGAATGTGCCCAGGCTGAGTGGAGTGGAGGTGCCCAGGCTGAGTGGAGTTGGAGTTCCCTGGCAGAGTGGGACTGGAAGTGCCAAGGCTGAGTGGAGTGAATGTACCCAGGCTGAGTGGAGTGGAGGTGCCCAGGCTGAGTGGAGTGCAGGTTCCCAGCAGAGTGGGACTGGAAGTGCCCAGGCTGAGTGGAGTGAATGTGCCCAGGCTGAGTGGAGTGAATGTGCCCAGGCAGAGTGGAGTGAATGTGCCCAGGCTGAGTGGAGTGGAGGTGCCCAGGCTGAGTGGAGTGCAGGTTCCCAGGCAGAGTGGGACTGGAAGTGCCCAGGCTGAGTGGAGTGAATGTGCCCAGGCTGAATGGAGTGGAGGTGCCCAGGCTGAGTGGAGGTGCCCAGGCTGAGTGGAGTGCAGGTTCCCAGGCAGAGTGGGATTGGAAGTGCCCAGGCTGAGTGGAGTGAATGTACCCAGGCTGAGTGGAGTGGAGGTGCCCAGGCCGAGGGGAGTGCAGGTTCCCAGGCAGACTGGGATTGGAAGTGCCCAGGCTGAGTGGAGTGAATGTGCCCAGGCTGAGTGGAGTGGAGGTGCCCAGGCTGAGTGGAGTTGGGGTTCCCTGGCAGAGTGGGACTGGAAGTGCCAAGGCTAAGTGGAGTGAATGTACCCAGGCTGAGTGGAGTGGAGGTGCCCAGGCTGAGTGGAGTGCTGGTTCCCAGGCAGAGTGGGATTGGAACTTCCCAGGCTGAGTGGAGTGAATGTCCCCAGGCTGAGTGGATTGCATGTGCCCAGGCTGAGTGGAGTGCAGGTTCCCTGGCAGAGTGGGATTGGAAGTGCCCAGGCTGAGTGGAGTGGAGGTGCCCAGGCTGAGTGGAGTTGGGGTTCCCTGGCAGAGTGGGACTGGAAGTGCCAACAGTGAGTGGAGTGAATGTGCCCAGGCTGAGTGGAGTGGAGGTGCCCAGGCCGAGTGGAGTGCAGGTTCCCAGCAGAGTGGGACTGGAAGTGCCCAGGCTGAGTGGAGTGAATGTGCCCAGGCTGAGTGGAGTGAATGTGCCCAGGCAGAGTGGAGTGAATGTGCCCAGGCTGAGTGGAGTGGAGGTGCCCAGGCTGAGTGGAGTGCAGGTTCCCAGGCAGAGTGGGACTGGAAGTGCCCAGGCTGAGTGGAGTGAATGTGCCCAGGCTGAATGGAGTGGAGGTGCCCAGGCTGAGTGGAGGTGCCCAGGCTGAGTGGAGTGCAGGTTCCCAGGCAGAGTGGGATTGGAAGTGCCCAGGCTGAGTGGAGTGAATGTACCCAGGCTGAGTGGAGTGGAGGTGCCCAGGCCGAGTGGAGTGCAGGTTCCCAGGCAGACTGGGATTGGAAGTGCCCAGGCTGAGTGGAGTGAATGTGCCCAGGCTGAGTGGAGTGAATGTGCCCAGGCTGAGTGGAGTGGAGGTGCCCAGGCTGAGTGGAGTTGGGGTTCCCTGGCAGAGTGGGATTGGAACTTCCCAGGCTGAGTGGAGTGAATGTCCCCAGGCTGAGTGGATTGCATGTGCCCAGGCTGAGTGGAGTGCAGGTTCCCTGGCAGAGTGGGATTGGAAGTGCCCAGGCTGAGTGGAGTGGAGGTGCCCAGGCTGAGTGGAGTTGGGGTTCCCTGGCAGAGTGGGACTGGAAGTGCCAAGGCTGTGTGGAGTGAATGTGCCCAGGCTGAGTGGAGTGAATGTTCCCAGGTTGAATGGGAGTCAATGTGCCTAGACAGAGTGGAGTGAATGTGCCCAGGCTGAGTGGAGTGGAGGTGCCCAGGCTGAGTGGAGTTGGGGTTCCCAGGCAGAGAGGGACTGGAAGTGCCCTGGCTGAGTGGAGTGAATGTGCCCAGGCTGCGTGGAGTGGAGGTTCCCAGGCTGAGTGGAGTGCAGGTTCCCAGCAGAGTGGGACTGGAAGTGCCCAGGCTGAGTGGAGTGAATGTGCCCAGGCTGAGTGGAGTGAATGTGCCCAGGCAGAGTGGAGTGAATGTGCCCAGACTGAGTGGAGTGGAGGTGCCCAGGCTGAGTGGAGTGCAGGTTCCCAGGCAGAGTGGGACTGGAAGTGCCCAGGCTGAGTGGAGTGAATGTGCCCAGGCTGAATGGAGTGGAGGTGCCCAGGCTGAGTGGAGTGCAGGTTCCCAGGCAGAGTGGGATTGCAAGTGCCCAGGCTGAGTGGAGTGAATGTACCCAGGCTGAGTGGAGTGGAGATGCCCAGGCTGAGTGGAGTGCAGGTTCCCAGGCAGAGTGGGATTGGAAGTGCCCAGGCTGAGTGGAGTGAATGTGCCCAGGCTGAGTGGAGTGGAGGTGCCCAGGCCGAGTGGAGTGCAGGTTCCCAGGCAGAGTGGGATTGGAAGTGCCCAGGCTGAGTGGAGTGAATGTGCCCAGGCTGAGTGGAGTGGAGGTGCCCAGGCTGAATGGAGTTCGGGTTCCCTGGCAGAGTGGGACTGGAAGTGCCAACGGTGAGAAGAGTGAATGTGCCCAGGCTGAGTGGAGTGGAGGTGCCCAGGCTGAGTGGAGTTGGGGTTCCCTGGCAGAGTGGGACTGGAAGTGCCAACGCTGAGTGGAGTGAATGTGCCCAGCCTGAGTGGAGTGGAGGTGCCCAGGCTGAGTGGAGTGCTGGTTCCCAGGCAGAGTGGGATTGGAAGTGCCCAGGCTGAGTGGAGTAATGTACCCAGGCTGAGTGGAGTGCAGGTGCCCAGGCTGAGTGGAGTGCAGGTTCCCAGGCAGAGTGGGATTGGAAGTGCCCAGGCTGAGTGGAGTGAATGTGCCCAGGCTGAGTGGAGTGGAGGTGCCCAGGCCGAGTGGAGTGCAGGTTGCCAGGCAGAGTGGGACTGGAAGTGCCCAGGCGGAGTGGAGTGAATGTGCCCAGGTTGAATGGGAGTCAATGTGCCTAGACAGAGTGGAGTGAATGTGCCCGGCCGCCGGAGCCCGAAACGTGCGTTTCCCCATTGCCTTGAATGGGCGCGGAGAGAGGGGGGCACTTTTTGGCTTGTGGCGCGGGCACCGTTGCGCCAAAGCGTCAAGTGTCACACCTCCCCGTGCTCGGGGCGGCCCCTTGGAGCTAACTGGCTGGGTCTGGAGGGGCTGCGAGGCCGCCCAGGAGAACGGGTCCAAACCGCGTTCCGATCGGACGAGAATTGAGGGCGGGACACAGTTCCGCGGTTCACTTTCCGCCCGGGCAAAGGGCCTATAACTTGCGGCGGGAGGGCTTAAGAGTGGGCCCCCGCGAGTCGGGTGGAGAGCCGGGTGTGGAGAGGAGTAGCGGAGGTTCCCAGTCAGAGTGGGAGTGGAGGTTCCTGGGCAGAGTGGGACTGGAAGTGCCCAGGCTGAGTGGAGTGAATGGGCCCTGGCTGAGTGGAGTGAATGTGGCCAGGCTGAGTGGAGTGGAGGTGCCCAGGCTGAGTGGAGTGCAGGCACCCAGGCAGAGTGGGATTGGAAGTGCCCAGGCTGAGTGGAGTGAATGTGCCCAGGCTGAGTGGAGTTGAGGTGCCCAGGCCGAGTGGAGTGCAGGTTCCCAGTCAGAGTGGGACTGGAAGTGCCCAGGCTGAGTGGAGTGAATGTGCCCAGGCTGAGTGGAGTGGAGGTTCCCAGGCTGAGTGGAGTTGGGGTTCCCTGGCAGAGTGGGACTGGAAGTGCCAAGGCTGAGTAGAGTGAATGTGCCCAGGCTGAGTGGAGTGGAGGTGCCCAGGCTGAGTGGAGTGAATGTGGCCAGGCTGAGTGGAGTGGAGGTGCCCAGGCTGAGTGGAGTGCAGGCACCCAGGCAGAGTGGGATTGGAAGTGCCCAGGCTGAGTGGAGTGAATGTGCCCAGGCTGAGTGGAGTTGAGGTGCCCAGGCAGAGTGGAGTGCAGGTTCCCAGTCAGAGTGGGACTGGAAGTGCCCAGGCTGAGTGGAGTGAATGTGCCCAGGCTGAGTGGAGTGGAGGTTCCCAGGCTGAGTGGAGTTGGGGTTCCCTGGCAGAGTGGGACTGGAAGTGCCAAGGCTGAGTAGAGTGAATGTGCCCAGGCTGAGTGGAGTGGAGGTGCCCAGGCTGAGTGGAGTTGGGGTTCCCTGGCAGAGTGGGACTGGAAGTGCCAAGGCTGAGTGGAGTGCTGGTTCCCAGGCAGAGTGGGATTGGAACTTCCCAGGCTGAGTGGAGTGAATGTCCCCAGGCTGAGTGGATTGCATGTGCCCAGGCTGAGTGGAGTGCAGGTTCCCTGGCAGAGTGGGATTGGAAGTGCCCAGGCTGAGTGGAGTGGAGGTGCCCAGGCTGAGTGGAGTTGGGGTTCCCTGGCAGAGTGGGACTGGAAGTGCCAACGGTGAGTGGAGTGAATGTGCCCAGGCTGAGTGGAGTGGAGGTGCCCAGGCCGAGTGGAGTTGGGGTTCCCTGGCAGAGTGGGACTGGAACTGCCAACGCTGAGTGGAGTGAATGTGCCCAGGCTGAGTGGAGTGAATGTGCCCAGGCTGAGTGGAGTGGAGGTGCCCAGGCTGAGTGGAGTGCAGGTTCCCAGGCAGAGTGGGATTGGAAGTGCCCATGCTGAGTGGAGTAATGTACACAGGCTGAGTGGAGTGCAGGTGCCCAGGCTGAGTGGAGTGCAGGTTCCCAGGCAGAGTGGGATTGGAAGTGCCCAGGCTGAGTGGAGTGAATGTGCCCAGGCTGAGTGGAGTGGAGGTGCCCAGGCCGAGTGGAGTGCAGGTTCCCAGGCAGAGTGGGACTGGAAGTGCCCAGGCGGAGTGGAGTGAATGTGCCCAGGCTGAATGGGAGTCAATGTGCCTAGACAGAGTGGAGTGAATGTGCCCGGCCGCCGGAGCCCGAAACGTGCGTTTCCCCATTGCCTTGAATGGGCGCGGAGAGAGGGGGGGCTCTTTTTGGCTCGTGGCGCGGGCACCGTTGCGCCAAAGCGTCAAGTGTCACACCTCCCCGTGCTCGGGGCGGCCCCTTGGAGCAAACTAGCTGGGTCTGGAGGGGCTGCGAGGCCGCCCAGGAGAACGGGTCCAAACCGCGTTCCGATCGGACGAGAATTGAGGGCGGGACACAGTTCCGCGGTTCACTTTCCGCCCGGGCAAAGGGCCTATAACTTGCGGCGGGAGGGCTTAAGAGTGGGCCCCCGCGAGTCGGGTGGAGAGCCGGGTGTGGAGAGGAGTAGCGGAGGTTCCCAGTCAGAGTGGGAGTGGAGGTTCCTGGGCAGAGTGGGACTGGAAGTGCCCAGGCTGAATGGAGTGAATGTGCCCTGGCTGAGTGGAGTGAATGTGCCCAGGCTGAGTGGAGTGAATGTGCCCAGGCTGAGTGGAGTGAATGTGCCCAGGCTGACTGGAGAGAATGTGCCCAGGCTGAGTGGACTGGAGGTGCCCAGGCTGAGTGGAGTGCAGGTTCCCAGGCAGAGTGGGACTGGAAGTGCCCAGGCTGAGTGGAGTGAATGTGCCCAGGCTGAGTGGAGTGAATGTTCCCAGGCTGAATGGGAGTCAATGTGCCTAGACAGAGTGGAGTGAATGTGCCCAGGCTGAGTGGAGTGGAGGTGCCCAGGCTGAGTGGAGTGAATGTTCCCAGGCTGAATGGGAGTCAATGTGCCTAGACAGAGTGGAGTGAATGTGCCCAGGCTGAGTGGAGTGGAGGTGCCCAGGCTGAGTGGAGTTGGGGTTCCCAGGCAGAGAGGGACTGGAAGTGCCCTGGCTGAGTGGAGTGAATGTGCCCAGGCTGCGTGGAGTGGAGGTTCCCAGCCTGAGTGGAGTGCAGGTTCCCAGCAGAGTGGGACTGGAAGTGCCCAGGCTGAGTGGAGTGAATGTGCCCAGGCTGAGTGGAGTGAATGTGCCCAGGCAGAGTGGAGTGAATGTGCCCAGCTGAGTGGAGTGGAGGTGCCCAGGCTGAGTGGAGTGCAGGTTCCCAGGCACAGTGGGACTGGAAGTGCCCAGGCTGAGTGCAGTGAATGTGCCCAGGCTGAATGGAGTGGAGGTGCCCAGGCTGAGTGGAGTGCAGGTTCCCAGGCAGAGTGGGATTGGAAGTACCCAGGCTGAGTGGAGTGGAGGTGCCCAGGCTGAGTGGAGTGCAGGTTCCCAGGCAGAGTGGGATTGGAAGTGCCCAGGCTGAGTGGAGTGAATGTGCCCAGGCTGAGTGGAGTGGAGGTGCCCAGGCTGAGTGGAGTTGGGGTTCCCTGGCAGAGTGGGACTGGAAGTGCCAAGGCTGAGTGGAGTGAATGTACCCAGGCTGAGTGGAGTGGAGGTGCCCAGTCTGAGTGGAGTGCTGGTTCCCAGGCAGAGTGGGATTGGAAGTTCCCAGGCTGAGTGGAGTGAATGTCCCCAGGCTGAGTGGATTGCATGTGCCCAGGCTGAGTGGAGTGCTGGTTCCCTGGCAGAGTGGGATTGGAAGTGCCCAGGCTGAGTGGAGTGAATGTGCCCAGGCTGAGTGGAGTGGAGGTGCCCAGGCCGAGTGGAGTGCAGGTTCCCAGGCAGAGTGGGACTGGAAGTGCCCAGGCGGAGTGGAGTGAATGTGCCCAGGCTGAATGGGAGTCAATGTGCCTAGACAGAGTAGAGTGAATGTGCCCAGGCTGCGTGGAGTGGAGGTTCCCAGGCTGAGTGGAGTGCAGGTTCCCAGCAGAGTGGGATTGGAAGTACCCAGGCTGAGTTGAGTGGAGGTGCCCAGGCTGAGTGGAGTGCAGGCACCCAGGCAGAGTGGGATTGGAAGTGCCCAGGCTGAGTGGAGTGAATGTGCCCAGGCTGAGTGGAGTGGAGGTGCCCAGGCTGAGTGGAGTTGGGGTTCCCTGGCAGAGTGGGACTGGAAGTGCCAAGGCTGAGTGGAGTGAATGTGCCCAGGCTGAGTGGAGTGCAGGTTCCCAGCAGAGTGGGACTGGAAGTGCCCAGGCTGAGTGGAGTGAATGTGCCCAGGCTGAGTGGAGTGAATGTGCCCAGGCAGAGTGGAGTGAATGTGCCCAGGCTGAGTGGAGTGAATGTGCCCGGCCGCCGGAGCCCGAAACGTGCGTTTCCCCATTGCCTTGAATGGGCGCGGAGAGAGGGGGGGCGCTTTTTGGCTCGTGGCGCGGGCACCGTTGCGCCAAAGCGTCAAGTGTCACACCTCCCCGTTTTCGGGGCGGCCTCTTGGAGCTAACTGGCTGGGTCTGGAGGGGCTGCGAGGCCGCCCAGGAGAACGGGTCCAAACCGCGTTCCGATCGGACGAGAATTGAGGGCGGGACACAGTTCCGCGGTTCACTTTCCGCCCGGGCAAAGGGCCTATAACTTGCAGCGGGAGGGCTTAAGAGTGGGCCCCCGCGAGTCGGGTGGAGAGCCGGGTGTGGAGAGGAGTAGCGGAGGTTCCCAGTCAGAGTGGGAGTGGAGGATCCTGGGCAGAGTGGGACTGGAAGTGCCCAGGCTGAGTGTAGTGAATGTACCCAGGCTGAGTGGAGTGGAGGTGCCCAGGCTGAGTGGAGTGCAGGTTCCCAGGCAGAGTGGGATTGGAAGTGCCCAGGCTGAGTGGAGTGAATGTGCCCAGGCTGAGTGGAGTGGAGGTGCCCAGGCAGAGTGGAGTGAATGTACCCAGGCTGAGTGGAGTGAATGTGCCCAGGCTGCGTGGAGTGGAGGTTCCCAGGCTGAGTGGAGTGCAGGTTCCCAGCAGAGTGGGACTGGAAGTGCCCAGGCTGAGTGGAGTGAATGTGCCCAGGCTGAGTGGAGTGAATGTGCCCAGGCAGAGTGGAGTGAATGTGCCCAGGCTGAGTGGAGTGGAGGTGCCCAGGCTGGTGGAGTCCAGGTTCCCAGGCAGAGTGGGATTGGAAGTTCCCAGGCTGAGTGGAGTGAATGTCCCCAGGCTTAGTGGATTGCATGTGCCCAGGCTGAGTGGAGTGCTGGTTCCCTGGCAGAGTGGAGTGCAGGTTCCCTGGCAGAGTGGGATTGGAAGTGCCCAGGCTGAGTGCAGTGAATGTGCCCAGGCATAGTGGAGTGGAGTTGCCCAGGCTGAGTGGAGTGCAGGTTCCCAGGCAGAGTGGGACTGGAAGTGCCAAGGCTGAGTGGAGTGAATATACCCAGGCTGAGTGGAGTGGAGGTGCCCAGGCTGAGTGGAGTGCAGGTTCCCAGCAGAGTGGGACTGGAAGTGCCCAGGCTGAGTGGAGTGAATGTGCCCAGGCTGAGTGGAGTGAATGTGCCCAGGCAGAGTGGAGTGAATGTGCCCAGGCTGAGTGGAGTGGAGGTGCCCAGGCCGAGTGGAGTGCAGGTTCCCTGGCAGAGTGGGATTGGAAGTGCCCAGGCTGAGTGCAGTGAATGTGCCCAGGCTGAGTGGAGTGGAGGTGCCCAGGCTGAGTGGAGTTGGGGTTCCCTGGCAGAGTGGGATTGGAAGTGCCAAGGCTGAGTGGAGTGAATATACCCAGGCTGAGTGGAGTGGAGGTGCCCAGGCTGAGTGGAGTGCAGGTTCCCAGCAGAGTGGGACTGGAAGTGCCCAGGCTGAGTGGAGTGAATGTGCCCAGGCTGAGTGGAGTGAATGTGCCCAGGCAGAGTGGAGTGAATGTGCCCAGGCTGAGTGGAGTGGAGGTGCCCAGGCTGAGTGGAGTGCAGGTTCCCAGGCAGAGTGGGATTGGAAGTGCCCAGGCTGAGTGGAGTGAATGTGCCCAGGCAGAGTGGAGTGGAGGTGCCCAGGCCGAGTGGAGTGCAGGTTCCCAGGCAGAGTGGGACTGGAAGTGCCCAGGCGGAGTGGAGTGAATGTGCCCAGGCTGAATGGGAGTCAATGTGCCTAGACAGAGTGGAGTGAATGTGCCCGGCCGCCGGAGCCCGAAACGTGCGTTTCCCCATTGTCTTGAATGGGCGCGGAGAGAGGGGGGCGCTTTTTGGCTCGTGGCGCGGGCACCGTTGCGCCAAAGCGTCAAGTGTCACACCTCCCCGTGCTCGGGGCGTCCCCTTGGAGCTAACTGGCTGGGTCTGGAGGGGCTGCGAGGCCGCCCAGGAGAACGGGTCCAAACCGCGTTCCGATCGGACGAGAATTGAGGGCGGGACACAGTTCCGCGGTTCACTTTCCGCCCGGGCAAAGGGCCTAAAACTTGCGGCGGGAGGGCTTAAGAATGGGCCCCCGCGAGTCGGGTGGAGAGCCGGGTGTGGAGAGGAGTAGCGGAGGTTCCCAGTCAGAGTGGGAGTGGAGGTTCCTGGGCAGAGTGGGACTGGAAGTGCCCAGGCTGAGTGGAGTGAATGTGCCCTGGCTGAGTGGAGTGAATGTGCCCAGGCTGAATGGAGTGGAGGTGCCGAGGCTGAGTGGAGTGCAGGTTCCCAGGCAGAGTGGGATTGGAAGTGCCCAGGCTGAGTGGAGTGAATGTACCCAGGCTGAGTGGAGTGGAGGTGCCCAGGCTGAGTGGAGTGCAGGTTCCCAGGCAGAGTGGGATTGGAAGTGCCCAGGCTGAGTGGAGTGAATGTGCCCAGGCTGAGTGGAGTGGAGGTGCCCAGGCCGAGTGGAGTGCAGGTTCCCAGGCAGAGTGGGATTGGAAGTGCCCAGGCTGAGTGGAGTGAATGTGCCCAGGCTGAGTGGAGTGGAGGTGCCCAGGCTGAATGGAGTTCGGGTTCCCTTGCAGAGTGGGACTGGAAGTGCCAACGGTGAGAAGAGTGAATGTGCCCAGGCTGAGTGGAGTGGAGGTGCCCAGGCTGAGTGGAGTTGGGGTTCCCTGGCAGAGTGAGACTGGAAGTGCCAACGCTGAGTGGAGTGAATGTGCCCAGCCTGAGTGGAGTGGAGGTGCCCAGGCTGAGTGGAGTGCTGGTTCCCAGGCAGAGTGGGATTGGAAGTGCCCAGGCTGAGTGGAGTAATGTACCCAGGCTGAGTGGAGTGCAGGTGCCCAGGCTGAGTGGAGTGCAGGTTCCCAGGCAGAGTGGGATTGGAAGTGCCCAGGCTGAGTGGAGTGAATGTGCCCAGGCTGAGTGGAGTGGAGGTGCCCAGGCCGAGTGGAGTGCAGGTTGTCAGGCAGAGTGGGACTGGAAGTGCCCTGGCGGAGTGGAGTGAATGTGCCCAGGCTGAATGGGAGTCAATGTGCCTAGACAGAGTGGAGTGAATGTGCCCGGCCGCCGGAGCCCGAAACGTGCGTTTCCCCATTGCCTTGAATGGGCGCGGAGAGAGGGGGGCGCTCTTTGGCTCGTGGCGCGGGCACCGTTGCGCCAAAGCGTCAATTGTCACACCTCCCCGTGCTCGGGGCGGCCCCTTGGAGCTAACTGGCTGGGTCTGGAGGGGCTGCGAGGCCGCCCAGGAGAAAGGGTCCAAACCGCGTTCCGATCGGACGAGAATTGAGGGCGGGACACAGTTCCGCGGTTCACTTTCCGCCCGGGCAAAGGGCCTATAACTTGCGGCGGGAGGGCTTAAGAGTGGGCCCCCGCGAGTCGGGTGGAGAGCCGGGTGTGGAGAGGAGTAGCGGAGGTTCCCAGTCAGAGTGGGAGTGGAGGTTCCTGGGCAGAGTGGGACTGGAAGTGCCCAGGCTGAGTGGAGTGAATGGGCCCTGGCTGAGTGGAGTGAATGTGGCCAGGCTGAGTGGAGTGGAGGTGCCCAGGCTGAGTGGAGTGCAGGCACCTAGGCAGAGTGGGATTGGAAGTGCCCAGGCTGAGTGGAGTGAATGTGCCCAGGCTGAGTGGAGTTGAGGTGCCCAGGCCGAGTGGAGTGCAGGTTCCCAGTCAGAGTGGGACTGGAAGTGCTCAGGCTGAGTGGAGTGAATGTGCCCAGGCTGAGTGGAGTGGAGGTTCCCAGGCTGAGTGGAGTTGGGGTTCCCTGGCAGAGTGGGACTGGAAGTGCCAAGGCTGAGTAGAGTGAATGTGCCCAGGCTGAGTGGAGTGGAGGTGCCCAGGCCGAGTGGAGTGCAGGTTCCCAGGCAGAGTGGGACTGAAAGTGCCCAGGCTGAGTGGAGTGAATGTGCCCAGGCTGAATGGGAGTCAATGTGCCTAGACAGAGTGGAGTGAATGTGCCCGGCCGCCGGAGCCCGAAACGTGCGTTTCCCCATTGCCTTGAATGGGCGCGGAGAGTGGGGGGCGCTTTTTGGCTCGTGGCGCGGGCACCGTTACGCCAAAGCGTCAAGTGTCACACCTCCCCGTGCTCGAGGCGGCCCCTTGGAGCTAACTAGCTTGGTCTGGAGGGGCTGCGAGGCCGCCCAGGAGAACGGGTCCAAACCGCGTTCCGATCAGACGAGAATTGAGGGCGGGACACAGTTCCGCGGTTCACTTTCCGCCCGGGCAAAGGGCCTATAACTTGCGGCGGGAGGGCTTAAGAGTGGGCCCCCGCGAGTCGGGTGGAGAGCCGGGTGTGGAGAGGAGTAGTGGAGGTTCCCAGTCAGAGTGGGAGTGGAGGATCCTGGGCAGAGTGGGACTGGAAGTGCCCAGGCTGAGTGGAGTGAATGGGCCCTGGCTGAGTGGAGTGAATGTGGCCAGGCTGAGTGGAGTGGAGGTGCCCAGGCTGAGTGGAGTGCAGGCACCTAGGCAGAGTGGGATTGGAAGTGCCCAGGCTGAGTGGAGTGAATGTGCCCAGGCTGAGTGGAGTTGAGGTGCCCAGGCCGAGTGGAGTGCAGGTTCCCAGTCAGAGTGGGACTGGAAGTGCTCAGGCTGAGTGGAGTGAATGTGCCCAGGCTGAGTGGAGTGGAGGTTCCCAGGCTGAGTGGAGTTGGGGTTCCCTGGCAGAGTGGGACTGGAAGTGCCAAGGCTGAGTAGAGTGAATGTGCCCAGGCTGAGTGGAGTGGAGGTGCCCAGGCCGAGTGGAGTGCAGGTTCCCAGGCAGAGTGGGACTGAAAGTGCCCAGGCTGAGTGGAGTGAATGTGCCCAGGCTGAATGGGAGTCAATGTGCCTAGACAGAGTGGAGTGAATGTGCCCGGCCGCCGGAGCCCGAAACGTGCGTTTCCCCATTGCCTTGAATGGGCGCGGAGAGTGGGGGGCGCTTTTTGGCTCGTGGCGCGGGCACCGTTACGCCAAAGCGTCAAGTGTCACACCTCCCCGTGCTCGAGGCGGCCCCTTGGAGCTAACTAGCTTGGTCTGGAGGGGCTGCGAGGCCGCCCAGGAGAACGGGTCCAAACCGCGTTCCGATCAGACGAGAATTGAGGGCGGGACACAGTTCCGCGGTTCACTTTCCGCCCGGGCAAAGGGCCTATAACTTGCGGCGGGAGGGCTTAAGAGTGGGCCCCCGCGAGTCGGGTGGAGAGCCGGGTGTGGAGAGGAGTAGTGGAGGTTCCCAGTCAGAGTGGGAGTGGAGGATCCTGGGCAGAGTGGGACTGGAAGTGCCCAGGCTGAGTGGAGTGAATGTACCCAGGCTGAGTGGAGTGGAGGTGCCCAGGCTGAGTGGAGTGCAGGTTCCCAGGCAGAGTGGGATTGGAAGTGCCCAGGCTGAGTGGAGTGAATGTGCCCAGGCTGAGTGGAGTGGAGGTGCCCAGGCAGAGTGGTGTGAATGTGCCCAGGCTGAGTGGAGTGAATGTGCCCAGGCTGAGTGGAGTGGAGGTGCCCAGGCCGAGTGGAGTGCAGGTTCCCAGGCAGAGTGGGACTGAATGTGCCCAGGCAGAGTGGAGTGAATGTGCCCAGGCTGAGTGGAGTGGAGGTGCCCAGGCCGAGTGGAGTGCAGGTTCCCTGGCAGAGTGGGATTGGAAGTTCCCAGGCTGAGTGCAATGAATGTGCCCAGGCTGAGTGGAGTGGAGGTGCCCAGGCTGAGTGGAGTTGGGGTTCCCTGGCAGAGTGGGATTGGAAGTGCCAAGGCTGAGTGGAGTGAATATACCCAGGCTGAGTGGAGTGGAGGTGCCCAGGCTGAGTGGAGTGCAGGTTCCCAGGCAGAGTGGGACTGGAAGTGCCCAGGCTGAGTGGAGTGAATGTGCCCAGGCTGAGTGGAGTGAATGTGCCCAGGCAGAGTGGAGTGAATGTGCCCAGGCTGAGTGGAGTGGAGGTGCCCAGGCTGAGTGGAGTGCAGGTTCCCAGGCAGAGTGGGATTGGAAGTGCCCAGGCTGAGTGGAGTGAATGTGCCCAGGCAGAGTGGAGTGGAGGTGCCCAGGCCGAGTGGAGTGCAGGTTCCCAGGCAGAGTGGGACTGGAAGTGCCCAGGCGGAGTGGAGTGAATGTGCCCAGGCTGAATGGGAGTCAATGTGCCTAGACAGAGTGGAGTGAATGTGCCCGGCCGCCGGAGCCCGAAACGTGCGTTTCCCCATTGCCTTGAATGGGCGCGGAGAGAGGGGGGCGCTTTTTGGCTCGTGGCGCGGGCACCGTTGCGCCAAAGCGTCAAGTGTCACACCTCCCCGTGCTCGGGGCGTCCCCTTGGAGCTAACTGGCTGGGTCTGGAGGGGCTGCGAGGCCGCCCAGGAGAACGGGTCCAAACCGCGTTCCGATCGGACGAGAATTGAGGGCGGGACACAGTTCCGCGGTTCACTTTCCGCCCGGGCAAAGGGCCTATAACTTGCGGCGGGAAGGCTTAAGAGTGGGCCCCCGCGAGTCGGGTGGAGAGCCGGGTGTGGAGAGGAGTAGCGGAGGTTCCCAGTCAGAGTGGGAGTGGAGGTTCCTGGGCAGAGTGGGACTGGAAGTGCCCAGGCTGAATGGAGTGAATGTGCCCTGGCTGAGTGGAGTGAATGTGCCCAGGCTGAGTGGAGTGAATGTGCCCAGGCTGAGTGGAGTGAATGTGCCCAGGCTGACTGGAGAGAATGTGCCCAGGCTGAGTGGATTGGAGGTGCCCAGGCTGAGTGGAGTGCAGGTTCCCAGGCAGAGTGGGACTGGAAGTGCCCAGGCTGAGTGGAGTGAATGTGCCCAGGCTGAGTGGAGTGAATGTTCCCAGGCTGAATGGGAGTCAATGTGCCTAGACAGAGTGGAGTGAATGTGCCCAGGCTGAGTGGAGTGGAGGTGCCCAGGCTGAGTGGAGTTGGGGTTCCCAGGCAGAGTGGGATTGGAAGTGCCCAGGCTGAGTGGAGTGAATGTGCCCAGGCTGAGTGGAGTGGAGGTGCCCAGGCTGAATGGAGTTCGGGTTCCCTGGCAGAGTGGGACTGGAAGTGCCAACGGTGAGAAGAGTGAATGTGCCCAGGCTGAGTGGAGTGGAGGTGCCCAGGCTGAGTGGAGTTGGGGTTCCCTGGCAGAGTGGGACTGGAAGTGCCAACGCTGAGTGGAGTGAATGTGCCCAGCCTGAGTGGAGTGGAGGTGCCCAGGCTGAGTGGAGTGCTGGTTCCCAGGCAGAGTGGGATTGGAAGTGCCCAGGCTGAGAGGAGTCATGTACCCAGGCTGAGTGGAGTGCAGGTGCCCAGGCTGAGTGGAGTGCAGGTTCCCAGGCAGAGTGGGATTGGAAGTGCCCAGGCTGAGTGGAGTGAATGTGCCCAGGCTGAGTGGAGTGGAGGTGCCCAGGCCGAGTGGAGTGCAGGTTGCCAGGCAGAGTGGGACTGGAAGTGCCCAGGCGGAGTGGAGTGAATGTGCCCAGGCTGAATGGGAGTCAATGTGCCTAGACAGAGTGGAGTGAATGTGCCCGGCCGCCGGAGCCCGAAACGTGCGTTTCCCCATTGCCTTGAATGGGCGCGGAGAGAGTGGGGCGCTTTTTGGCTCGTGGCGCGGGCACCGTTGCGCCAAAGCGTCAAGTGTCACACCTCCCCGTGCTCGGGGCGGCCCCTTGGAGCTAACTGGCTGGGTCTGGAGGGGCTGCGAGGCCGCCCAGGAGAACGGGTCCAAACCGCGTTCCGATCGGACGAGAATTGAGGGCGGGACACAGTTCCGCGGTTCACTTTCCGCCCGGGCAAAGGGCCTATAACTTGCGGCGGGAGGGCTTAAGAGTGGGCCCCCGCGAGTCGGGTGGAGAGCCGGGTGTGGAGAGGAGTAGCGGAGGTTCCCAGTCAGAGTGGGAGTGGAGGTTCCTGGGCAGAGTGGGACTGGAAGTGCCCAGGCTGAGTGGAGTGAATGGGCCCTGGCTGAGTGGAGTGAATGTGGCCAGGCTGAGTGGAGTGGAGGTGCCCAGGCTGAGTAGAGTTCAGGCACCCAGGCAGAGTGGGATTGGAAGTGCCCAGGCTGAGTGGAGTGAATGTGCCCAGGCTGAGTGGAGTTGAGGTGCCCAGGCCGAGTGGAGTGCAGGTTCCCAGTCAGAGTGGGACTGGAAGTGCCCAGGCTGAGTGGAGTGAATGTGCCCAGGCAGAGTGGAGTGAATGTGCCCAGCTGAGTGGAGTGGAGGTGCCCAGGCTGAGTGGAGTGCAGGTTCCCAGGCAGAGAGGGACTGGAAGTGCCCTGGCTGAGTGGAGTGAATGTGCCCAGGCTGCGTGGAGTGGAGGTTCCCAGGCTGAGTGGAGTGCAGGTTCCCAGCAGAGTGGGACTGGAAGTGCCCAGGCTGAGTGGAGTGAATGTGCCCAGGCTGAGTGGAGTGAATGTGCCGAGGCAGAGTGGAGTGAAGGTGCCCAGACTGAGTGGAGTGGAGGTGCCCAGGCTGAGTGGAGTGCAGGTTCCCAGGCAGAGTGGGACTGGAAGTGCCCAGGCTGAGTGGAGTGAATGTGCCCAGGCTGAATGGAGTGGAGGTGCCCAGGCTGAGTGGAGTGAATGTGCCCAGGCTGAATGGGAGTCAATGTGCCTAGACAGAGTGGAGTGAAAGTGCCCGGCCGCCGGAGCCCGAAACGTGCGTTTCCCCATTGCCTTGAATGGGCGCGGAGAGAGGGGGGCGCTTTTTGGCTCGTGGCGCGGGCACCGTTACGCCAAAGCGTCAAGTGTCACACCTCCCCGTGCTCGAGGCGGCCCCTTGGAGCTAACTAGCTGGGTCTGGAGGGGCTGCGAGGCCGCCCAGGAGAACGGGTCCAAACCGCGTTCCGATCAGACGAGAATTGAGGGCGGGACACAGTTCCGCGGTTCACTTTCCGCCCGGGCAAAGGGCCTATAACTTGCGGCGGGAGGGCTTAAGAGTGGGCCCCCGCGAGTCGGGTGGAGAGCCGGGTGTGGAGAGGAGTAGCGGAGGTTCCCAGTCAGAGTGGGAGTGGAGGTTCCTGGGCAGAGTGGGACTGGAAGTGCCCAGGCTGAATGGAGTGAATGTGCCCTGGCTGAGTGGAGTGAATGTGCCCAGGCTGAGTGGAGTGAATGTGCCCAGGCTGACTGGAGAGAATGTGCCCAGGCTGAGTGGATTGGAGGTGCCCAGGCTGAGTGGAGTGCAGGTTCCCAGGCAGAGTGGGACTGGAAGTGCCCAGGCTGAGTGGAGTGAATGTGCCCAGGCTGAGTGGAGTGAATGTTCCCAGGCTGAATGGGAGTCAATGTGCCTAGACAGAGTGGAGTGAATGTGCCCAGGCTGAGTGGACTGGAGGTGCCCAGGCTGAGTGGAGTTGGGGTTCCCAGGCAGAGAGGGACTGGAAGTGCCCTGGCTGAGTGGAGTGAATGTGCCCAGGCTGCGTGGAGTGGAGGTTCCCAGGCTGAGTGGAGTGCAGGTTCCCAGCAGAGTGGGACTGGAAGTGCCCAGGCTGAGTGGAGTGAATGTGCCCAGGCTGAGTGGAGTGAATGTGCCCAGGCAGAGTGGAGTGAATGTGCCCAGCTGAGTGGAGTGGAGGTGCCCAGGCTGAGTGGAGTGCAGGTTCCCAGGCAGAGTGGGACTGGAAGTGCCCAGGCTGAGTGGAGTGAATGTGCCCAGGCTGAATGGAGTGGAGGTGCCCAGGCTGAGTGGAGTGCAGGTTCCCAGGCAGAGTGGGATTGGAAGTACCCAGGCTGAGTGGAGTGGAGGTGCCCAGGCTGAGTGGAGTGCAGGTTCCCAGGCAGAGTGGGACTGGAAGTGCCCAGGCTGAGTGGAGTGAATGTGCCCAGGCTGAGTGGAGTGGAGGTGCCCAGGCTGAGTGGAGTTGGGGTTCCCTGGCAAAGTGGGACTGGAAGTGCCAAGGCTGAGTGGAGTGAATGTACCCAGGCTGAGTGGAGTGGAGGTGCCCAGTCTGAGTGGAGTGCTGGTTCCCAGGCAGAGTGGGATTGGAAGTTCCCAGGCTGAGTGGAGTGAATGTCCCCAGGCTGAGTGGATTGCATGTGCCCAGGCTGAGTGGAGTGCTTGTTCCCTGGCAGAGTGGGATTGGAAGTGCCCAGGCTGAGTGGAGTGAATGTGCCCAGGCTGAGTGGAGTGGAGGTGCCCAGGCTGAGTGGAGTTGGGGTTCCCTGGCAGAGTGGGACTGGAAGTGCCAATGCTGAGTGGAGTGAATGTGCCCAGGCTGAGTGGAGTGGAGGTGCCCAGGCCGAGTGGAGTGCAGGTTCCCAGGCAGAGTGGGACTGGAAGTGCCCAGGCGGAGTGGAGTGAATGTGCCCAGGCTGAATGGGAGTCAATGTGCCTAGACAGAGTGGAGTGAATGTGCCCGGCCGCCGGAGCCCGAAACGTGCGTTTCCCCATTGCCTTGAATGGGCGCGGAGAGAGGGGGGCGCTTTTTGGCTCGTGGCGCGGGCACCGTTGCGCCAAAGCGTCAAGTGTCACACCTCCCCGTTTTCGGGGCGGCCTCTTGGAGCTAACTGGCTGGGTCTGGAGGGGCTGCGAGGCCGCCCAGGAGAACGGGTCCAAACCGCGTTCCGATCGGACGAGAATTGAGGGCGGGACACAGTTCCGCGGTTCACTTTCCGCCCGGGCAAAGGGCCTATAACTTGCGGCGGGAGGGCTTAAGAGTGGGCCCCCGCGAGTCGGGTGGAGAGCCGGGTGTGGAGAGGAGTAGCGGAGGTTCCCAGTCAGAGTGGGAGTGGAGGATCCTGGGCAGAGTGGGACTGGAAGTGCCCAGGCTGAGTGTAGTGAATGTACCCAGGCTGAGTTGAGTGGAGGTGCCCAGGCTGAGTGGAGTGCAGGTTCCCAGGCAGAGTGGGATTGGAAGTGCCCAGGCTGAGTGGAGTGAATGTGCCCAGGCTGAGTGGAGTGGAGGTGCCCATGCAGAGTGGAGTGAATGTACCCAGGCTGAGTGGAGTGAATGTGCCCAGGCTGCGTGGAGTGGAGGTTCCCAGGCTGAGTGGAGTGCAGGTTCCCAGCAGAGTGGGACTGGAAGTGCCCAGGCTGAGTGGAGTGAATGTGCCCAGGCTGAGTGGAGTGAATGTGCCCAGGCAGAGTGGAGTGAATGTGCCCAGGCTGAGTGGAGTGGAGGTGCCCAGGCTGGTGGAGTCCAGGTTCCCAGGCAGAGTGGGACTGGAAGTGCCCAGGCTGAGTGGAGTGAATGTCCCCAGGCTGAATGGAGTGAAGGTGCCCAGGCTGAGTGGAGTGCAGGTTCCCAGGCAGAGTGGGATTGGAAGTGCCCAGGCTGAGTGGAGTGAATGTACCCAGGCTGAGTGGAGTGGAGGTGCCCAGGCTGAGTGGAGTGCAGGTTCCCAGGCAGAGTGGGATTGGAAGTGTCCAGGCTGAGTGGAGTGAATGTGCCCAGGCTGAGTGGAGTGGAGGTGCCCAGGCTGAGTGGAGTTGGGGTTCCCTGGCAGAGTGGGACTGGAAGTGCCAAGGCTGAGTGGAGTGAATGTACCCAGACTGAGTGGAGTGGAGGTGCCCAGGCTGAGTGGAGTGCTGGTTCCCAGGCAGAGTGGGATTGGAAGTTCCCAGGCTGAGTGGAGTGAATGTCCCCAGGCTGAGTGGATTGCATGTGCCCAGGCTGAGTGGAGTGGTGGTTCCCTGGCAGAGTGGAGTGCAGGTTCCCTGGCAGAGAGGGACTGGAAGTGCCCTGGCTGAGTGGAGTGAATGTGCCCAGGCTGCGTGGAGTGGAGGTTCCCAGGCTGAGTGGAGTGCAGGTTCCCAGCAGAGTGGGACTGGAAGTGCCCAGGCTGAGTGGAGTGAATGTGCCCAGGCTGAGTGGAGTGAATGTGCCGAGGCAGAGTGGAGTGAATGTGCCCAGACTGAGTGGAGTGGAGGTGCCCAGGCTGAGTGGAGTGCAGGTTCCCAGGCAGAGTGGGACTGGAAGTGCCCAGGCTGAGTGGAGTGAATGTGCCCAGGCTGCGTGGAGTGGAGGTTCCCAGGCTGAGTGGAGTGCAGGTTCCCAGCAGAGTGGGACTGGAAGTGCCCAGGCTGAGTGGAGTGAATGTGCCCAGGCTGAGTGGAGTGGAGGTGCCCAGGCTGGTGGAGTCCAGGTTCCCAGGCAGAGTGGGACTGGAAGTGCCCAGGCTGAGTGGAGTGAATGTCCCCAGGCTGAATGGAGTGAAGGTGCCCAGGCTGAGTGGAGTGCAGGTTCCCAGGCAGAGTGGGATTGGAAGTGCCCAGGCTGAGTGGAGTGAATGTACCCAGGCTGAGTGGAGTGGAGGTGCCCAGGCTGAGTGGAGTGCAGGTTCCCAGGCAGAGTGGGATTGGAAGTGTCCAGGCTGAGTGGAGTGAATGTGCCCAGGCTGAGTGGAGTGGAGGTGCCCAGGCTGAGTGGAGTTGGGGTTCCCTGGCAGAGTGGGACTGGAAGTGCCAAGGCTGAGTGGAGTGAATGTACCCAGGCTGAGTGGAGTGGAGGTGCCCAGGCTGAGTGGAGTGCTGGTTCCCAGGCAGAGTGGGATTGGAAGTTCCCAGGCTGAGTGGAGTGAATGTCCCCAGGCTGAGTGGATTGCATGTGCCCAGGCTGAGTGGAGTGCTGGTTCCCTGGCAGAGTGGAGTGCAGGTTCCCTGGCAGAGAGGGACTGGAAGTGCCCTGGCTGAGTGGAGTGAATGTGCCCAGGCTGCGTGGAGTGGAGGTTCCCAGGCTGAGTGGAGTGCAGGTTCCCAGCAGAGTGGGACTGGAAGTGCCCAGGCTGAGTGGAGTGAATGTGCCCAGGCTGAGTGGAGTGAATGTGCCGAGGCAGAGTGGAGTGAATGTGCCCAGACTGAGTGGAGTGGAGGTGCCCAGGCTGAGTGGAGTGCAGGTTCCCAGGCAGAGTGGGACTGGAAGTGCCAAGGCTGAGTGGAGTGAATGTGCCCAGGCTGAATGGAGTGGAGGTGCCCAGGCTGAGTGGAGTGCAGGTTCCCAGGCAGAGTGGGATTGGAAGTGCCCAGGCTGAGTGGAGTGAATGTACCCAGGCTGAGTGGAGTGGAGGTGCCCATGCTGAGTGGAGTGCAGGTTCCCAGGCAGAGTGGGATTGGAAGTGCCCAGGCTGAGTGGAGTGAATGTGGCCAGGCTGAGTGGAGTGGAGGTGCCCAGGCCAAGTGGAGTGCAGGTTCCCAGGCAGAGTGGGATTGGAAGTGCCCAGGCTGAGTGGAGTGAATGTGCCCAGGCTGAGTGGAGTGGAGGTGCCCAGGCTGAATGGAGTTCGGGTTCCCTGGCAGAGTGGGACTGGAAGTGCCAACGGTGAGAAGAGTGAATGTGCCCAGGCTGAGTGGAGTGGAGGTGCCCAGGCTGAGTGGAGTTGGGGTTCCCTGGCAGAGTGGGACTGGAAGTGCCAACGCTGAGTGGAGTGAATGTGCCCAGGCTGAGTGGAGTGCTGGTTCCCAGGCAGAGTGGGATTGGAAGTGCCCAGGCTGAGTGGAGTAATGTACCCAGGCTGAGTGGAGTGCAGGTGCCCAGGCTGAGTGGAGTGCAGGTTCCCAGGCAGAGTGGGATTGGAAGTGCCCAGGCTGAGTGGAGTGAATGTGCCCAGGCTGAGTGGAGTGGAGGTGCCCAGGCCGAGTGGAGTGCAGGTTGTCAGGCAGAGTGGGACTGGAAGTGCCCAGGCGGAGTGGAGTGAATGTGCCCAGGCTGAATGGGAGTCAATGTGCCTAGACAGAGTGGAGTGAATGTGCCCGGCCGCCGGAGCCCGAAACGTGCGTTTCCCCATTGCCTTGAATGGGCGCGGAGAGAGGGGGGCGCTTTTTGGCTCGTGGCGCGGGCACCGTTGCGCCAAAGCTTCAATTGTCACACCTCCCCGTGCTCGGGGCGGCCCCTTGGAGCTAACTGGCTGGGTCTGGAGGGGCTGCGAGGCCGCCCAGGAGAACGGGTCCAAACCGCGTTCCGATCGGACGAGAATTGAGGGCGGGACACAGTTCCGCGGTTCACTTTCCGCCCGGGCAAAGGGCCTATAACTTGCGGCGGGAGGGCTTAAGAGTGGGCCCCCGCGAGTCGGGTGGAGAGCCGGGTGTGGAGAGGAGTAGCGGAGGTTCCCAGTCAGAGTGGGAGTGGAGGTTCCTGGGCAGAGTGGGACTGGAAGTGCCCAGGCTGAGTGGAGTGAATGGGCCCTGGCTGAGTGGAGTGAATGTGGCCAGGCTGAGTGGAGTGGAGGTGCCCAGGCTGAGTGGAGTGCAGGCACCCAGGCAGAGTGGGATTGGAAGTGCCCAGGCTGAGTGGAGTGAATGTGCCCAGGCTGAGTGGAGTTGAGGTGCCCAGGCCGAGTGGAGTGCAGGTTCCCAGTCAGAGTGGGACTGGAAGTGCCCAGGCTGAGTGGAGTGAATGTGCCCAGGCTGAGTGGAGTGGAGGTTCCCAGGCTGAGTGGAGTTGGGGTTCCCTGGCAGAGTTGGACTGGAAGTGCCAAGGCTGAGTAGAGTGAATGTGCCCAGGCTGAGTGGAGTGGAGGTGCCCAGGCCGAGTGGAGTGCAGGTTCCCAGGCAGATTGGGACTGAAAGTGCCCAGGCTGAGTGGAGTGAATGTGCCCAGGCTGAATGGGAGTCAATGTGCCTAGACAGAGTGGAGTGAATGTGCCCGGCCGCCGGAGCCCGAAACGTGCGTTTCCCCATTGCCTTGAATGGGCGCGGAGAGAGGGGGGCGCTTTTTGGCTCGTGGCGTGGGCACCGTTACCCCAAAGCGTCAAGTGTCACACCTCCCCGTGCTCGAGGCGGCCCCTTGGAGCTAACTAGCTTGGTCTGGAGGGGCTGCGAGGCCGCCCAGGAGAACGGGTCCAAACCGCGTTCCGATCAGACGAGAATTGAGGGCGGGACACAGTTCCGCGGTTCACTTTCCGCCCGGGCAAAGGGCCTATAACTTGCGGCGGGAGGGCTTAAGAGTGGGCCCCCGCGAGTCGGGTGGAGAGCCGGGTGTGGAGAGGAGTAGCGGAGGTTCCCAGTCAGAGTGGGAGTGGAGGTTCCTGGGCAGAGTGGGACTGGAAGTGCCCAGGCTGAGTGGAGTGAATGTGCCCAGGCTGAGTGGAGTTGAGGTGCCCAGGCCGAGTGGAGTGCAGGTTCCCAGTCAGAGTGGGACTGGAAGTGCCCAGGCTGAGTGGAGTGAATGTGCCCAGGCTGAGTGGAGTGGAGGTTCCCAGGCTGAGTGGAGTTGGGGTTCCCTGGCAGAGTGGGACTGGAAGTGCCAAGGCTGAGTAGAGTGAATGTGCCCAGGCTGAGTGGAGTGGAGGTGCCCAGGCCGAGTGGAGTGCAGGTTCCCAGGCAGAGTGGGACTGAAAGTGCCCAGGCTGAGTGGAGTGAATGTGCCCAGGCTGAATGGGAGTCAATGTGCCTAGACAGAGTGGAGTGAATGTGCCCGGCCGCCGGAGCCCGAAACGTGCGTTTCCCCATTGCCTTGAATGGGCGCGGAGAGTGGGGGGCGCTTTTTGGCTCGTGGCGCGGGCACCGTTACGCCAAAGCGTCAAGTGTCACACCTCCCCGTGCTCGAGGCGGCCCCTTGGAGCTAACTAGCTTGGTCTGGAGGGGCTGCGAGGCCGCCCAGGAGAACGGGTCCAAACCGCGTTCCGATCAGACGAGAATTGAGGGCGGGACACAGTTCCGCGGTTCACTTTCCGCCCGGGCAAAGGGCCTATAACTTGCGGCGGGAGGGCTTAAGAGTGGGCCCCCGCGAGTCGGGTGGAGAGCCGGGTGTGGAGAGGAGTAGCGGAGGTTCCCAGTCAGAGTGGGAGTGGAGGTTCCTGGGCAGAGTGGGACTGGAAGTGCCCAGGCTGAATGGAGTGAATGTGCCCTGGCTGAGTGGAGTGCAGGTTCCCAGGCAGAGTGGGACTGAAAGTGCCCAGGCTGAGTGGAGTGAATGTGCCCAGGCTGAATGGGAGTCAATGTGCCTAGACAGAGTGGAGTGAATGTGCCCGGCCGCCGGAGCCCGAAACGTGCGTTTCCCCATTGCCTTGAATGGGCGCGGAGAGTGGGGGGCGCTTTTTGGCTCGTGGCGCGGGCACCGTTACGCCAAAGCGTCAAGTGTCACACCTCCCCGTGCTCGAGGCGGCCCCTTGGAGCTAACTAGCTTGGTCTGGAGGGGCTGCGAGGCCGCCCAGGAGAACGGGTCCAAACCGCGTTCCGATCAGACGAGAATTGAGGGCGGGACACAGTTCCGCGGTTCACTTTCCGCCCGGGCAAAGGGCCTATAACTTGCGGCGGGAGGGCTTAAGAGTGGGCCCCCGCGAGTCGGGTGGAGAGCCGGGTGTGGAGAGGAGTAGCGGAGGTTCCCAGTCAGAGTGGGAGTGGAGGTTCCTGGGCAGAGTGGGACTGGAAGTGCCCAGGCTGAATGGAGTGAATGTGCCCTGGCTGAGTGGAGTGAATGTGCCCAGGCTGAGTGGAGTGAATGTGCCCAGGCTGAGTGGAGTGAATGTGCCCAGGCTGATTGGAGAGAATGTGCCCAGGCTGAGTGGATTGGAGGTGCCCAGGCTGAGTGGAGTGCAGGTTCCCAGGCAGAGTGGGACTGGAAGTGCCCAGGCTGAGTGGAGTGAATGTGCCCAGGCTGAGTGCAGTGAATGTTCCCAGGCTGAATGGGAGTCAATGTGCCTAGACAGAGTGGAGTGAATGTGCCCAGGCTGAGTGGAGTGGAGGTGCCCAGGCTGAGTGGAGTTGGGGTTCCCAGGCAGAGAGGGACTGGAAGTGCCCAGGCTGAGTGGAGTTGGGGTTCCCTGGCAGAGTGGGACTGGAAGTGCCAAGGCCGAGTGGAGTGAATGTGCCCAGGCTGAGTGGAGTGGAGGTGCCCAGGCCGAGTGGAGTGCAGGTTCCCAGGCAGAGTGGGACTGAAAGTGCCCAGGCTGAGTGGAGTGAATGTGCCCAGGCTGAATGGAGTGGAGGTGCCCAGGCTGAGTGGAGTGCAGGTTCCCAGGCAGAGTGGGACTGGAAGTGCCCAGGCTGAGTGGAGTGAATGTGCCCAGGCTGAATGGAGTGGAGGTGCCCAGGCTGAGTGGAGTGCAGGTTCCCAGGCAGAGTGGGATTGGAAGTACCCAGGCTGAGTGGAGTGGAGGTGCCCAGGCTGAGTGGAGTGCAGGTTCCCAGGCAGAGTGGGATTGGAAGTGCGCAGGCTGAGTGGAGTGAATGTGCCCAGGCTGAGTGGAGTGGAGGTGCCCAGGCTGAGTGGAGTTGGGGTTCCCTGGCAGAGTGGGACTGGAAGTGCCAAGGCTGAGTGGAGTCAATGTACCCAGGCTGAGTGGAGTGGAGGTGCCCAGTCTGAGTGGAGTGCTGGTTCCCGGGCAGAGTGGGATTGGAAGTCCCCAGGCTGAGTGGATTGCATGTCCCCAGGCTGAGTGGAGTGCAGGTTCCCTGGCAGAGTGGGATTGGAAGTGCCCAGGCTGAGTGGAGTGAATATGCCCAGGCTCAGTGGAGTGGAGGTGCCCAGGCTGAGTGGAGTTGGGGTTCCCTGGCAGAGTGGGATTGGAAGTGCCAAGGCTGAGTGGAGTGAATGTGCCCAGGCTGAGTGGAGTGGAGGTGCCCAGGCAGAGTGGTGTGAATGTGCCCAGGCTGAGTGGAGTGAATGTGCCCAGGCTGAGTGGAGTGGAGGTGCCCAGGCCGAGTGGAGTGCAGGTTCCCAGGCAGAGTGGGACTGAATGTGCCCAGGCAGAGTGGAGTGAATGTGCCCAGGCTGAGTGGAGTGGAGGTGCCCAGGCCGAGTGGAGTGCAGGTTCCCTGGCAGAGTGGGATTGGAAGTGCCCAGGCTGAGTGCAGTGAATGTGCCCAGGCTGAGTGGAGTGGAGGTGCCCAGGCTGAGTGGAGTTGGGGTTCCCTGGCAGAGTGGGATTGGAAGTGCCAAGGCTGAGTGGAGTGAATATACCCAGGCTGAGTGGAGTGGAGGTGCCCAGGCTGAGTGGAGTGCAGGTTCCCAGGCAGAGTGGGACTGGAAGTGCCCAGGCTGAGTGGAGTGAATGTGCCCAGGCTGAGTGGAGTGAATGTGCCCAGGCAGAGTGGAGTGAATGTGCCCAGGCTGAGTGGAGTGGAGGTGCCCAGGCTGAGTGGAGTGCAGGTTCCCAGGCAGAGTGGGATTGGAAGTGCCCAGGCTGAGTGGAGTGAATGTGCCCAGGCAGAGTGGAGTGGAGGTGCCCAGGCCGAGTGGAGTGCAGGTTCCCAGGCAGAGTGGGACTGGAAGTGCCCAGGCGGAGTGGAGTGAATGTGCCCAGGCTGAATGGGAGTCAATGTGCCTAGACAGAGTGGAGTGAATGTGCCCGGCCGCCGGAGCCCGAAACGTGCGTTTCCCCATTGCCTTGAATGGGCGCGGAGAGAGGGGGGCGCTTTTTGGCTCGTGGCGCGGGCACCGTTGCGCCAAAGCGTCAAGTGTCACACCTCCCCGTGCTCGGGGCGTCCCCTTGGAGCTAACTGGCTGGGTCTGGAGGGGCTGCGAGGCCGCCCAGGAGAACGGGTCCAAACCGCGTTCCGATCGGACGAGAATTGAGGGCGGGACACAGTTCCGCGGTTCACTTTCCGCCCGGGCAAAGGGCCTAAAACTTGCGGCGGGAGGGCTTAAGAATGGGCCCCCGCGAGTCGGGTGGAGAGCCGGGTGTGGAGAGGAGTAGCGGAGGTTCCCAGTCAGAGTGGGAGTGGAGGTTCCTGGGCAGAGTGGGACTGGAAGTGCCCAGGCTGAGTGGAGTGAATGTGCCCTGGCTGAGTGGAGTGAATGTGCCCAGGCTGAGTGGAGAGAATGTGCCCAGGGTGAGTGGAGTGAATGTGCCCAAGCTGAGTGGAGAGAATGTGCCCAGGCTGAGTGGATTGGAGGTGCCCAGGCTGAGTGGAGTGCACGTTCCCAGGCAGAGTGTGACTGGAAGTGCCCAGGCTGAGTGGAGTGAATGTGCCCAGGCTGAGTGGAGTGAATGATCCCAGGCTGAATGGGAGTCAATGTGCCTAGACAGAGTGGAGTGAATGTGCCCAGGCTGAGTGGAGTGGAGGTGCCCAGGCTGAGTGGAGTGCAGGTTCCCAGGCAGAGTGGGACTGGAAGTGCCCAGGCTGAGTGGAGTGAATGGGCCCTGGCTGAGTGGAGTGAATGTGGCCAGGCTGAGTGGAGTGGAGGTGCCCAGGCTGAGTAGAGTTCAGGCACCCAGGCAGAGTGGGATTGGAAGTGCCCAGGCTGAGTGGAGTGAATGTGCCCAGGCTGAGTGGAGTTGAGGTGCCCAGGCCGAGTGGAGTGCAGGTTCCCAGTCAGAGTGGGACTGGAAGTGCCCAGGCTGAGTGGAGTGAATGTGCCCAGGCTGAGTGGAGTGGAGGTTCCCAGGCTGAGTGGAGTTGGGGTTCCCTGGCAGAGTGGGACTGGAAGTGCCAAGGCTGAGTAGAGTGAATGTGCCCAGGCTGAGTGGAGTGGAGGTGCCCAGGCCGAGTGGAGTGCAGGTTCCCAGGCAGAGTGGGACTGAAAGTGCCCAGGCTGAGTGGAGTGAATGTGCCCAGGCTGAATGGGAGTCAATGTGCCTAGACAGAGTGGAGTGAAAGTGCCCGGCCGCCGGAGCCCGAAACATGCGTTTCCCCATTGCCTTGAATGGGCGCGGAGAGAGGGGGGCGCTTTTTGGCTCGTGGCGCGGGCACCGTTACGCCAAAGCGTCAAGTGTCACACCTCCCCGTGCTCGGGGCGGCCCCTTGGAGCTAACTAGCTGGGTCTGGAGGGGCTGCGAGGCCGCCCAGGAGAACGGGTCCAAACCGCGTTCCGATCAGACGAGAATTGAGGGCGGGACACAGTTCCGCGGTTCACTTTCCGCCCGGGCAAAGGGCCTATAACTTGCGGCGGGAGGGCTTAAGAGTGGGCCCCCGCGAGTCGGGTGGAGAGCCGGGTGTGGAGAGGAGTAGCGGAGGTTCCCAGTCAGAGTGGGAGTGGAGGTTCCTGGGCAGAGTGGGACTGGAAGTGCCCAGGCTGAATGGAGTGAATGTGCCCTGGCTGAGTGGAGTGAATGTGCCCAGGCTGAGTGGAGTGAATGTGCCCAGGCTGAGTGGAGTGAATGTGCCCAGGCTGACTGGAGAGAATGTGCCCAGGCTGAGTGGATTGGAGGTGCCCAGGCTGAGTGGAGTGCAGGTTCCCAGGCAGAGTGGGACTGGAAGTGCCCAGGCTGAGTGGAGTGAATGTGCCCAGGCTGAGTGGAGTGAATGTTCCCAGGCTGAATGGGAGTCAATGTGCCTAGACAGAGTGGAGTGAATGTGCCCAGGCTGAGTGGAGTGGAGGTGCCCAGGCTGAGTGGAGTTGGGGTTCCCAGGCAGAGAGGGACTGGAAGTGCCCTGGCTGAGTGGAGTGAATGTGCCCAGGCTGCGTGGAGTGGAGGTTCCCAGGCTGAGTGGAGTGCAGGTTCCCAGCAGAGTGGGACTGGAAGTGCCCAGGCTGAGTGGAGTGAATGTGCCCAGGCTGAGTGGAGTGAATGTGCCCAGGCAGAGTGGAGTGAATGTGCCCAGCTGAGTGGAGTGGAGGTGCCCAGGCTGAGTGGAGTGCAGGTTCCCAGGCAGAGAGGGACTGGAAGTGCCCTGGCTGAGTGGAGTGAATGTGCCCAGGCTGAGTGGAGTGGAGGTGCCCAGGCCGAGTGGAGTGCAGGTTCCCAGGCAGAGTGGGACTGGAAGTGCCCAGGCTGAGTGGAGTGAATGTGCCCAGGCTGAGTGGAGTGAATGTGCCGAGGCAGAGTGGAGTGAATGTGCCCAGACTGAGTGGAGTGGAGGTGCCCAGGCTGAGTGGAGTGCAGGTTCCCAGGCAGAGTGGGACTGGAAGTGCCCAGGCTGAGTGGAGTGAATGTGCCCAGGCTGAATGGAGTGGAGGTGCCCAGGCTGAGTGGAGTGAATGTGCCCAGGCTGAATGGGAGTCAATGTGCCTAGACAGAGTGGAGTGAAAGTGCCCGGCCGCCGGAGCCCGAAACGTGCGTTTCCCCATTGCCTTGAATGGGCGCGGAGAGAGGGGGGCGCTTTTTGGCTCGTGGCGCGGGCACCGTTACGCCAAAGCGTCAAGTGTCACACCTCCCCGTGCTCGGGGCGGCCCCTTGGAGCTAACTAGCTGGGTCTGGAGGGGCTGCGAGGCCGCCCAGGAGAACGGGTCCAAACCGCGTTCCGATCAGACGAGAATTGAGGGCGGGACACAGTTCCGCGGTTCACTTTCCGCCCGGGCAAAGGGCCTATAACTTGCGGCGGGAGGGCTTAAGAGTGGGCCCCCGCGAGTCGGGTGGAGAGCCGGGTGTGGAGAGGAGTAGCGGAGGTTCCCAGTCAGAGTGGGAGTGGAGGTTCCTGGGCAGAGTGGGACTGGAAGTGCCCAGGCTGAATGGAGTGAATGTGCCCTGGCTGAGTGGAGTGAATGTGCCCAGGCTGAGTGGAGTGAATGTGCCCAGGCTGACTGGAGAGAATGTGCCCAGGCTGAGTGGATTGGAGGTGCCCAGGCTGAGTGGAGTGCAGGTTCCCAGGCAGAGTGGGACTGGAAGTGCCCAGGCTGAGTGGAGTGAATGTGCCCAGGCTGAGTGGAGTGAATGTTCCCAGGCTGAATGGGAGTCAATGTGCCTAGACAGAGTGGAGTGAATGTGCCCAGGCTGAGTGGAGTGGAGGTGCCCAGGCTGAGTGGAGTTGGGGTTCCCAGGCAGAGAGGGACTGGAAGTGCCCTGGCTGAGTGGAGTGAATGTGCCCAGGCTGCGTGGAGTGGAGGTTCCCAGGCTGAGTGGAGTGCAGGTTCCCAGCAGAGTGGGACTGGAAGTGCCCAGACTGAGTGGAGTGAATGTGCCCAGGCTGAGTGGAGTGAATGTGCCCAGGCAGAGTGGAGTGAATGTGCCCAGCTGAGTGGAGTGGAGGTGCCCAGGCTGAGTGGAGTGCAGGTTCCCAGGCAGAGTGGGACTGGAAGTGCCCAGGCTGAATGGAGTGGAGGTGCCCAGGCTGAGTGGAGTGCAGGTTCCCAGGCAGAGTGGGATTGGAAGTACCCAGGCTGAGTGGAGTGGAGGTGCCCAGGCTGAGTGGAGTGCAGGTTCCCAGGCAGAGTGGGACTGGAAGTGCCCAGGCTGAGTGGAGTGAATGTGCCCAGGCTGAATGGAGTGGAGGTGCCCAGGCTGAGTGGAGTTGGGGTTCCCTGCCAAAGTGGGACTGGAAGTGCCAAGGCTGAGTGGAGTGAATGTACCCAGGCTGAGTGGAGTGGAGGTGCCCAGTCTGAGTGGAGTGCTGGTTCCCAGGCAGAGTGGGATTGGAAGTTCCCAGGCTGAGTGGAGTGAATGTCCCCAGGCTGAGTGGATTGCATGTGCCCAGGCTGAGTGGAGTGCTGGTTCCCTGGCAGAGTGGGATTGGAAGTGCCCAGGCTGAGTGGAGTGAATGTGCCCAGGCTGAGTGGAGTGGAGGTGCCCAGGCTGAGTGGAGTTGGGGTTCCCTGGCAGAGTGGGACTGGAAGTGCCAAGGCTGAGTGGAGTGAATGTGCCCAGGCTGAGTGGAGTGGAGGTGCCCAGGCCGAGTGCAGTGCAGGTTCCCAGGCAGAGTGGGACTGGAAGTGCCCAGGCGGAGTGGAGTGAATGTGCCCAGGCTGAATGGGAGTCAATGTGCCTAGACAGAGTGGAGTGAATGTGCCCGGCCGCCGGAGCCCGAAACGTGCGTTTCCCCATTGCCTTGAATGGGCGCGGAGAGAGGGGGGCGCTTTTTGGCTCGTGGCGCGGGCACCGTTGCGCCAAAGCGTCAAGTGTCACACCTCCCCGTTTTCGGGGCGGCCTCTTGGAGCTAACTGGCTGGGTCTGGAAAGGCTGCGAGGCCGCCCAGGAGAACGGGTCCAAACCGCGTTCCGATCGGACGAGAATTGAGGGCGGGACACAGTTCCGCGGTTCACTTTCCGCCCGGGCAAAGGGCCTATAACTTGCGGCGGGAGGGCTTAAGAGTGGGCCCCCGCGAGTCGGGTGGAGAGCCGGGTGTGGAGAGGAGTAGCGGAGGTTCCCAGTCAGAGTGGGAGTGGAGGATCCTGGGCAGAGTGGGACTGGAAGTGCCCAGGCTGAGTGTAGTGAATGTACCCAGGCTGAGTGGAGTGGAGGTGCCCAGGCTGAGTGGAGTGCAGGTTCCCAGGCAGAGTGGGATTGGAAGTGCCCAGGCTGAGTGGAGTGAATGTGCACAGGCTGAGTGGAGTGGAGGTGCCCAGGCAGAGTGGAGTGAATGTACCCAGGCTGAGTGGAGTGAATGTGCCCAGGCTGCGTGGAGTGGAGGTTCCCAGGCTGAGTGGAGTGCAGGTTCCCAGCAGAGTGGGACTGGAAGTGCCCAGGCTGAGTGGAGTGAATGTGCCCAGGCTGAGTGGAGTGAATGTGCCCAGGCAGAGTGGAGTGAATGTGCCCAGGCTGAGTGGAGTGGAGGTGCCCAGGCTGGTGGAGTCCAGGTTCCCAGGCAGAGTGGGACTGGAAGTGCCCAGGCTGAGTGGAGTGAATGTCCCCAGGCTGAATGGAGTGAAGGTGCCCAGGCTGAGTGGAGTGCAGGTTCCCAGGCAGAGTGGGATTGGAAGTGCCCAGGCTGAGTGGAGTGAATGTACCCAGGCTGAGTGGAGTGGAGGTGCCCAGGCTGAGTGGAGTGCAGGTTCCCAGGCAGAGTGGGATTGGAAGTGTCCAGGCTGAGTGGAGTGAATGTGCCCAGGCTGAGTGGAGTGGAGGTGCCCAGGCTGAGTGGAGTTGGGGTTCCCTGGCAGAGTGGGACTGGAAGTGCCAAGGCTGAGTGGAGTGAATGTACCCAGGCTGAGTGGAGTGGAGGTGCCCAGGCTGAGTGGAGTGCTGGTTCCCTTGCAGAGTGGGATTGGAAGTTCCCAGGCTGAGTGGAGTGAATGTCCCCAGGCTGAGTGGATTGCATGTGCCCAGGCTGAGTGGAGTGCTGGTTCCCTGGCAGAGTGGAGTGCAGGTTCCCTGGCAGAGAGGGACTGGAAGTGCCCTGGCTGAGTGGAGTGAATGTGCCCAGGCTGCGTGGAGTGGAGGTTCCCAGGCTGAGTGGAGTGCAGGTTCCCAGCAGAGTGGGACTGGAAGTGCCCAGGCTGAGTGGAGTGAATGTGCCCAGACTGAGTGGAGTGAATGTGCCGAGGCAGAGTGGAGTGAATGTGCCCAGACTGAGTGGAGTGGAGGTGCCCAGGCTGAGTGGAGTGCAGGTTCCCAGGCAGAGTGGGACTGGAAGTGCCCAGGCTGAGTGGAGTGAATGTGCCCAGGCTGAATGGAGTGGAGGTGCCCAGGCTGAGTGGAGTGCAGGTTCCCAGGCAGAGTGGGATTGGAAGTGCCCAGGCTGAGTGGAGTGAATGTACCCAGGCTGAGTGGAGTGGAGGTGCCCATGCTGAGTGGAGTGCAGGTTCCCAGGCAGAGTGGGATTGGAAGTGCCCAGGCTGAGTGGAGTGAATGTGCCCAGGCTGAGTGGAGTGGAGGTGCCCAGGCCGAGTGGAGTGCAGGTTCCCAGGCAGAGTGGTATTGGAAGTGCCCAGGCTGAGTGGAGTGAATGTGCCCAGGCTGAGTGGAGTGGAGGTGCCCAGGCTGAATGGAGTTCGGGTTCCCTGGCAGAGTGGGACTGGAAGTGCCAACGGTGAGAAGAGTGAATGTGCCCAGGCTGAGTGGAGTGGAGGTGCCCAGGCTGAGTGGAGTTGGGGTTCCCTGGCAGAGTGGGACTGGAAGTGCCAACGCTGAGTGGAGTGAATGTGCCCAGGCTGAGTGGAGTGCTGGTTCCCAGGCAGAGTGGGATTGGAAGTGCCCAGGCTGAGTGGAGTAATGTACCCAGGCTGAGTGGAGTGCAGGTGCCCAGGCTGAGTGGAGTGCAGGTTCCCAGGCAGAGTGGGATTGGAAGTGCCCAGGCTGAGTGGAGTGAATGTGCCCAGGCTGAGTGGAGTGGAGGTGCCCAGGCCGAGTGGAGTGCAGGTTGTCAGGCAGAGTGGGACTGGAAGTGCCCAGGCGGAGTGGAGTGAATGTGCCCAGGCTGAATGGGAGTCAATGTGCCTAGACAGAGTGGAGTGAATGTGCCCGGCCGCCGGAGCCCGAAACGTGCGTTTCCCCATTGCCTTGAATGGGCGCGGAGAGAGGGGGGCGCTTTTTGGCTCGTGGCGCGGGCACCGTTGCGCCAAAGCTTCAATTGTCACACCTCGCCGTGCTCGGGGCGGCCCCTTGGAGCGAACTGGCTGGGTCTGGAGGGGCTGCGAGGCCGCCCAGGAGAACGGGTCCAAACCGCGTTCCGATCGGACGAGAATTGAGGGCGGGACACAGTTCCGCGGTTCACTTTCCGCCCGGGCAAAGGGCCTATAACTTGCGGCGGGAGGGCTTAAGAGTGGGCCCCCGCGAGTCGGGTGGAGAGCCGGGTGTGGAGAGGAGTAGCGGAGGTTCCCAGTCAGAGTGGGAGTGGAGGTTCCTGGGAAGAGTGGGACTGGAAGTGCCCAGGCTGAGTGGAGTGAATGGGCCCTGGCTGAGTGGAGTGAATGTGGCCAGGCTGAGTGGAGTGGAGGTGCCCAGGCTGAGTGGAGTGCAGGCACCCAGGCAGAGTGGGATTGGAAGTGCCCAGGCTGAGTGGAGTGAATGTGCTCAGGCTGAGTGGAGTTGAGGTGCCCAGGCCGAGTGGAGTGCAGGTTCCCAGTCAGAGTGGGACTGGAAATGCCCAGGCTGAGTGGAGTGAATGTGCCCAGGCTGAGTGGAGTGGAGGTTCCCAGGCTGAGTGGAGTTGGGGTTCCCTGGCAGAGTGGGACTGGAAGTGCCAAGGCTGAGTAGAGTGAATGTGCCCAGGCTGAGTGGAGTGGAGGTGCCCAGGCCGAGTGGAGTGCAGGTTCCCAGGCAGATTGGGACTGAAAGTGCCCAGGCTGAGTGGAGTGAATGTGCCCAGGCTGAATGGGAGTCAATGTGCCTAGACAGAGTGGAGTGAATGTGCCCGGCCGCCGGAGCCCGAAACGTGCGTTTCCCCATTGCCTTGAATGGGCGCGGAGAGAGGGGGGCGCTTTTTGGCTCGTGGCGCGGGCACCGTTACGCCAAAGCGTCAAGTGTCACACCTCCCCGTGCTCGAGGCGGCCCCTTGGAGCTAACTAGCTTGGTCTGGAGGGGCTGCGAGGCCGCCCAGGAGAACGGGTCCAAACCGCGTTCCGATCAGACGAGAATTGAGGGCGGGACACAGTTCCGCGGTTCACTTTCCGCCTTGGGCAAAGGGCCTATAACTTGCGGCGGGAGGGCTTAAGAGTGGGCCCCCGCGAGTCGGGTGGAGAGCCGGGTGTGGAGAGGAGTAGCGGAGGTTCCCAGTCAGAGTGGGAGTGGAGGTTCCTGGGCAGAGTGGGACTGGAAGTGCCCAGGCTGAATGGAGTGAATGTGCCCTGGCTGAGTGGAGTGAATGTGCCCAGGCTGAGTGGAGTGAATGTGCCCAGGCTGAGTGGAGTGAATGTGCCCAGGCTGACTGGAGAGAATGTGCCCAGGCTGACTGGATTGGAGGTGCCCAGGCTGAGTGGAGTGCAGGTTCCCAGGCAGAGTGGGACTGGAAGTGCCCAGGCTGAGTGGAGTGAATGTGCCCAGGCTGAGTGGAGTGAATGTTCCCAGGCTGAATGGGAGTCAATGTGCCTAGACAGAGTGGAGTGAATGTGCCCAGGCTGAGTGGAGTGGAGGTGCCCAGGCTGAGTGGAGTTGGGGTTCCCAGGCAGAGAGGGACTGGAAGTGCCCTGGCTGAGTGGAGTGAATGTGCCCAGGCTGCGTGGAGTGGAGGTTCCCAGGCTGAGTGGAGTGCAGGTTCCCAGCAGAGTGGGACTGGAAGTGCCCAGGCTGAGTGGACTGAATGTGCCCAGGCTGAGTGGAGTGAATGTGCCCAGGCAGAGTGGAGTGAATGTGCCCAGCTGAGTGGAGTGGAGGTGCCCAGGCTGAGTGGAGTGCAGGTTCCCAGGCAGAGTGGGACTGGAAGTGCCCAGGCTGAGTGGAGTGAATGTGCCCAGGCTGAATGGAGTGGAGGTGCCCAGGCTGAGTGGAGTGCAGGTGCCCAGGCAGAGTGGGATTGGAAGTACCCAGGCTGAGTGGAGTGGAGGTGCCCAGGCTGAGTGGAGTGCAGGTTCCCAGGCAGAGTGGGATTGGAAGTGCCCAGGCTGAGTGGAGTGAATGTGCCCAGGCTGAGTGGAGTGGAGGTGCCCAGGCTGAGTGGAGTTGGGGTTCCCTGGCAGAGTGGGACTCGAAGTGCCAAGGCTGAGTGGAGTGAATGTACCCAGGCTGAGTGGAGTGGAGGTGCCCAGTCTGAGTGGAGTGCTGGTTCCCAGGCAGAGTGGGATTGGAAGTTCCCAGGCTGAGTGGAGTGAATGTCCCCAGGCTGAGTGGATTGCATGTGCCCAGGCTGAGTGGGGTGCTGGTTCCCTGGCAGAGTGGGATTGGAAGTGCCCAGGCTGAGTGGAGTGAATGTGCCCAGGCTGAGTGGAGTGGAGGTGCCCAGGCCGAGTGGAGTGCAGGTTCCCAGGCAGAGTGGGACTGGAAGTGCCCAGGCGGAGTGGAGTGAATGTGCCCAGGCTGAATGGGAGTCAATGTGCCTAGACAGAGTGGAGTGAATGTGCCCGGCCGCCGGAGCCCGAAACGTGCGTTTCCCCATTGCCTTGAATGGGCGCGGAGAGAGGGGGGCGCTTTTTGGCTCGTGGCCTGGGCACCGTTGCGCCAAAGCGTCAAGTGTCACACCTCCCCGTGCTCGGGGCGGCCCCTTGGAGCTAACTGGCTGGGTCTGGAGGGGCTGCGAGGCCGCCCAGGAGAACGGGTCCAAACCGCGTTCCGATCGGACGAGAATTGAGGGCGGGACACAGTTCCGCGGTTCACTTTCCGCCCGGGCAAAGGGCCTATAACTTGAGGCGGGAGGGCTTAAGAGTGGGCCCCCGCGAGTCGGGTGGAGAGCCGGGTGTGGAGAGGAGTAGCGGAGGTTCCCAGTCAGAGTGGGAGTGGAGGTTCCTGGGCAGAGTGGGACTGGAAGTGCCCAGGCTGAGTGGAGTGAATGTGCCCTGGCTGAGTGGAGTGAATGTGGCCAGGCTGAGTGGAGTGGAGGTGCCCAGGCTGAGTGGAGTGAATGTGCCCAGGCAGAGTGGGATTGGAAGTGCCCAGGCTGAGTGGAGTGAATGTGCCCAGGCTGAGTGGAGTGGAGGTGCCCAGGCTGAGTGGAGTGCAGGCACCCAGGCAGAGTGGGATTGGAAGTGCCCAGGCTGAGTGGAGTGAATGTGCCCAGGCTGAGTGGAGTGGAGGTGCCCAGGCCGAGTGGAGTGCAGGTTCCCAGGCAGAGTGGGACTGGAAGTGCCAAGGCTGAGTGGAGTGAATGTGCCCAGGCTGAGTGGAGTGGAGGTGCCCAGGCTGAGTGGAGTTGGGGTTCCCTGGCAGAGTGGGAGTGAATGTGCCCAGGCTGACTGGAGAGAATGTGCCCAGGCTGAGTGGATTGGAGGTGCCCAGGCTGAGTGGAGTGCAAATTCCCAGGCAGAGTGGGACTGGAAGTGCCCAGGCTGAGTGGAGTGAATGTGCCCAGGCTGAGTGGAGTGAATGTTCCCAGGCTGAATGGGAGTCAATGTGCCTAGACAGAGTGGAGTGAATGTGCCCAGGCTGAGTTGAGTGGAGGTTCCCAGGCTGAGTGGAGTTGGGGTTCCCAGGCAGAGAGGGACTGGAAGTGCCCTGGCTGAGTGGAGTGAATGTGCCCTGGCTGAGTGGAGTGAATGTGGCCAGGCTGAGTGGAGTGGAGGTGCCCAGGCTGAGTGGAGTGCCGGCACCCACGCAGAGTGGGACTGGAAGTGCCCTGGCTGAGTGGAGTGAATTTGCCCTGGCTGAGTGGAGTGAATGTGCCCAGACTGAGTGGAGTAGAGGTGCCCAGGCTGAGTGGAGTGCAGGTTACCAGGCAGAGTGGGACTGGAAGTGCCCAGGCTGAGTGGAGTGAATGTCCCCAGGGTGAATGGAGTGAAGGTGCCCAGGCTGAGTGGAGTGCAGGTTCCCAGGCAGAGTGGGATTGGAAGTGCCCAGGCTGAGTGGAGTGAATGTACCCAGGCTGAGTGGAGTGGAGGTGCCCAGGCTGAGTGGAGTGCAGGTTCCCAGGCAGAGTGGGATTGGAAGTGCCCAGGCTGAGTGGAGTGAATGTGCCCAGGCTGAGTGGAGTGGAGGTGCCCAGGCTGAGTGGAGTGCTGGTTCCCTGGCAGAGTGGGATTGGAAGTGCCCAGGCTGAGTGGAGTGAATGTTCCCAGGCTGAGTGGAGTGGAGGTGCCCAGGCCGAGTGGAGTGCAGGTTCCCAGGCAGAGTGGGACTGGAAGTGCCCAGGCGGAGTGGAGTGAATGTGCCCAGGCTGAATGGGAGTCAATGTGCCTAGACAGAGTGGAGTGAATGTGCCCGGCCGCCGGAGCCCGAAACGTGCGTTTCCCCATTGCCTTGAATGGGCGCGGAGAGAGGGGGGCGCTTTTTGGCTCGTGGCGCGGGCACCATTGCGCCAAAGCGTCAAGTGTCACACCTCCCAGTGCTCGGGGCGGCCCCTTGGAGCTAACTGGCTGGGTCTGGAGGGGCTGCGAGGCCGCCCAGGAGAACGGGTCCAAACCGCGTTCCGATCGGACGAGAATTGAGGGCGGGACACAGTTCCGCGGTTCACTTTCCGCCCGGGCAAAGGGCCTATAACTTGAGGCGGGAGGGCTTAAGAGTGGGCCCCCGCGAGTCGGGTGGAGAGCCGGGTGTGGAGAGGAGTAGCGGAGGTTCCCAGTCAGAGTGGGAGTGGAGGTTCCTGGGCAGAGTGGGACTGGAAGTGCCCAGGCTGAGTGGAGTGAATGTGCCCTGGCTGAGTGGAGTGAATGTGCCCAGGCTGAGTGGAGTGAATGTGCCCAGGCTGAGTGGAGTGAATGTGCCCAGGCTGAGTGGAGAGAATGTGCCCAGGCTGAGTGGATTGGAGGTGCCCAGGCTGAGTGGAGTGCAGGTTCCCAGGCAGAGTGGGACTGGAAGTGCCCAGGCTGAGTGGAGTGAATGTGCCCAGGCTGAGTGGAGTGAATGTTCCCAGGCTGAATGGGAGTCAATGTGCCTAGACAGAGTGGAGTGAATGTGCCCAGGCTGAGTGGACTGGAGGTGCCCTGGCTGAGTGGAGTTGGGGTTCCCAGGCAGAGAGGGACTGGAAGTGCCCTGGCTGAGTGGAGTGAATGTGCCCAGGCTGCGTGGAGTGGAGGTTCCCAGGCTGAGTGGAGTGCAGGTTCCCAGCAGAGTGGGACTGGAAATGCCCAGGCTGAGTGGAGTGAATGTGCCCAGGCTGAGTGGAGTGAATGTGCCCAGGCAGAGTGGAGTGAATGTGCCCAGGCTGAGTGGAGTGGAGGTGCCCAGGCTTAGTGGAGTGCAGGTTCCCAGGCAGAGTGGGACTGGAAGTGCCCAGGCTGAGTGGAGTGAATTTCCCCAGGCTGAATGGAGTGGAGGTGCCCTGGCTGAGTGGAGTGCAGGTTCCCAGGCAGAGTGGGATTGGAATTGCCCAGGCTGAGTGGAGTGAATGTGCCCAGGCTGAATGGAGTGGAGGTGCCCAGGCTGAGTGGAGTGCAGGTTCCCAGGCAGAGTGGGATTGGAAGTGCCCAGACTGAGTGGAGTGAATGTGCCCAGGCTGAGTGGAGTGGAGGTGCCCAGGCTGAGTGGAGTGAATGTGCCCTGGCTGAGTGGAGTGAATGTGCCCAGGCTGAGTGGAGTGAATGTGCCCAGGCTGAGTGGAGTGAATGTGCCGAGGCTGAGTGGAGAGAATGTGCCCAGGCTGAGTGGATTGGAGGTGCCCAGGCTGAGTGGAGTGCAGGTTCCCAGGCAGAGTGGGACTGGAAGTGCCCAGGCTGAGTGGAGTGAATGTGCCCTGGCTGAGTGGAGTGAATGTGCCCAGGCTGAGTGGAGTGAATGTGCCCAGGCTGAGTGGAGTGAATGTGCCGAGGCTGAGTGGAGAGAATGTGCCCAGGCTGAGTGGATTGGAGGTGCCCAGGCTGAGTGGAGTGCAGGTTCCCAGACAGAGTGGGACTGGAAGTGCCCAGGCTGAGTGGAGTGAATGTGCCCAGGCTGAGTGGAGTGAATGTTCCCAGGCTCAATGGGAGTCAATGTGCCTAGACAGAGTGGAGTGAATGTGCCCAGGCTGAGTGGAGTGGAGGTGCCCTGGCTGAGTGGAGTTGGGGTTCCCAGGCAGAGAGGGACTGGAAGTGCCCTGGCTGAGTGGAGTGAATGTGCCCAGGCTGCGTGGAATGGAGGTTTCCAGGCTGAGTGGAGTGCAGGTTCCCAGCAGAGTGGGACTGGAAGTGCCCAGGCTGAGTGGAGTGAATGTGCCCAGGCTGAGTGGAGTGAATGTGCCCAGGCAGAGTGGAGTGAATGTGCCCAGGCTGAGTGGAGTGGAGGTGCCCAGGCTGAGTGGAGTGCAGGTTCCCAGGCAGAGTGGGACTGGAAGTGCCCAGGCTGAGTGGAGTGAATTTCCCCAGGCTGAATGGAGTGGAGGTGCCCTGGCTGAGTGGAGTGCAGGTTCCCAGGCAGAGTGGGATTGGAAGTGCCCAGGCTGAGTGGAGTGAATGTACCCAGGCTTAGTGGAGTGGAGGTGCCCAGGCTGAGTGGAGTGCAGGTTCCCAGGCAGAGTGGGATTGGAAGTGCCCAGACTGAGTGGAGTGAATGTGCCCAGGCTGAGTGGAGTGGAGGTGCCCAGGCTGAGTGGAGTTGGGGTTCCCTGGCAGAGTGGGACTGGAAGTGCCAAGGCTGAGTGGAGTGAATGTACCCAGGCTGAGTGGAGTGGAGGTGCCCAGTCTGAGTGGAGTGCAGGTTCCCAGGCAGAGTGGGATTGGAAGTTCCCAGGCTGAGTGGAGTGAATGTCCCCAGGCTGAGTGGATTGCATGTGCCCAGGCTGAGTGGAGTGCAGGTTCCCTGGCAGAGTGGGATTGGAAGAGCCCAGGCTGAGTGGAGTGAATGTGCCCAGGCTGAGTGGAGTGGAGGTGCCCAGGCCGAGTGGAGTGCAGGTTCCCAGGCAGAGTGGGACTGGAAGTGCCCAGGCGGAGTGGAGTGAATGTGCCCAGGCTGAATGGGAGTCAATGTGCCTAGACAGAGTGGAGTGAATGTGCCCGGCCGCCGGAGCCCGAAACGTGCGTTTCCCCATTGCCTTGAATGGGCGCGGAGAGTGGGGGGCGCTTTTTGGCTCGTGGCGCGGGCACCATTGCGCCAAAGCGTCAAGTGTCACACCTCCCCGTGCTCGGGGCGGCCCCTTGGAGCTAACTGGCTGGGTCTGGAGGGGCTGCGAGGCCGCCCAGGAGAACGGGTCCAAACCGCGTTCCGATCGGACGAGAATTGAGGGCGGGACAAAGTTCCGCGGTTGACTTTCCGCCCGGGCAAAGGGCCTATAACTTGCGGCGGGAGGGCTTAAGAGTGGGCCCCCGCGAGTCGGGTGGATAGCCGGGTGTGGAGAGGAGTAGCGGAGGTTCCCAGTCAGAGTGGGAGTGGAGGTTCCTGGGCAGAGTGGGACTGGAAGTGCCCAGGCTGAGTGGAGTGAATGTGCCCTGGCTGAGAGGAGTGAATGTGCCCAGGCTGAGTGGAGAGAATGTGCCCAGGCTGAGTGGAGTGAATGTGCCCAGGCTGAGTGGAGAGAATGTGCCCAGGCTGAGTGGATTGGAGGTGCCCAGGCTGAGTGGAGTGCACGTTCCCAGGCTGAATGGGAGTCAATGTGCCTAGACAGAGTGGAGTGAATGTGCCCAGGCTGAGTGGAGTGAATGATCCCAGGCTGAATGGGAGTCAATGTGCCTAGACAGAGTGGAGTGAATGTGCCCAGGCTGAGTGGAGTGGAGGTGCCCAGGCTGAGTGGAGTTGGGGTTCCCAGGCAGAGAGGGACTGGAAGTGCCCTGGCTGAGTGGAGTGAATGTGCCCAGGCTGCGTGGAGTGGAGGTTCCCAGGCTGAGTGGAGTGCAGGTTCCCATCAGAGTGGGACTGGAAGTGCCCAGGCTGAGTGGAGTGAATGTGCCCAGGCTGAGTGGAGTGAATGTGCCGAGGCAGAGTGGAGTGAATGTGCCCAGACTGAGTGGAGTGGAGGTGCCCAGGCTGAGTGGAGTGCAGGTTCCCAGGCAGAGTGGGACTGGAAGTGCCCAGGCTGAGTGGAGTGAATGTGCCCAGGCTGAATGGAGTGGAGGTGCCCAGGCTGAGTGGAGTGCAGGTTCCCAGGCAGAGTGGGATTGGAAGTGCCCAGGCTGAGTGGAGTGAATGTACCCAGGCTGAGTGGAGTGGAGGTGCCCAGGTTGAGTGGAGTGCAGGTTCCCAGGCAGAGTGGGATTGGAAGTGCCCAGGCTGAGTGGAGTGAATGTGCCCAGGCTGAGTGGAGTGGAGGTGCCCAGGCCGAGTGGAGTGCAGGTTCCCAGGCAGAGTGGGATTGGAAGTGCCCAGGCTGAGTGGAGTGAATGTGCCCAGGCTGAGTGGAGTGGAGGTGCCCAGGCTGAATGGAGTTCGGGTTCCCTTGCAGAGTGGGACTGGAAGTGCCAACGGTGAGAAGAGTGAATGTGCCCAGGCTGAGTGGAGTGGAGGTGCCCAGGCTGAGTGGAGTTGGGGTTCCCTGGCAGAGTGGGACTGGAAGTGCCAACGCTGAGTGGAGTGAATGTGCCCAGCCTGAGTGGAGTGGAGGTGCCCAGGCTGAGTGGAGTGCTGGTTCCCAGGCAGAGTGGGATTGGAAGTGCCCAGGCTGAGTGGAGTAATGTACCCAGGCTGAGTGGAGTGCAGGTGCCCAGGCTGAGTGGAGTGCAGGTTCCCAGGCAGAGTGGGATTGGAAGTGCCCAGGCTGAGTGGAGTGAATGTGCCCAGGCTGAGTGGAGTGGAGGTGCCCAGGCCGAGTGGAGTGCAGGTTGTCAGGCAGAGTGGGACTGGAAGTGCCCAGGCGGAGTGGAGTGAATGTGCCCAGGCTGAATGGGAGTCAATGTGCCTAGACAGAGTGGAGTGAATGTGCCAGGCCGCCGGAGCCCGAAACGTGCGTTTCCCCATTGCCTTGAATGGGCGCGGAGAGAGGGCGGCGCTTTTTGGCTCGTGGCGGGGGCACCGTTGCGCCAAAGCGTCAATTGTCACACCTCCCCGTGCTCGGGGCGGCCCCTTGGAGCTAACTGGCTGGGTCTGGAGGGGCTGCGAGGCCGCCCAGGAGAACGGGTCCAAACCGCGTTCCGATCGGACGAGAATTGAGGGCGGGACACAGTTCCGCGGTTCACTTTCCGCCCGGGCAAAGGGCCTATAACTTGCGGCGGGAGGGCTTAAGAGTGGGCCCCCGCGAGTCGGGTGGAGAGCCGGGTGTGGAGAGGAGTAGCGGAGGTTCCCAGTCAGAGTGGGAGTGGAGGTTCCTGGGCAGAGTGGGACTGGAAGTGCCCAGGCTGAGTGGAGTGAATGGGCCCTGGCTGAGTGGAGTGAATGTGGCCAGGCTGAGTGGAGTGGAGGTGCCCAGGCTGAGTGGAGTGCAGGCACCCAGGCAGAGTGGGATTGGAAGTGCCCAGGCTGAGTGGAGTGAATGTGCCCAGGCTGAGTGGAGTTGAGGTGCCCAGGCCGAGTGGAGTGCAGGTTCCCAGTCAGAGTGGGACTGGAAGTGCCCAGGCTGAGTGGAGTGAATGTGCCCAGGCTGAGTGGAGTGGAGGTTCCCAGGCTGAGTGGAGTTGGGGTTCCCTGGCAGAGTGGGACTGGAAGTGCCAAGGCTGAGTAGAGTGAATGTGCCCAGGCTGAGTGGAGTGGAGGTGCCCAGGCCGAGTGGAGTGCAGGTTCCCAGGCAGAGTGGGACTGAAAGTGCCCAGGCTGAGTGGAGTGAATGTGCCCAGGCTGAATGGGAGTCAATGTGCCTAGACAGAGTGGAGTGAATGTGCCCGGCCGCCGGAGCCCGAAACGTGCGTTTCCCCATTGCCTTGAATGGGCGCGGAGAGAGGGGGGCGCTTTTTGGCTCGTGGCGCGGGCACCGTTACGCCAAAGCGTCAAGTGTCACACCTCCCCGTGCTCGAGGCGGCCCCTTGGAGCTAACTAGCTTGGTCTGGAGGGGCTGCGAGGCCGCCCAGGAGAACGGGTCCAAACCGCGTTCCGATCAGACGAGAATTGAGGGCGGGACACAGTTCCGCGGTTCACTTTCCGCCCGGGCAAAGGGCCTATAACTTGCGGCGGGAGGGCTTAAGAGTGGGCCCCCGCGAGTCGGGTGGAGAGCCGGGTGTGGAGAGGAGTAGCGGAGGTTCCCAGTCAGAGTGGGAGTGGAGGTTCCTGGGCAGAGTGGGACTGGAAGTGCCCAGGCTGAATGGAGTGAATGTGCCCTGGCTGAGTGGAGTGAATGTGCCCAGGCTGAGTGGAGTGAATGTGCCCAGGCTGAGTGGAGTGAATGTGCCCAGGCTGACTGGAGAGAATGTGCCCAGGCTGAGTGGATTGGAGGTGCCCAGGCTGAGTGGAGTGCAGGTTCCCAGGCAGAGTGGGACTGGAAGTGCCCAGGCTGAGTGGAGTGAATGTGCCCAGGCTGAGTGCAGTGAATGTTCCCAGGCTGAATGGGAGTCAATGTGCCTAGACAGAGTGGAGTGAATGTGCCCAGGCTGAGTGGAGTGGAGGTGCCCAGGCCGAGTGGAGTGCAGGTTCCCAGGCAGAGTAGGACTGAAAGTGCCAAGGCTGAGTAGAGTGAATGTGCCCAGGCTGAGTGGAGTGGAGGTGCCCAGGCCGAGTGGAGTGCAGGTTCCCAGGCAGAGTGGGACTGAAAGTGCCCAGGCTGAGTGGAGTGAATGTGCCCAGGCTGAATGGGAGTCAATGTGCCTAGACAGAGTGGAGTGAATGTGCCCGGCCGCCGGAGCCCGAAACGTGCGTTTCCCCATTGCCTTGAATGGGCGCGGAGAGAGGGGGGCGCTTTTTGGCTCGTGGCGCGGGCACCGTTACGCCAAAGCGTCAAGTGTCACACCTCCCCGTGCTCGAGGCGGCCCCTTGGAGCTAACTAGCTTGGTCTGGAGGGGCTGCGAGGCCGCCCAGGAGAACGGGTCCAAACCGCGTTCCGATCAGACGAGAATTGAGGGCGGGACACAGTTCCGCGGTTCACTTTCCGCCCGGGCAAAGGGCCTATAACTTGCGGCGGGAGGGCTTAAGAGTGGGCCCCCGCGAGTCGGGTGGAGAGCCGGGTGTGGAGAGGAGTAGCGGAGGTTCCCAGTCAGAGTGGGAGTGGAGGTTCCTGGGCAGAGTGGGACTGGAAGTGCCCAGGCTGAGTGGAGTGAATGTGCCCTGGCTGAGTGGAGTGAATGTGCCCTGGCTGAGTGGAGTGAATGTGCCCAGGCTGAGTGGAGTGAATGTGCCCAGGCTGAGTGGAGTGAATGTGCCCAGGCTGACTGGAGAGAATGTGCCCAGGCTGAGTGGATTGGAGGTGCCCAGGCTGAGTGGAGTGCAGGTTCCCAGGCAGAGTGGGACTGGAAGTGCCCAGGCTGAGTGGAGTGAATGTGCCCAGGCTGAGTGCAGTGAATGTTCCCAGGCTGAATGGGAGTCAATGTGCCTAGACAGAGTGGAGTGAATGTGCCCAGGCTGAGTGGAGTGGAGGTGCCCAGGCTGAGTGGAGTTGGGGTTCCCAGGCAGAGAGGGACTGGAAGTGCCCAGGCTGAGTGGAGTTGGGGTTCCCTGGCAGAGTGGGACTGGAAGTGCCAAGGCCGAGTGGAGTGAATGTGCCCAGGCTGAGTGGAGTGGAGGTGCCCAGGCCGAGTGGAGTGCAGGTTCCCAGGCAGAGTGGGACTGAAAGTGCCCAGGCTGAGTGGAGTGAATGTGCCCAGGCTGAATGGAGTGGAGGTGCCCAGGCTGAGTGGAGTGCAGGTTCCCAGGCAGAGTGGGACTGGAAGTGCCCAGGCTGAGTGGAGTGAATGTGCCCAGGCTGAATGGAGTGGAGGTGCCCAGGCTGAGTGGAGTGCAGGTTCCCAGGCAGAGTGGGATTGGAAGTACCCAGGCTGAGTGGAGTGGAGGTGCCCAGGCTGAGTGGAGTGCAGGTTCCCAGGCAGAGTGGGATTGGAAGTGCGCAGGCTGAGTGGAGTGAATGTGCCCAGGCTGAGTGGAGTGGAGGTGCCCAGGCTGAGTGGAGTTGGGGTTCCCTGGCAGAGTGGGACTGGAAGTGCCAAGGCTGAGTGGAGTCAATGTACCCAGGCTGAGTGGAGTGGAGGTGCCCAGTCTGAGTGGAGTGCTGGTTCCCGGGCAGAGTGGGATTGGAAGTCCCCAGGCTGAGTGGAGTGAATGTCCCCAGGCTGAGTGGATTGCATGTCCCCAGGCTGAGTGGAGTGCAGGTTCCCTGGCAGAGTGGGATTGGAAGTGCCCAGGCTGAGTGGAGTGAATATGCCCAGGCTCAGTGGAGTGGAGGTGCCCAGGCTGAGTGGAGTTGGGGTTCCCTGGCAGAGTGGGATTGGAAGTGCCAAGGCTGAGTGGAGTGAATGTGCCCAGGCTGAGTGGAGTGCAGGTGCCCAGGCTGAGTGGAGTTGGGGTTCCCTGGCAGAGTGGGACTGGAAGTGCCAAGGCTGAGTGGAGTGAATGTGCCCAGGCTGAGTGCAGTGGAGGTGCCCAGGCAGAGTGGGACTGGAAGTGCCCAGGCGGAGTGGAGTGAATGTGCCCAGGCTGAATGGGAGTCAATGTGCCTAGACAGAGTGGAGTGAATGTGCCCGGCCGCCGGAGCCCGAAACGTGCGTTTCCCCATTGCCTTGAATGGGCGCGGAGAGAGGGGGGCGCTTTTTGGCTCGTGGCGCGGGCACCGTTGCGCCAAAGCGTCAAGTGTCACACCTCCCCGTGCTCGGGGCGGCCCCTTGGAGCTAACTGGCTGGGTCTAGAGGGGCTGCGAGGCCGCCCAGGAGAACGGGTCCAAACCGCGTTCCGATCGGACGAGAATTGAGGGCGGGACACAGTTCCGCGGTTCACTTTCCGCCCGGGCAAAGGGCCTATAACTTGCGGCGGGAGGGCTTAAGAGTGGGCCCCCGCGAGTCGGGTGGAGAGCCGGGTGTGGAGAGGAGAAGCGGAGGTTCCCAGTCAGAGTGGGAGTGGAGGATCCTGGGCAGAGTGGGACTGGAAGTGCCCAGGCTGAGTGGAGTGAATGTACCCAGGCTGAGTGGAGTGGAGGTGCCCAGGCTGAGTGGAGTGCAGGTTCCCAGGCAGAGTGGGATTGGAAGTGCCCAGGCTGAGTGGAGTGAATGTGCCCAGGCTGAGTGGAGTGGAGGTGCCCAGGCAGAGTGGTGTGAATGTGCCCAGGCTGAGTGGAGTGGAGGTGCCCAGGCCGAGTGGAGTGCAGGTTCCCAGGCAGAGTGGGATTGGAAGTGCCCAGGCTGAGTGGAGTGAATGTGCCCAGGCTGAGTGGAGTGGAGGTGCCCAGGCTGAATGGAGTTCGGGTTCCCTTGCAGAGTGGGACTGGAAGTGCCAACGGTGAGAAGAGTGAATGTGCCCAGGCTGAGTGGAGTGGAGGTGCCCAGGCTGAGTGGAGTTGGGGTTCCCTGGCAGAGTGGGACTGGAAGTGCCAACGCTGAGTGGAGTGAATGTGCCCAGCCTGAGTGGAGTGGAGGTGCCCAGGCTGAGTGGAGTGCTGGTTCCCAGGCAGAGTGGGATTGGAAGTGCCCAGGCTGAGTGGAGTAATGTACCCAGGCTGAGTGGAGTGCAGGTGCCCAGGCTGAGTGGAGTGCAGGTTCCCAGGCAGAGTGGGATTGGAAGTGCCCAGGCTGAGTGGAGTGAATGTGCCCAGGCTGAGTGGAGTGGAGGTGCCCAGGCCGAGTGGAGTGCAGGTTGTCAGGCAGAGTGGGACTGGAAGTGCCCAGGCGGAGTGGAGTGAATGTGCCCAGGCTGAATGGGAGTCAATGTGCCTAGACAGAGTGGAGTGAATGTGCCAGGCCGCCGGAGCCCGAAACGTGCGTTTCCCCATTGCCTTGAATGGGCGCGGAGAGAGGGCGGCGCTTTTTGGCTCGTGGCGGGGGCACCGTTGCGCCAAAGCGTCAATTGTCACACCTCCCCGTGCTCGGGGCGGCCCCTTGGAGCTAACTGGCTGTGTCTGGAGGGGCTGCGAGGCCGCCCAGGAGAACGGGTCCAAACCGCGTTCCGATCGGACGAGAATTGAGGGCGGGACACAGTTCCGCGGTTCACTTTCCGCCCGGGCAAAGGGCCTATAACTTGCGGCGGGAGGGCTTAAGAGTGGGCCCCCGCGAGTCGGGTGGAGAGCCGGGTGTGGAGAGGAGTAGCGGAGGTTCCCAGTCAGAGTGGGAGTGGAGGTTCCTGGGCAGAGTGGGACTGGAAGTGCCCAGGCTGAGTGGAGTGAATGGGCCCTGGCTGAGTGGAGTGAATGTGGCCAGGCTGAGTGGAGTGGAGGTGCCCAGGCTGAGTGGAGTGCAGGCACCCAGGCAGAGTGGGATTGGAAGTGCCCAGGCTGAGTGGAGTGAATGTGCCCAGGCTGAGTGGAGTTGAGGTGCCCAGGCCGAGTGGAGTGCAGGTTCCCAGTCAGAGTGGGACTGGAAGTGCCCAGGCTGAGTGGAGTGAATGTGCCCAGGCTGAGTGGAGTGGAGGTTCCCAGGCTGAGTGGAGTTGGGGTTCCCTGGCAGAGTGGGACTGGAAGTGCCAAGGCTGAGTAGAGTGAATGTGCCCAGGCTGAGTGGAGTGGAGGTGCCCAGGCCGAGTGGAGTGCAGGTTCCCAGGCAGAGTGGGACTGAAAGTGCCCAGGCTGAGTGGAGTGAATGTGCCCAGGCTGAATGGGAGTCAATGTGCCTAGACAGAGTGGAGTGAATGTGCCCGGCCGCCGGAGCCCGAAACGTGCGTTTCCCCATTGCCTTGAATGGGCGCGGAGAGAGGGGGGCGCTTTTTGGCTCGTGGCGCGGGCACCGTTACGCCAAAGCGTCAAGTGTCACACCTCCCCGTGCTCGAGGCGGCCCCTTGGAGCTAACTAGCTTGGTCTGGAGGGGCTGCGAGGCCGCCCAGGAGAACGGGTCCAAACCGCGTTCCGATCAGACGAGAATTGAGGGCGGGACACAGTTCCGCGGTTCACTTTCCGCCCGGGCAAAGGGCCTATAACTTGCGGCGGGAGGGCTTAAGAGTGGGCCCCCGCGAGTCGGGTGGAGAGCCGGGTGTGGAGAGGAGTAGCGGAGGTTCCCAGTCAGAGTGGGAGTGGAGGTTCCTGGGCAGAGTGGGACTGGAAGTGCCCAGGCTGAATGGAGTGAATGTGCCCTGGCTGAGTGGAGTGAATGTGCCCAGGCTGAGTGGAGTGAATGTGCCCAGGCTGAGTGGAGTGAATGTGCCCAGGCTGACTGGAGAGAATGTGCCCAGGCTGAGTGGATTGGAGGTGCCCAGGCTGAGTGGAGTGCAGGTTCCCAGGCAGAGTGGGACTGGAAGTGCCCAGGCTGAGTGGAGTGAATGTGCCCAGGCTGAGTGCAGTGAATGTTCCCAGGCTGAATGGGAGTCAATGTGCCTAGACAGAGTGGAGTGAATGTGCCCAGGCTGAGTGGAGTGGAGGTGCCCAGGCCGAGTGGAGTGCAGGTTCCCAGGCAGAGTGGGACTGAAAGTGCCCAGGCTGAGTGGAGTGAATGTGCCCAGGCTGAATGGGAGTCAATGTGCCTAGACAGAGTGGAGTGAATGTGCCCGGCCGCCGGAGCCCGAAACGTGCGTTTCCCCATTGCCTTGAATGGGCGCGGAGAGAGGGGGGCGCTTTTTGGCTCGTGGCGCGGGCACCGTTACGCCAAAGCGTCAAGTGTCACACCTCCCCGTGCTCGAGGCGGCCCCTTGGAGCTAACTAGCTTGGTCTGGAGGGGCTGCGAGGCCGCCCAGGAGAACGGGTCCAAACCGCGTTCCGATCAGACGAGAATTGAGGGCGGGACACAGTTCCGCGGTTCACTTTCCGCCCGGGCAAAGGGCCTATAACTTGCGGCGGGAGGGCTTAAGAGTGGGCCCCCGCGAGTCGGGTGGAGAGCCGGGTGTGGAGAGGAGTAGCGGAGGTTCCCAGTCAGAGTGGGAGTGGAGGTTCCTGGGCAGAGTGGGACTGGAAGTGCCCAGGCTGAGTGGAGTGAATGTGCCCTGGCTGAGTGGAGTGAATGTGCCCTGGCTGAGTGGAGTGAATGTGCCCAGGCTGAGTGGAGTGAATGTGCCCAGGCTGAGTGGAGTGAATGTGCCCAGGCTGACTGGAGAGAATGTGCCCAGGCTGAGTGGATTGGAGGTGCCCAGGCTGAGTGGAGTGCAGGTTCCCAGGCAGAGTGGGACTGGAAGTGCCCAGGCTGAGTGGAGTGAATGTGCCCAGGCTGAGTGCAGTGAATGTTCCCAGGCTGAATGGGAGTCAATGTGCCTAGACAGAGTGGAGTGAATGTGCCCAGGCTGAGTGGAGTGGAGGTGCCCAGGCTGAGTGGAGTTGGGGTTCCCAGGCAGAGAGGGACTGGAAGTGCCCAGGCTGAGTGGAGTTGGGGTTCCCTGGCAGAGTGGGACTGGAAGTGCCAAGGCCGAGTGGAGTGAATGTGCCCAGGCTGAGTGGAGTGGAGGTGCCCAGGCCGAGTGGAGTGCAGGTTCCCAGGCAGAGTGGGACTGAAAGTGCCCAGGCTGAGTGGAGTGAATGTGCCCAGGCTGAATGGAGTGGAGGTGCCCAGGCTGAGTGGAGTGCAGGTTCCCAGGCAGAGTGGGACTGGAAGTGCCCAGGCTGAGTGGAGTGAATGTGCCCAGGCTGAATGGAGTGGAGGTGCCCAGGCTGAGTGGAGTGCAGGTTCCCAGGCAGAGTGGGATTGGAAGTACCCAGGCTGAGTGGAGTGGAGGTGCCCAGGCTGAGTGGAGTGCAGGTTCCCTGGCAGAGTGGGATTGGAAGTGCCCAGGCTGAGTGGAGTGAATGTCCCCAGGCTGAGTGGATTGCATGTCCCCAGGCTGAGTGGAGTTGGGGTTCCCTGGCAGAGTGGGACTGGAAGTGCCAAGGCTGAGTGGAGTCAATGTACCCAGGCTGAGTGGAGTGGAGGTGCCCAGTCTGAGTGGAGTGCTGGTTCCCGGGCAGAGTGGGATTGGAAGTCCCCAGGCTGAGTGGAGTGAATGTCCCCAGGCTGAGTGGATTGCATGTCCCCAGGCTGAGTGGAGTGCAGGTTCCCTGGCAGAGTGGGATTGGAAGTGCCCAGGCTGAGTGGAGTGAATGTCCCCAGGCTGAGTGGATTGCATGTCCCCAGGCTGAGTGGAGTGCAGGTTCCCTGGCAGAGTGGGATTGGAAGTGCCCAGGCTGAGTGGAGTGAATATGCCCAGGCTCAGTGGAGTGGAGGTGCCCAGGCTGAGTGGAGTTGGGGTTCCCTGGCAGAGTGGGATTGGAAGTGCCAAGGCTGAGTGGAGTGAATGTGCCCAGGCTGAGTGGAGTGCAGGTGCCCAGGCTGAGTGGAGTTGGGGTTCCCTGGCAGAGTGGGACTGGAAGTGCCAAGGCTGAGTGGAGTGAATGTGCCCAGGCTGAGTGCAGTGGAGGTGCCCAGGCAGAGTGGGACTGGAAGTGCCCAGGCGGAGTGGAGTGAATGTGCCCAGGCTGAATGGGAGTCAATGTGCCTAGACAGAGTGGAGTGAAAGTGCCCGGCCGCCGGAGCCCGAAACGTGCGTTTCCCCATTGCCTTGAATGGGCGCGGAGAGAGGGGGGCGCTTTTTGGCTCGTGGCGCGGGCACCGTTACGCCAAAGCGTCAAGTGTCACACCTCCCCGTGCTCGGGGCGGCCCCTTGGAGCTAACTAGCTGGGTCTGGAGGGGCTGCGAGGCCGCCCAGGAGAACGGGTCCAAACCGCGTTCCGATCAGACGAGAATTGAGGGCGGGACACAGTTCCGCGGTTCACTTTCCGCCCGGGCAAAGGGCCTATAACTTGCGGCGGGAGGGCTTAAGAGTGGGCCCCCGCGAGTCGGGTGGAGAGCCGGGTGTGGAGAGGAGTAGCGGAGGTTCCCAGTCAGAGTGGGAGTGGAGGTTCCTGGGCAGAGTGGGACTGGAAGTGCCCAGGCTGAGTGGAGTGAATGGGCCCTGGCTGAGTGGAGTGGAGGTGCCCAGGCTGAGTGGATTGGAGGTGCCCAGGCCGAGTGGAGTGCAGGTTCCCAGGCAGAGTGGGATTGGAAGTGCCCAGGCTGAGTGGAGTGAATGTGCCCAGGCTGAGTGGAGTGGAGGTGCCCAGGCTGAATGGAGTTCGGGTTCCCTGGCAGAGTGGGACTGGAAGTGCCAAGGCTGAGTGGAGTGAATGTACCCAGGCTGAGTGGAGTGGAGGTTCCCAGGCTGAGTGGAGTGCAGGTTCCCAGCAGAGTGGGACTGGAAGTGCCCAGGCTGAGTGGAGTGAATGTGCCCAGGCTGAGTGGAGTGAATGTGCCCAGGCAGAGTGGAGTGAATGTGCCCAGGCTGAGTGGAGTGGAGGTGCCCAGGCTGAGTGGAGTGCAGGTTCCCAGGCAGAGTGGGACTGGAAGTGCCAAGGCTGAGTGGAGTGAATGTGCCCAGGCTGAATGGAGTGGAGGTGCCCAGGCTCAGTGGAGTGCAGGTTCCCAGGCAGAGTGGGATTGGAAGTGCCCAGGCTGAGTGGAGTGAATGTACCCAGGCTGAGTGGAGTGGAGGGGCCCAGGCTGAGTGGAGTGCAGGTTCCCAGGCAGAGTGGGATTGGAAGTGCCCAGGCTGAGTGGAGTGAATGTGCCCAGGCTGAGTGGAGTGGAGGTGCCCAGGCTGAGTAGAGTTGGGGTTCCCTGGCAGAGAGGGACTGGAAGTGCCAACGGTGAGTGGAGTGAATGTGCCCAGGCTGAGTGGAATGGAGGTGCCCAGGCTGAGTGGAGTTGGGGTTCCGTAGCAGAGTGGGACTGGAAGTGCCAACGCTGAGTGGAGTGAATGTGCCCAGGCTGAGTGGAGTGGAGGTGCCCAGGCTGAGTGGAGTGCAGGTTCCCAGGCAGAGTGGGATTGGAAGTGCCCAGGCTGAGTGGAGTAATGTACCCAGGCGTAGTGGAGTGCAGGTGCCCAGGCTGAGTGGAATGCAGGTTCCCAGGCAGAGTGGGACTGGAAGTGCCCAGGCGGAGTGGAGTGAATGTGCCCAGGCTGAATGGGAGTCAATGTGCCTAGACACAGTGGAGTGAATGTGCCCGGCCGCCGGAGCCCGAAACGTGCGTTTCCCCATTGCCTTGAATGGGCGCGGAGAGAGGGGGGCGCTTTTTGGCTCGTGGCGCGGGCACCGTTGCGCCAAAGCGTCAAGTGTCACACCTCCCCGTGCTCGGGGCGGCCCCTTGGAGCTAACTGGCTGGGTCTGGAGGGGCTGCGAGGCCGCCCAGGAGAACGGGTCCAAACCGCGTTCCGATCGGACGAGAATTGAGGGCGGGACACAGTTCCGCGGTTCACTTTCTGCCCGGGCAAAGGGCCTATAACTTGCGGCGGGAGGGCTAAAGAGTGGGCCCCCGCGAGTCGGGTGGAGAGCCGGGTGTGGAGAGGAGTAGCGGAGGTTCCCAGTCAGAGTGGGAGTGGAGGTTCCTGGGCAGAGTGGGACTGGAAGTGCCCAGGCTGAGTGGAGTGAATGTGCCCTGGCTGAGTGGAGTGAATGTGGCCAGGCTGAGTGGAGTGGAGGTGCCTAGGCTGAGTGGAGTGCAGGCACCCAGGCAGAGTGGGATTGGAAGTGCCCAGGCTGAGTGGAGTGAATGTGCCCAGGCTGAGTGGAGTGGAGGTGCCCAGGCCGAGTGGAGTGCAGGTTACCAGGCAGAGTGGGACTGGAAGTGCCCAGGCTGAGTGGAGTGAATGTGCCCAGGCTGAGTGGAGTGGAGGTGCCCAGGCTGAGTGGAGTTGGGGTTCATTGGCAGAGTGGGACTGGAAGTGCCCAGGCTGAGTGGAGTGAATGTCCCCAGGCTGAATGGAGTGAAGGTGCCCAGGCTGAGTGGAGTGCAGGTTCCCAGGCAGAGTGGGATTGGAAGTGCCCAGGCTGAGTGGAGTGAATGTACCCAGGCTGAGTGGAGTGGAGGTGCCCAGGCTGAGTGGAGTGCAGGTTCCCAGGCAGAGTGGGATTGGAAGTGTCCAGGCTGAGTGGAGTGAATGTGCCCAGGCTGAGTGGAGTGGAGGTGCCCAGGCTGAGTGGAGTTGGGGTTCATTGGCAGAGTGGGACTGGAAGTGCCAAGGCTGAGTGGAGTGAATGTACCCAGGCTGAGTGGAGTGGAGGTGCCCAGGCTGAGTGGAGTGCTGGTTCCCAGGCAGAGTGGGATTGGAAGTTCCCAGGCTGAGTGGAGTGAATGTCCCCAGGCTGAGTGGATTGCATGTGCCCAGGCTGAGTGGAGTGCTGGTTCCCTGGCAGAGTGGAGTGCAGGTTCCCTGGCAGAGTGGGATTGGAAGTGCCCAGGCTGAGTGCAGTGAATGTGCCCAGGCATAGTGGAGTGGAGGTGCCCAGGCTGAGTGGAGTTGGGGTTCCCTGGCAGAGTGGGATTGGAAGTGCCAAGGCTGAGTGGAGTGAATATACCCAGGCTGAGTGGAGTGGAGGTGCCCAGGCTGAGTGGAGTGCAGGTTCCCAGCAGAGTGGGACTGGAAGTGCCGAGGCTGAGTGGAGTGAATGTGCCCAGGCTGAGTGGAGTGAATGTGCCCAGGCAGAGTGGAGTGAATGTGCCCAGGCTGAGTGGAGTGGAGGTGCCCAGGCCGAGTGGAGTGCAGGTTCCCTGGCAGAGTGGGATTGGAAGTGCCCAGGCTGAGTGCAGTGAATGTGCCCAGGCTGAGTGGAGTGGAGGTGCCCAGGCTGAGTGGAGTTGGGGTTCCCTGGCAGAGTGGGATTGGAAGTGCCAAGGCTGAGTGGAGTGAATATACCCAGGCTGAGTGGAGTGGAGGTGCCCAGGCTGAGTGGAGTGCAGGTTCCCAGCAGAGTGGGACTGGAAGTGCCCAGGCTGAGTGGAGTGAATGTGCCCAGGCTGAGTGGAGTGAATGTGCCCAGGCAGAGTGGAGTGAATGTGCCCAGGCTGAGTGGAGTGGAGGTGCCCAGGCTGAGTGGAGTGCAGGTTCCCAGGCAGAGTGGGATTGGAAGTGCCCAGGCTGAGTGGAGTGAATGTGCCCAGGTTGAGTGGAGAGAATGTGCCCAGGCTGAGTGGAGTGGAGGTGCCCAGGCTGAGTGGAGTGGAGGTGCCCAGGCTGAGTGGAGTGCTGGTTCCCAGGCAGAGTGGGATTGGAAGTTCCCAGGCTGAGTGGAGTGAATGTCCCCAGGCTGAGTGGATTGCATGTGCCCAGGCTGAGTGGAGTGCTGGTTCCCTGGCAGAGTGGAGTGCAGGTTCCCTGGCAGAGAGGGACTGGAAGTGCCCTGGCTGAGTGGAGTGAATGTGCCCAGGCTGCGTGGAGTGGAGGTTCCCAGGCTGAGTGGAGTGCAGGTTCCAAGCAGAGTGGGACTGGAAGTGCCCAGGCTGAGTGGAGTGAATGTGCCCAGGCTGAGTGGAGTGAATGTGCCGAGGCAGAGTGGAGTGAATGTGCCCAGACTGAGTGGAGTGGAGGTGCCCAGGCTGAGTGGAGTGCAGGTTCCCAGGCAGAGTGGGACTGGAAGTGCCCAGGCTGAGTGGAGTGAATGTGCCCAGGCTGAATGGAGTGGAGGTGCCCAGGCTGAGTGGAGTGCAGGTTCCCAGGCAGAGTGGGATTGGAAGTGCCCAGGCTGAGTGGAGTGAATGTACCCAGGCTGAGTGGAGTGGAGGTGCCCAGGCTGAGTGGAGTGCAGGTTCCCAGGCAGAGTGGGATTGGAAGTGCCCAGGCTGAGTGGAGTGAATGTGCCCAGGCTGAGTGGAGTGGAGGTGCCCAGGCCGAGTGGAGTGCAGGTTCCCAGGCAGAGTGGGATTGGAAGTGCCCAGGCTGAGTGGAGTGAATGTGCCCAGGCTGAGTGGAGTGGAGGTGCCCAGGCTGAATGGAGTTCGGGTTCCCTGGCAGAGTGGGACTGGAAGTGCCAACGGTGAGAAGAGTGAATGTGCCCAGGCTGAGTGGAGTGGAGGTGCCCAGGCTGAGTGGAGTTGGGGTTCCCTGGCAGAGTGGGACTGGAAGTGCCAACGCTGAGTGGAGTGAATGTGCCCAGCCTGAGTGGAGTGGAGGTGCCCAGGCTGAGTGGAGTGCTGGTTCCCAGGCAGAGTGGGATTGGAAGTGCCCAGGCTGAGTGGAGTAATGTACCCAGGCTGAGTGGAGTGCAGGTGCCCAGGCTGAGTGGAGTGCAGGTTCCCAGGCAGAGTGGGATTGGAAGTGCCCAGGCTGAGTGGAGTGAATGTGCCCAGGCTGAGTGGAGTGGAGGTGCCCAGGCCGAGTGGAGTGCAGGTTGTCAGGCAGAGTGGGACTGGAAGTGCCCAGGCGGAGTGGAGTGAATGTGCCCAGGCTGAATGGGAGTCAATGTGCCTAGACAGAGTGGAGTGAATGTGCCCGGCCGCCGGAGCCCGAAACGTGCGTTTCCCCATTGCCTTGAATGGGCGCGGAGAGAGGGGGGCGCTTTTTGGCTCGTGGCGCGGGCACCGTTGCGCCAAAGCGTCAATTGTCACACCTCCCCGTGCTCGGGGCGGCCCCTTGGAGCTAACTGGCTGGGTCTGGAGGGGCTGCGAGGCCGCCCAGGAGAACGGGTCCAAACCGCGTTCCGATCGGACGAGAATTGAGGGCGGGACACAGTTCCGCGGTTCACTTTCCGCCCGGGCAAAGGGCCTATAACTTGCGGCGGGAGGGCTTAAGAGTGGGCCCCCGCGAGTCGGGTGGAGAGCCGGGTGTGGAGAGGAGTAGCGGAGGTTCCCAGTCAGAGTGGGAGTGGAGGTTCCTGGGCAGAGTGGGACTGGAAGTGCCCAGGCTGAGTGGAGTGAATGGGCCCTGGCTGAGTGGAGTGAATGTGGCCAGGCTGAGTGGAGTGGAGGTGCCCAGGCTGAGTGGAGTGCAGGCACCCAGGCAGAGTGGGATTGGAAGTGCCCAGGCTGAGTGGAGTGAATGTGCCCAGGCTGAGTGGAGTTGAGGTGCCCAGGCCGAGTGGAGTGCAGGTTCCCAGTCAGAGTGGGACTGGAAGTGCCCAGGCTGAGTGGAGTGAATGTGCCCAGGCTGAGTGGAGTGGAGGTTCCCAGGCTGAGTGGAGTTGGGGTTCCCTGGCAGAGTGGGACTGGAAGTGCCAAGGCTGAGTAGAGTGAATGTGCCCAGGCTGAGTGGAGTGGAGGTGCCCAGGCCGAGTGGAGTGCAGGTTCCCAGGCAGAGTGGGACTGAAAGTGCCCAGGCTGAGTGGAGTGAATGTGCCCAGGCTGAATGGGAGTCAATGTGCCTAGACAGAGTGGAGTGAATGTGCCCGGCCGCCGGAGCCCGAAACGTGCGTTTCCCCATTGCCTTGAATGGGCGCGGAGAGAGGGGGGCGCTTTTTGGCTCGTGGCGCGGGCACCGTTACGCCAAAGCGTCAAGTGTCACACCTCCCCGTGCTCGAGGCGGCCCCTTGGAGCTAACTAGCTTGGTCTGGAGGGGCTGCGAGGCCGCCCAGGAGAACGGGTCCAAACCGCGTTCCGATCAGACGAGAATTGAGGGCGGGACACAGTTCCGCGGTTCACTTTCCGCCCGGGCAAAGGGCCTATAACTTGCGGCGGGAGGGCTTAAGAGTGGGCCCCCGCGAGTCGGGTGGAGAGCCGGGTGTGGAGAGGAGTAGCGGAGGTTCCCAGTCAGAGTGGGAGTGGAGGTTCCTGGGCAGAGTGGGACTGGAAGTGCCCAGGCTGAATGGAGTGAATGTGCCCTGGCTGAGTGGAGTGAATGTGCCCAGGCTGAGTGGAGTGAATGTGCCCAGGCTGAGTGGAGTGAATGTGCCCAGGCTGACTGGAGAGAATGTGCCCAGGCTGAGTGGATTGGAGGTGCCCAGGCTGAGTGGAGTGCAGGTTCCCAGGCAGAGTGGGACTGGAAGTGCCCAGGCTGAGTGGAGTGAATGTGCCCAGGCTGAGTGGAGTGAATGTTCCCAGGCTGAATGGGAGTCAATGTGCCTAGACAGAGTGGAGTGAATGTGCCCAGGCTGAGTGGAGTGGAGGTGCCCAGGCTGAGTGGAGTTGGGGTTCCCAGGCAGAGAGGGACTGGAAGTGCCCTGGCTGAGTGGAGTGAATGTGCCCAGGCTGCGTGGAGTGGAGGTTCCCAGGCTGAGTGGAGTGCAGGTTCCCAGCAGAGTGGGACTGGAAGTGCCCAGGCTGAGTGGACTGAATGTGCCCAGGCTGAGTGGAGTGAATGTGCCCAGGCAGAGTGGAGTGAATGTGCCCAGCTGAGTGGAGTGGAGGTGCCCAGGCTGAGTGGAGTGCAGGTTCCCAGGCAGAGTGGGACTGGAAGTGCCCAGGCTGAGTGGAGTGAATGTGCCCAGGCTGAATGGAGTGGAGGTGCCCAGGCTGAGTGGAGTGCAGGTTCCCAGGCAGAGTGGGATTGGAAGTACCCAGGCTGAGTGGAGTGGAGGTGCCCAGGCTGAGTGGAGTGCAGGTTCCCAGGCAGAGTGGGATTGGAAGTGCCCAGGCTGAGTGAAGTGAATGTGCCCAGGCTGAGTGGAGTGGAGGTGCCCAGGCTGAGTGGAGTTGGGGTTCCCTGGCAGAGTGGGACTCGAAGTGCCAAGGCTGAGTGGAGTGAATGTACCCAGGCTGAGTGGAGTGGAGGTGCCCAGTCTGAGTGGAGTGCTGGTTCCCAGGCAGAGTGGGATTGGAAGTTCCCAGGCTGAGTGGAGTGAATGTCCCCAGGCTGAGTGGATTGCATGTGCCCAGGCTGAGTGGAGTGCAGGTTCCCTGGCAGAGTGGGATTGGAAGTGCCCAGGCTGAGTGGAGTGAATGTGCCCAGGCTGAGTGGAGTGGAGGTGCCCAGGCCGAGTGGAGTGCAGGTTCCCAGGCAGAGTGGGACTGGAAGTGCCCAGGCGGAGTGGAGTGAATGTGCCCAGGCTGAATGGGAGTCAATGTGCCTAGACAGAGTGGAGTGAATGTGCCCGGCCGCCGGAGCCCGAAACGTGCGTTTCCCCATTGCCTTGAATGGGCGCGGAGAGAGGGGGGCGCTTTTTGGCTCGTGGCCTGGGCACCGTTGCGCCAAAGCGTCAAGTGTCACACCTCCCCGTGCTCGGGGCGGCCCCTTGGAGCTAACTGGCTGGGTCTGGAGGGGCTGCGAGGCCGCCCAGGAGAACGGGTCCAAACCGCGTTCCGATCGGACGAGAATTGAGGGCGGGACACAGTTCCGCGGTTCACTTTCCGCCCGGGCAAAGGGCCTATAACTTGCGGCGGGAGGGCTTAAGAGTGGGCCCCCGCGAGTCGGGTGGAGAGCCGGGTGTGGAGAGGAGTAGCGGAGGTTCCCAGTCAGAGTGGGAGTGGAGGTTCCTGGGCAGAGTGGGACTGGAAGTGCCCAGGCTGAGTGGAGTGAATGAGCCCTGGCTGAGTGGAGTGAATGTGGCCAGGCTGAGTGGAGTGGAGGTGCCCAGGCTGAGTGGAGTGAATGTGCCCAGGCAGAGTGGGATTGGAAGTGCCCAGGCTGAGTGGAGTGAATGTGCCCAGGCTGAGTGGAGTGGAGGTGCCCAGGCTGAGTGGAGTGCAGGCACCCAGGCAGAGTGGGATTGGAAGTGCCCAGGCTGAGTGGAATGAATGTGCCCAGGCTGAGTGGAGTGGAGGTGCCCAGGCCGAGTGGAGTGCAGGTTCCCAGGCAGAGTGGGACTGGAAGTGCCCAGGCTGAGTGGAGTGAATGTGCCCAGGCTGAGTGGAGTGGAGGTGCCCAGGCTGAGTGGAGTTGGGGTTCCCTGGCAGAGTGGGAGTGAATGTGCCCAGGCTGACTGGAGAGAATGTGCCCAGGCTGAGTGGATTGGAGGTGCCCAGGCTGAGTGGAGTGCAGGTTCCCAGGCAGAGTGGGACTGGAAGTGCCCAGGCTGAGTGGAGTGAATGTGCCCAGGCTGAGTGGAGTGAATGTTCCCAGGCTGAATGGGAGTCAATGTGCCTAGACAGAGTGGAGTGAATGTGCCCAGGCTGAGTTGAGTGGAGGTTCCCAGGCTGAGTGGAGTTGGGGTTCCCAGGCAGAGAGGGACTGGAAGTGCCCTGGCTGAGTGGAGTGAATGTGCCCTGGCTGAGTGGAGTGAATGTGGCCAGGCTGAGTGGAGTGGAGGTGCCCAGGCTGAGTGGAGTGCAGGCACCCACGCAGAGTGGGACTGGAAGTGCCCTGGCTGAGTGGACTGAATTTGCCCTGGCTGAGTGGAGTGAATGTGCCCAGGCTGAGTGGAGTAGAGGTGCCCAGGCTGAGTGGAATGCAGGTTCCCAGGCAGAGTGGGACTGAAAGTGCCCAGGCTGAGTGGAGTGAATGTCCCCAGGGTGAATGGAGTGAAGGTGCCCAGGCTGAGTGGAGTGCAGGTTCCCAGGCAGAGTGGGATTGGAAGTGCCCAGGCTGAGTGGAGTGAATGTACCCAGGCTGAGTGGAGTGGAGGTGCCCAGGCTGAGTGGAGTGCAGGTTCCCAGGCAGAGTGGGATTGGAAGTGCCCAGGCTGAGTGGAGTGAATGTGCCCAGGCTGAGTGGAGTGGAGGTGCCCAGGCTGAGTGGAGTGCTGGTTCCCTGGCAGAGTGGGATTGGAAGTGCCCAGGCTGAGTGGAGTGAATGTTCCCAGGCTGAGTGGAGTGGAGGTGCCCACGCTGAGTGGAGTGCAGGCACCCAGGCAGAGTGGGATTGGAAGTGCCCAGGCTGAGTGGAGTGAATGTGCCCAGGCTGAATGGAGTGGAAGTCCCCAGGCTGAGTGGAGTGCAGGTTCCCAGGCAGAGTGGGATTGGAAGTGCCCAGGCTGAGTGCAGTGAATGTGCCCAGGCTGAGTGGAGTGGAGGTGCCCAGGCTGAGTGGAGTTGGGGTTCCCTGGCAGAGTGGGACTGGAAGTGCCAAGGCTGAGTGGAGTGAATGTACCCAGGCTGAGTGGAGTGGAGGTGCCCAGGCTGAGTGGAGTGCAGGTTCCCAGCAGAGTGGGACTGGAAGTGCCCAGGCTGAGTGGAGTGAATGTGCCCAGGCTGAGTGGAGTGAATGTGCCCAGGCAGAGTGGAGTGAATGTGCCCAGGCTGAGTGGAGTGGAGGTGCCCAGGCTGAGTGGAGTGCAGGTTCCCAGGCAGAGTGGGATTGGAAGTGCCCAGGCTGAGTGGAGTGAATGTGCCCAGGCAGAGTGGAGTGGAGGTGCCCAGGCCGAGTGGAGTGCAGGTTCCCAGGCAGAGTGGGACTGGAAGTGCCCAGGCTGAGTGGAGTGAATGTGCCCAGGCTGAGTGGAGTGGAGGTGCCCAGGCTGAGTGGAGTTGGGGTTCCCTGGCAGAGTGGGAGTGAATGTGCCCAGGCTGACTGGAGAGAATGTGCCCAGGCTGAGTGGAGTGGAGGTGCCCAGGCTGAGTGGAGTGCAGGTTCCCAGGCAGAGTGGGATTGGAAGTGCCCAGGCTGAGTGGAGTGAATGTGCCCAGGCAGAGTGGAGTGGAGGTGCCCAGGCCGAGTGGAGTGCAGGTTCCCAGGCAGAGTGGGACTGGAAGTGCCCAGGCGGAGTGGAGTGAATGTGCCCAGGCTGAATGGGAGTCAATGTGCCCAGACACAGTGGAGTGAATGTGCCCGGCCGCCGGAGCCCGAAACGTGCCTTTCCCCATTGCCTTGAATGGGCGCGGAGAGAGGGGGGCGCTTTTTGGCTCGTGGCGCGGGCACCGTTGCGCCAAAGCGTCAAGTGTCACACCTCCCCGTGCTCGGGGCGTCCCCTTGGAGCTAACTGGCTGGGTCTGGAGGGGCTGCGAGGCCGCCCAGGAGAACGGGTCCAAACCGCGTTCCGATCGGACGAGAATTGAGGGCGGGACACAGTTCCGCGGTTCACTTTCCGCCCGGGCAAAGGGCCTAAAACTTGCGGCGGGAGGGCTTAAGAATGGGCCCCCGCGAGTCGGGTGGAGAGCCGGGTGTGGAGAGGAGTAGCGGAGGTTCCCAGTCAGAGTGGGAGTGGAAGTGCCCAGGGTGAGTGGAGTGAATGTGCCCTGGCTGAGTGGAGTGAATGTGCCCAGGCTGAGTGGAGAGAATGTGCCCAGGCTGAGTGGAGTGAATGTGCCCAGGCTGAGTGGAGTGAATGTGCCCAGGCTGAGTGGAGAGAATGTGCCCAGGCTGAGTGGAGAGAATGTGCCCAGGCTGAGTGGATTGGAGGTGCCCAGGCTGAGTGGAGTGCAGGCTCCCAGGCAGAGTGGGACTGGAAGTGCCCAGGCTGAGTGGAGTGAATGTGCCCAGGCTGAGTGGAGTGAATGATCCCAGGCTGAATGGGAGTCAATGTGCCTAGACAGAGTGGAGTGAATGTGCCCAGGCAGAGTGGAGTGAATGTGCCGAGGCTGAGTGGAGTGGAGGTGCCCAGGCTGAGTGGAGTGGAGGTGCCCAGGCAAAGTGGGATTGGAAGTGCCCAGGCTGAGTGGAGTGAATGTGCCCAGGCTGAGTGGAGTGGAGGTGCCCAGGCTGAGTGGAGTTGGGGTTCCCTGGCAGAGTGGGACTGGAAGTGCCAAGGCTGAGTGGAGTGAATGTGCCCAGGCTGAGTGGAGTGGAGGTGCCCAGGCCGAGTGGAGTGCAGGTTCCCAGGCAGAGTGGGACTGGAAGTGCCCAGGCGGAGTGGAGTGAATGTGCCCAGGCTGAATGGAGTGGAGGTGCCCAGGTTGAGTGGAGTGCAGGTTCCCTGGCAGAGTGGGATTGGAAGTGCCCAGGCTGAGTGCAGTGAATGTGCCCAGGCTGAGTGGAGTGGAGGTGCCAGGCTGAGTGGAGTTGGGGTACCCTGGCAGAGTGGGACTGGAAGTGCCAAGGCTGAGTGGAGTGAATGTACCCAGGCTGAGTGGAGTGGAGGTGCCCAGGCTGAGTGGAGTGCAGGTTCCCAGCAGAGTGGGACTGGAAGTGCCCAGGCTGAATGGAGTGAATGTGCCCAGGCTGAGTGGAGTGAATGTGCCCAGGCAGAGTGGAGTGAATGTGCCGAGGCTGAGTGGAGTGGAGGTGCCCAGGCTGAGTGGAGTGCATGTTCCCAGGCAGAGTGGGATTGGAAGTGCCCAGGCTGAGTGGAGTGAATGTGCCCAGGCTGAGTGGAGTGGAGGTGCCCAGGCCGAGTGGAGTGCAGGTTCCCAGGCAGAGTGGGACTGGAAGTGCCCAGGCGGAGTGGAGTGAATGTGCCCAGGCTGAATGGGAGTCAATGTGCCTAGACAGAGTGGAGTGAATGTGCCCAGGCTGAGTGGAGTGGAGGTGCCCAGGCTGAGTGGAGTTGGGGTTCCCAGGCAGAGAGGGACTGGAAGTGCCCTGGCTGAGTGGAGTGAATGTGCCCAGGCTGCGTGGAGTGGAGGTTCCCAGGCTGAGTGGAGTGCAGGTTCCCAGCAGAGTGGGACTGGAAGTGCCCAGGCTGAGTGGAGTGAATGTGCCCAGGCTGAGTGGAGTGAATGTGCCCAGGCAGAGTGGAGTGAATGTGCCCAGGCTGAGTGGAGTGGAGGTGCCCAGGCTGAGTGGAGTGCAGGTTCCCAGGCAGAGTGGGACTGGAAGTGCCCAGGCTGAGTGGAGTGAATGTGCCCAGGCTGAATGGAGTGGAGGTGCCCAGGCTGAGTGGAGTGCAGGTTCCCAGGCAGAGTGGGATTGGAAGTGCCCAGGCTGAGTGGAGTGAATGTGCCTAGGCTGAGTGGAGTGGAGGTGCCCAGGCTAAATGGAGTTGGGGTTCCCTGGCAGAGTGGGACTGGAAGTGCCAACGGTGAGTGGAGTGAATGTGCCCAGGCTGAGTGGAGTGGAGGTGCCCAGGCTGAGTGGAGTTGGGGTTCCCTGGCAGAGTGGGACTGGAAGTGCCAACGCTGAGTGGAGTGAATGTGCCCAGGCTGAGTGGAGTGGAGGTGCCCAGGCTGAGTGGAGTGCTGGTTCCCAGGCAGAGTGGGATTGGAAGTGCCCAGGCTGAGTGGAGTGAATGTGCCCAGGCTGAGTGGAGTGAATGTGCCCCAGGCTGAATGGAGTGGAGGTGCCCAGGCCGAGTGGAGTGCAGCTTCCCAGGCAGAGTGGGACTGAAAGTGCCCAGGCTGAGTGGAGTGAATGTGCCCTAGGCTGAATGGAGTGGAGGTGCCCAGGCTGAGTGGAGTGCAGGTTCCCTGGCAGAGTGGGATTGGAAGTGCCCAGGCTGAGTGCAGTGAATGTGCCAAGGCTGAGTGGAGTGGAGGTGCCAGGCTGAGTGGAGTTGGGGTACCCTGGCAGAGTGGGACTAGAAGTGCCAAGGCTGAGTGGAGTGAAGGTGCCCAGGCTGAGTGGAGTGAATGTACCCGGGCTGAGTGGAGTGGAGGTGCCCAATCTGAGTGGAGTGAATGTGCCCAGGCTGAGTGGAGTGAATGTGCCCAGGCAGAGTGTAGTGAATGTGCCGAGGCTGAGTGGAGTGGAGGTGCCCAGGCTGAGTGGAGTGCACGTTCCCAGGCAGAGTGGGATTGGAAGTGCCCAGGCTGAGTGGAGTGAATGTGCCCAGGCTGAGTGGAGTGGAGGTGCCCAGGCCGAGTGGAGTGCAGGTTCCCAGGCAGAGTGGGACTGGAAGTGCCCAGGCGGAGTGGAGTGAATGTGCCCAGGCTGAATGGGAGTCAATGTGCCTAGACAGAGCGGAGTGAATGTGCCCGGCCGCCGGAGCCCGAAACGTGCGTTTCCCCATTGCCTTGAATGGGCGCGGAGAGAGGGGGGCGCTTTTTGGCTCGTGGCGCGGGCACCGTTGCGCCAAAGCGTCAAGTGTCACACCTCCCCGTGCTCGGGGCGGCCCCTTGGAGCTAACTGGCTGGGTCTGGAGGGGCCGGCGAGACCGCCCAGGAGAACGGGTCCAAACCGCGTTCCGATCGGACGAGAATTGAGGGCGGGACACAGTTCCGCGGTTCACTTTCCGCCCGGGCAAAGGGCCTATAACTTGCGGCGGGAGGGCTTAAGAGTGGGCCGCCGCGAGTCGGGTGGAGAGCCGGGTGTGGAGAGGAGTAGCGGAGGTTCCCAGTCAGAGTGGGAGTGGAGGTTCCTGGGCAGAGTGGGACTGGAAGTGCCCAGGCTGAGTGGAGTGAATTTGCCCTGGCTGAGTGGAGTGAATGTGGCCAGGCTGAGTGGAGTGGAGGTGCCCAGGCTGAGTAGAGTGCAGGCACCCAGGCAGAGTGGGATTGGAAGTGCCCAGGCTGAGTGGAGTGAATGTGCCCTGGCTGAGTGGAGTGAATGTGGCCAGGCTGAGTGGAGTGGAGGTGCCCAGGCTGAGTGGAGTGCAGGCACCCAGGCAGAGTGGGATTGGAAGTGCCCAGACAGAGTGGAGTGAATGTGCCCAGGCTGAGTGGAGTGGAGGTGCCCAGGCAGAGTGGGATTGGAAGTGCCCAGGCAGAGTGGAGTGAATGTGCCCAGGCTGAGTGGAGTGGAGGTGCCCAGGCTGAGTGGAGTTGGGGTTCCCTGGCAGAGTGGGACTGGAAGTGCCAAGGCTGAGTGGAGTGAATGTGCCCAGGCTGAGTGGAGTGGAGGTGCCCAGGCCGAGTGGAGTGCAGGTTCCCAGGCAGAGTGGGACTGGAAGTGCCCAGGCGGAGTGGAGTGAATGTGCCCAGGCTGAATGGAGTGGAGGTGCCCAGGCTGAGTGGAGTGCAGGTTCCCTGGCAGAGTGGGATTGGAAGTGCCCAGGCTGAGTGCAGTGAATGTGCCCAGGCTGAGTGGAGTGGAGGTGCCAGGCTGAGTGGAGTTGGGGTACACTGGCAGAGTGGGACTGGAAGTGCCAAGGCTGAGTGGAGTGAATGTACCCAGGCTGAGTGGAGTGGAGGTGCCCAGGCTGAGTGGAGTGCAGGTTCCCAGCAGAGTGGGACTGGAAGTGACCAGGCTGAGTGGGACTGGAAGTGCCCAGGCGGAGTGGAGTGAATGTGCCCAGGCTGAATGGGAGTCAATGTGCCTAGACAGAGTGGAGTGAATTTGCCCGGCCGCCGGAGCCCGAAACGTGCGTTTCCCCATTGCCTTGAATGGGCGCGGAGAGAGGGGGGCGCTTTTTGGCTCGTGGCGCGGGCACCGTTGCGCCAAAGCGTCAAGTGTCACACCTCCCCGTGCTCGGGGCGGCCCCTTGGAGCTAACTGGCTGGGTCTGGAGGGGCTGCGAGACCGCCCAGGAGAACGGGTCCAAACCGCGTTCCGATCGGACGAGAATTGAGGGCGGGACACAGTTCCGCGGTTCACGTTCCGCCCGGGCAAAGGGCCTATAACTTGCGGCGGGAGGGCTTAAGAGTGGGCCCCCGCGAGTCGGGTGGAGAGCCGGGTGTGGAGAGGAGTAGCGGAGGTTCCCAGTCAGAGTGGGAGTGGAGGTTCCTGTGCAGAGTGGGACTGGAAGTGCCCAGGCTGAGTGGAGTGAATGTGCCCTGGCTGAGTGGAGTGAATGTGCCCAGGCTGAGTGGAGTGAATGTGCCCAGGCTGAGTGGAGTGAATGTGCCCAGGCTGAGTGGAGAGAATGTGCCCAGGCTGAGTGGATTGGAGGTGCCCAGACTGAGTGGAGTGCAGGTTCCCAGGCAGAGTGGGACTGGAAGTGCCCAGGCTGAGTGGAGTGAATGTGCCCAGGCTGAGTGGAGTGAATGTTCCCAGGCTGAATGGGAGTGAATGTGCCCAGGCTGAGTGGAGTGAATGTGCCGAGGCTGAGTGGAGTGGAGGTGCCCAGGCCGAGTGGAGTGCAGGTTCCCTGGCAGAGTGGGACTGGAAGTGCCAAGGCTGAGTGGAGTGAATGTGCCCAGGCTGAGTGGAGTGCAGGTGCCCAGGCCGAGTGGAGTGCAGGTTCCCAGGCAGAGTGGGACTGGAAGTGCCCAGGCTGAGTGGAGTGAATGTGCCCAGGATGAGTGGAGTGGAGGTGCCCAGGCTGAGTGGAGTTGGGGTTCCCTGGCAGAGTGGGACTGGAAGTGCCAAGGCTGAGTGGAGTGAATGTGCCCAGGCTGAGTGGAGTGGAGGTGCCCAGGCTGAGTGGAGTGCAGGTTCCCAGGCAGATTGGTATTGGAAGTGCCAAGGCTGAGTGGAGTGAATGTACCCAGGCTGAGTGGAGTGGAGGTGTCCAGGCTGAGTGGAGTGCAGGTTCCCAGGCAGAGTGGGATTGGAAGTGCCCTGGCTGAGTGGAGTGAATGTGCCCAGGCTGAGTGGAGTGGAGGTGCCCAGGCCGAGTGGAGTGCAGGTTCCCAGGCAGAGTGGGACTGGAAGTGCCCAGGCTGAGTGGAGTGAATGTGCCCAGGCTGAGTGGAGTGGAGGTGCCCAGGCTGAGTGGAGTTGGGGTTCCCTGGCAGAGTGGGACTGGAAGTGCCAAGGCTGAGTGGAGTGAATGTGCCCAGGCTGAGTGGAGTGGAGATGCCCAGGCCGAGTGGAGTGCAGGTTCCCAGGCAGAGTGTGACTGAAAGTGCCCAGGCTGAGTGGAGTGAATGTGCCCAGGCTGAATGGAGTGGAGGTGCCCAGGCTGAGTGGAGGTGCCCAAGCTGAGTGGAGTGCAGGTTCCCAGGCAGAGTGGGATTGGAAGTGCCCAGGCTGAGTGGAGTGAATGTGCCCTGGCTGAGTGGAGTGGAGGTGCCCAGGCTGAGTGGAGTGCTGGTTCCCAGGCAGAGTGGGACTGGAAGTTCCCAGGCTGAGTGGAGTGAATGTGCCCTGGCTGAGTGGAGTGAATGTGCCCAGGCTGAGTGGAGTGAATGTGCCCAGGCTGAGTGGAGAGAATGTGCCCAGGCTGAGTGGAGAGAATGTGCCCAGGCTGAGTGGATTGGAGGTGCCCAGGCTGAGTGGGAGTGCAGGTTCCCAGGCAGAGTGGGACTGGAAGTGCCCAGGCTGAGTGGAGTGAATGATCCCAGGCTGAATGGGAGTCAATGTGCCTAGACAGAGTGGAGTGAATGTGCCCAGGCTGAGTGGAGTGGAGGTGCCCAGGCTGAGTGGAGTTGTGGTTCCCAGGCAGAGAGGGACTGGAAGTGCCCTGGCTGAGTGGAGTGAATGTGCCCAGGCTGAGTGGAGTGGAGGTGCCCAGGCTGAGTGGAGTGCAGGTTCCCAAGCAGAGTGGGATTGGAAGTGCCCAGGCTGAGTGGAGTGAATGTGCCCAGGCTGAGTGGAGTGGAGGTGCCCAGGCTGAGTGGAGTTGGGGTTCCCTGGCAGAGTGGGACTGGAAGTGCCAAGGCTGAGTGGAGTGAATGTACTCAGGCTGAGTGAAGTGGAGGTGCCCAGGCTGAGTGGAGTGCTGGTTCCCAGGCAGAGTGGGATTGGAAGTTCCCAGGCTGAGTGGAGTGAATGTCCCCAGGCTGAGTGGATTGCATGTGCCCAGGCTGAGTGCAGTGCAGGTTCCCTGGCAGAGTGGGATTGGAAGTGCCCAGGCTGAGTGGAGTGAATGTGCCCAGGCTGACTGGAGTGGAGGTGCCCAGGCCGAGTGGAGTGCAGGTTCCCAGGCAGAGTGGGACTGGAAGTGCCCAGGCGGAGTGGAGTGAATGTGCCCAGGCTGAATGGGAGTCAATGTGCCTAGACAGAGTGGAGTGAATGTGCCCGGCCGCCGGAGCCCGAAACGTGCGTTTCCCCATTGCCTTGAATGGGCGCGGAGAGAGGGGGGCGCTTTTTGGCTCGTGGCGCGGGCACCGTTGCGCCAAAGCGTCAAGTGTCACACCTCCCCGTGCTCGGGGCGGCCCCTTGGAGCTTACTAGCTGGGTCTGGAGGGGCTGCGAGGCCGTCCAGGAGAACGGGTCCAAACCGCGTTCCGATCGGACGAGAATTGAGGGCGGGACACAGTTCCGCGGTTCACTTTCCGCCCGGGCAAAGGGCCTATAACTTGCGGCGGGAGGGCTTAAGAGTGGGCCCCCGCGAGTCGGGTGGAGAGCCGGGTGTGGAGAGGAGTAGCGGAGGTTCCCAGTCAGAGTGGGAGTGGAGGTTCCTGGGCAGAGTGGGACTGGAAGTGCCCAGGCTGAGTGGAGTGAATGTGCCCTGGCTGAGTGGAGTGAATGTGGCCAGGCTGAGTAAAGTGGAGGTGCCCAGGCTTAGTAGAGTGCAGGCACCCAGGCAGAGTGGGATTGGAAGTGCCCAGGCTGAGTGGAGTGAATGTGCCCAGGCTGAGTGGAGGGGAGGTGCCCAGGCTGAGTTGAGTTGGGGTTCCCTGGCAGAGTGGGACTGGAAGTGCCAAGGCTGAGTGGAGTGAATGTGCCCAGGCTGAGTGGAGTGGAGGTGCCCAGGCCGAGTGGAGTGCAGGTTCCCAGGCAGAGTGGGACTGAAAGTGCCCAGGCTGAGTGGAGTGAATGTGCCCAGGCTGAATGGAGTGGAGGTGCCCAGGCTGAGTGGAGTGCAGGTTCCCTGGCAGAGTGGGATTGGAAGTGCCCAGGCTGAGTGGAGTGAATGTGCCCAGGCTGAGTGGAGTGGAGGTGCCCAGGCTGAGTGGAGTTGGGTTTCCCTGGCAGAGTGGGACTGGAAGTGCCAAGGCTGAGTGGAGTGAATGTACCCAGGCTGAGTGGAGTGGAGGTGCCCAGGCTGAGTGGAGTGCTGGTTCCCAGGCAGAGTGGGATTGGAAGTTCCCAGGCTGAGTGGAGTGAATGTCCCCAGGCTGAGTGGATTGCATGTGCCCAGGCTGAGTGGAGTGCAGGTTCCCTGGCAGAGTGGGATTAGGAAGTTCCCAGGCTGAGTGGAGTGAATGTGCCCAGGCTGACTTGAGTGGAGGTGCCCAGGCCGAGTGGAGTGCAGGTTCCCAGGCAGAGTGGGACTGGAAGTGCCCAGGCGGAGTGGAGTGAATGTGCCCAGGCTGAATGGGAGTCAATGTGCCTAGACAGAGTGTAGTGAATGTGCCCGGCCGCCGGAGCCCGAAACGTGCGTTTCCCCATTGCCTTGAATGGGCGCGGAGAGAGGGGGGCGCTTTTTGGCTCGTGGCGCGGGCACCGTTGCGCCAAAGCGTCAAGTGTCACACCTCCCCGTGCTCGGGGCGGCCCCTTGGAGCTAACTGGCTGGGTCTGGAGGGGCTGCGAGGCCGCCCAGGAGAACGGGTCCAAACCGCGTTCCGATCGGACGAGAATTGAGGGCGGGACACAGTTCCGCGGTTCACTTTCCGCCCGGGCAAAGGGCCTATAACTTGCGGCGGGAGGGCTTAAGAGTGGGCCCCCGCGAGTCGGGTGGAGAGCCGGGTGTGGAGAGGAGTAGCGGAGGTTCCCAGTCAGAGTGGGAGTGGAGGTTCCTGGGCAGAGTGGGACTGGAAGTGCCCAGGCTGAGTGGAGTGAATGTGCCCTGGCTGAGTGGAGTGAATGTGCTCAGGCTGAGTGGAGTGGAGGTGCCCAGGCTGAGTAGAGTGCAGGCACCCAGGCAGAGTGGGATTGGAAGTGCCCAGGCTGAGTGGAGTGAATGTGCCCAGGCTGAGTGGAGTGGAGGTGCCCAGGCCGAGTGGAGTGGAGGTGCCCAGGCTGAGTAGAGTGCAGGCACCCAGGCAGAGTGGGATTGGAAGTGCCCAGGCTGAGTGGAGTGAATGTGCCCAGGCTGAGTGGAGTGGAGGTGCCCAGGCCGAGTGGAGTGCAGGTTCCCAGGCAGAGTGGGACTGGAAGTGCCCAGGCTGAGTGCAGTGAACGTGCCCAGGCTGAGTGGAGTGGAGGTGCCCAGGCTGAGTGGAGTTGGGGTTCCCTGGCAGAGTGGGACTGGAAGTGCCAAGGCTGAGTGGAGTGAATGTGCCCAGGCTGAGTGGAGTGGGGATGCCCAGGCCGAGTGGAGTGCAGGTTCCCAGGCAGAGTGTGACTGAAAGTGCCCAGGCTGAGTGGAATGAATGTGCCCAGGCTGAATGGAGTGGAGGTGCCCAGGCTGAGTGGAGGTGCCCAGGCTGAGTGGAGTGCAGGTTCCCAGGCAGAGTGGGATTGGAAGTGCCCAGGCTGAGTGGAGTGAATGTGCCCAGGCTGAGTGGAGTGGAGGTGCCCAGGCCGAGTGGAGTGCAGGTTCCCAGGCAGAGTGGGACTGGAAGTGCCCAGGCGGGTGGAGTGAATGTGCCCAGGCTGAATGGGAGTCAATGTGCCTAGACAGAGTGGAGTGAATGTGCCCGGCCGCCGGAGCCCGAAACGTGCGTTTCCCCATTGCCTTGAATGGGCGCGGAGAGAGGGGGGCGCTTTTTGGCTCGTGGCGCGGGCACCGTTGCGCCAAAGCGTCAAGTGTCACACCTCCCCGTGCTCGGGGCGGCCCCTTGGAGCTAACTGGCTGGGTCTGGAGGGGCTGCGAGGCCGCCCAGGAGAACGGGTCCAAACCGCGTTTTGATCGGACGAGAATTGAGGGCGGGACACAGTTCCGCGGTTCACTTTCCGCCCGGCCAAAGGGCCTATAACTTGCGGCGGGAGGGCTTAAGAGTGGGCCCCCGTGAGTCGGGTGGAGAGCCGGGTGTGGAGAGGAGTAGCGGAGGTTCCCAGTCAGAGTGGGAGTGGAGGTTCCTGGGCAGAGTGGGACTGGAGGTGCCCAGGCTGAGTGGAGTGAATGTGCCCTGGCTGAGTGGAGTGAATGTGGCCAGGCTGAGTGGAGTGGAGGTGCCCAGGCCGAGTGGAGTGCAGGTTCCCAGGCAGAGTGGGACTGGAAGTGCCCAGGCTGAGTGGAGTGAATGTGCCCAGGCTGAGTGGAGTGGAGGTGCCCAGGCTGAGTGGAGTTGGGGTTCCCTGGCAGAGTGGGACTGGAAGTGCCAAGGCTGAGTGGAGTGAATGTGCCCAGGCTGAGTGGAGTGGAGGTGCCCAGGCTGAGTGGAGTGCAGGTTCCCAGGCAGAGTGGGATTGGAAGTGCCAAGGCTGAGTGGAGTGAATGTACCCAGGCTGAGTGGAATGGAGGTGCCCAGGCTGAGTGGAGTGCAGGTTCCCAGGCAGAGTGGGATTGGAAGTGCCCAGGCTGAGTGCAGTGAATGTGCCCAGGCTGAGTGGAGTGGAGGTGCCCAGGCTGAGTGGAGTTGGGGTTCCCTGGCAGAGTGGGACTGGAATTGCCCAGGCTGAGTGGAGTGAATGTGCCCAGGCTGAGTGGAGTGGAGGTGCCCAGGCTGAATGGGAGTCAATGTGCCTAGACAGAGTGGACTGAATGTGCCCAGGCTGAGTGGAGTGGAGGTGCCCAGGCTGAGTGGAGTTGGGGTTCCCAGGCAGAGAGGGACTGGAAGTGCCCTGGCTGAGTGGAGTGAATGTGCCCAGGCTGCGTGGAGTGGAGGTTCCCAGGCTGAGTGGAGTGCAGGTTCCCAGCAGAGTGGGATTGGAAGTACCCAGGCTGAGTGGAGTGGAGGTGCCCAGGCTGAGTGGAGTGCAGGTTCCCAGGCAGAGTGGGATTGGAAGTGCCCAGGCTGAGTGGAGTGAATGTGCCCAGGCTGAGTGGAGTGGAGGTGCCCAGGCTGAGTGGAGTTGGGGTTCCCAGGCAGAGTGGGACTGGAAGTGCCAAGGCTGAGTGGAGTGAATGTATCCAGGCTGAGTGGAGTGGAGGTGCCCAGGCTGAGTGGAGTGCTGGTTCCCAGGCAGAGTGGGATTGGAAGTTCCCAGGCTGAGTGGAGTGAATGTCCCCAGGCTGAGTGGATTGCATGTGCCCAGGCTGAGTGGAGTGCAGGTTCCCTGGCAGAGTGGGATTGGAAGTGCCCAGGCTGAGTGGAGTGAATGTGCCCAGGCTGACTGGAGTGGAGGTGCCCAGGCCGAGTGGAGTGCAGGTTCCCAGGCAGAGTGGGACTGGAAGTGTCCAGGCGGAGTGGAGTGAATGTGCTCAGGCTCAATGGGAGTCAATGTGCCTAGACAGAGTGGAGTGAATGTGCCCAGGCTGAGTGGAGTGGAGGTGCCCAGGCTGAGTAGAGTGCAGGCACCCAGGCAGAGTGGGATTGGAAGTGCCCAGGCTGAGTGGAGTGAATGTGCCCAGGCTGAGTGGAGTGGAGGTGCCCAGGCCGAGTGGAGTGCAGGTTCCCAGGCAGAGTGGGACTGGAAGTGCCCAGGCTGAGTGGAGTGAATGTGCCCAGGTTGAGTGGAGTGGAGGTGCCCAGGCCGAGTGGAGTGCAGGTTCCCAGGCAGAGTGGGACTGGAAGTGACCAGGCTGAGTGGAGTGAATGTGCCCAGGCTGAGTGGAGTGGAGGTGCCCAGGCTGAGTGGAGTTGGGGTTCCCTGGCAGAGTGGGACTGGAAGTGCCAAGGCTGAGTGGAGTGAATGTGCCCAGGCTGAATGGAGTGGAGGTGCCCAGGCTGAGTGGAGTGCAGGTTCCCAGGCAGAGTGGGATTGGAAGTGCCCAGGCTGAGTGGAGTGAATGTGCCCAGGCTGAGTGGAGTGGAGGTGCCCAGGCTGAGTGGAGTTGGGGTTCCCTGGCAGAGTGGGACTGGAAGTGCCAAGGCTGAGTGGAGTGAATGTGCCCAGGCTGAGTGGAGTGGAGGTGCCCAGGCCGAGTGGAGGGCAGGTTCCCAGGCAGAGTGGGACTGGAAGTGCCCAGGCGGAGTGGAGTGAATGTGCCCAAGCTGAATGGGAGTCAATGTGCCTAGACAGAGTAAAGTGGAGGTGCCCAGGCCGAGTGGAGTGCAGGTTCCCAGGCAGAGTGGGACTGGAAGTTCCCAGGCTGAGTGGAGTGAATGTGCCCTGGCTGAGTGGAGTGAATGTGCCCAGGCTGAGTGGAGTGAATGTGCCCAGGCTGAGTGGAGAGAATGTGCCCAGGCTGAGTGGATTGGAGGTGCCCAGGCTGAGTGGAGTGCAGGCTCCCAGGCAGAGTGGGACTGGAAGTGCCCAGGCTGAGTGGAGTGAATGTGCCCAGGCTGAGTGGAGTGAATGATCCCAGGCTGAATGGGAGTCAATGTGCCTAGACAGAGTGGAGTGAATGTGCCCAGGCTGAGTGGAGTGGAGGTGCCCAGGCTGAGTGGAGTTGGGGTTCCCAGGCAGAGAGGGACTGGAAGTGCCCTGGCTGAGTGGAGTGAATGTGCCCAGGCTGCGTGGAGTGGAGGTTCCCAGGCTGAGTGGAGTGCAGGTTCCCAGCAGAGTGGGACTGGAAGTGCCCAGGCTGAGTGGAGTGAATGTGCCCAGGCTGAGTGGAGTGAATGTGCCCAGGCTGAGTGGAGTGGAGGTGCCCAGGCTGAGTGGAGTTGGGGTTCCCTGGCAGAGTGGGACTGGAAGTGCCAAGGCTGAGTGGAGTGAATGTGCCCAGGCTGAGTGGAGTGGAGGTGCCCAGGCCGAGTGGAGGGCAGGTTCCCAGGCAGAGTGGGACTGGAAGTGCCCAGGCGGAGTGGAGTGAATGTGCCCAGGCTGAATGGGAGTCAATGTGCCTAGACAGAGTGGAGTGAATGTGCCCAGCCGCCGGAGCCCGAAACGTGCGTTTCCCCATTGCCTTGAATGGGCGCGGAGAAAGGGGGGCGCTTTTTGGCTCGTGGCGCGGGCACCGTTGCGCCAAAGCGTCAAGTGTCACCCCTCCCCGTGCTCGGGGCGGCCCCTTGGAGCTAACTGGCTGGGTCTGGAGGGGCTGCGAGGCCGCCCAGGAGAACGGGTCCAAACCGCGTTCCGATCGGACGAGAATTGAGGGCGGGACACAGTTCCGCGGTTCACTTTCCACCCGGGCAAAGGGCCTATTACTTGCGGCGGGAGGGCATAAGAGTGGGCCCCCGTGAGTCGGGTGGAGAGCCGGGTGTGGAGAGGAGTAGCGGAGGTTCCCAGTCAGAGTGGGAGAGGAGGTTCCTGGGCAGAGTGGGACTGGAAGTGCCCAGGCTGAGTGGAGTGAATGTGCCCTGGCTGAGTGGAGTGAATGTGGCCAGGCTGAGTGGAGTGGAGGTGCCCAGGCTGAGTCGAGTGCAGGCACCCAGGCAGAGTGGGATTGGAAGTGCCCAGGCTGAGTGGAGTGAATGTGCCCAGGCTGAGTGGAGTGGAGGTGCCCTGGCTGAGTGGAGTTGGGGTTCCCTGGCAGAGTGGGACTGGAAGTGCCAAGGCTGAGTGGAGTGAATGTGCCCAGGCTGAGTGGAGTGGAGGTGCCCAGGCCGAGTGGAGTGCAGGTTCCCTGGCAGAGTGGGACTGGAAGTGCCAAGGCTGAGTGGAGTGAATGTGCCCTGGCTGAGTGGAGTGGAGGTGCCCAGGCCGAGTGGAGTGCAGGTTCCCAGGCAGAGTGGGACTGGAAGTGCCCAGGCTGAGTGGAGTGAATGTGCCCAGGATGAGTGGAGTGGTGGTGCCCAGGCTGAGTGGAGTTGGGGTTCCCTGGCAGAGTGGGACTGGAAGTGCCAAGGCTGAGTGGAGTGAATGTGCCCAGGCTGAGTGGAGTGCAGGTTCCCAGGCAGATTGGTATTGGAAGTGCCAAGGCTGAGTGGAGTGAATGTACCCAGGCTGAGTGGAGTGGAGGTGTCCAGGCTGAGTGGAGTGCAGGTTCCCAGGCAGAGTGGGATTGGAAGTGCCCAGGCTGAGTGGAGTGAATGTGCCCAGGCTGAGTGGAGTGGAGGTGCCCAGGCCGAGTGGAGTGCAGGTTCCCAGGCAGAGTGGGACTGGAATTGCCCAGGCTGAGTGGAGTGAATGTGCCCAGGCTGAGTGGAGTGGAGGTGCCCAGGCTGAGTGGAGTTGGGGTTCCCTGGCAGAGTGGGACTGGAAGTGCCAAGGCTGAGTGGAGTGAATGTGCCCAGGCTGAGTGGAGTGGAGATGCCCAGGCCGAGTGGAGTGCAGGTTCCCAGGCAGAGTGTGACTGAAAGTGCCCAGGCTGAGTGGAGTGAATGTGCCCAGGCTGAATGGAGTGGAGGTGCCCAGGCTGAGTGGAGGTGCCCAAGCTGAGTGGAGTGCAGGTTCCCAGGCAGAGTGGGATTGGAAGTGCCCAGGCTGAGTGGAGTGAATGTGCCCAGGCTGAGTGGAGTGGAGGTGCCCAGGCTGAGTGGAGTGCTGGTTCCCAGGCAGAGTGGGACTGGAAGTTCCCAGGCTGAGTGGAGTGAATGTGCCCTGGCTGAGTGGAGTGAATGTGCCCAGGCTGAGTGGAGTGAATGTGCCCAGGCTGAGTGGAGAGAATGTGCCCAGGCTGAGTGGAGAGAATGTGCCCAGGCTGAGTGGATTGGAGGTGCCCAGGCTGAGTGGAGTGCAGGTTCCCAGGCAGAGTGGGCCTGGAAGTGCCCAGGCTGAGTGGAGTGAATGTGCCCAGGCTGAGTGGAGTGAATGATCCCAGGCTGAATGGGAGTCAATGTGCCTAGACAGAGTGGAGTGAATGTGCCCAGGCTGAGTGGAGTGGAGGTGCCCAGGCTGAGTGGAGTTGTGGTTCCCAGGCAGAGAGGGACTGGAAGTGCCCTGGCTGAGTGGAGTGAATGTGCCCAGGCTGCGTGGAGTGGAGGTTCCCAGGCTGAGTGGAGTGCAGGTTCCCAGCAGAGTGGGACTGGAAGTGCCCAGGCTGAGTGGAGTGAATGTGCCCAGGCTGAGTGGAGTGAATGTGCCCATGCAGAGTGGAGTGAATGTGCCCAGGCTGAGTGGAGTGGAGGTGCCCAGGCTGAGTGGAGTGCAGGTTCCCAGGCAGAGTGGGACTGGAAGTGCCCAGGCTGAGTGGAGTGAATGTGCCCAGGCTGAATGGAGTGGAGGTGCCCAGGCTGAGTGGAGTGCAGGTTCCCAGGCAGAGTGGGATTGGAAGTCCCCAGGCTGAGTGGAGTGAATGTGCCTAGGCTGAGTGGAGTGGAGGTGCCCAGGCTGAATGGAGTTGGGGTTCCCTGGCAGAGTGGGACTGGAAGTGCCAACGGTGAGTGGAGTTAATGTGCCCAGGCTGAGTGGAGTGGAGGTGCCCAGGCTGAGTGGAGTTGGGGTTCCCTGGCAGAGTGGGACTGGAAGTGCCAACGCTGAGTGGAGTGAATGTGCCCAGGCTGAGTGGAGTGGAGGTGCCCAGGCTGAGTGGAGTGCTGGTTCCCAGGCAGAGTGGGATTGGAAGTGCCCAGGCTGAGTGGAGTAATGTACCCAGGCTGAGTGGAGTGCAGGTGCCCAGGCTGAGAGGAGTGAAGGTTCCCAGGCAGAGTGGGATTGGAAGTGCCCAGGCTGAGTGGAGTGAATGTGCCCAGGCTGAATGGAGTGGAGGTGCCCAGGCCGAGTGGAGTGCAGGTTCCCAGGCAGAGTGGGACTGGAAGTGCCCAGGCTGAGTGGAGTGAATGTGCCCAGGCTGAGTGGAGTGGAGGTGCCCAGGCTGAGTGGAGTTGGGGTTCCCTGGCAGAGTGGGACTGGAAGTGCCAAGGCTGAGTGGAGTGAATGTGCCCAGGCTGAGTGGAGTGGAGATGCCCAGGCCGAGTGGAGTGCAGGTTCCTAGGCAGAGTGTGACTGAAAGTGCCCAGGCTGAGTGGAGTGAATGTGCCCAGGCTGAATGGAGTGGAGGTGCCCAGGCTGAGTGGAGGTGCCCAGGCTGAGTGGAGTGCAGGTTCCCAGGCAGAGTGGGATTGGAAGTGCCCAGGCTGAGTGGAGTGAATGTGCCCAGGCTGAGTGGAGTGAATGTGCCCAGGCTGAGTGGAGTGGAGATGCCCAGGCCGAGTGGAGTGCAGGTTCCCAGGCAGAGTGTGACTGAAAGTGCCCAGGCTGAGTGGAGTGAATGTGCCCAGGCTGAATGGAGTGGAGGTGCCCAGGCTGAGTGGAGGTGCCCAGGCTGAGTGGAGTGCAGGTTCCCAGGCAGAGTGGGATTGGAAGTGCCCAGGCTGAGTGGAGTGAATGTGCCCAGGCTGAGTGGAGTGGAGGTGCCCAGGCTGAGTGGAGTGCAGGTTCCCTGGCAGAGTGGGATTGGAAGTGCCCAGGCTGAGTGGAGTGAATGTGCCCAGGCTGAGTGGAGTGGAGGTGCCCAGGCCGAGTGGAGTGCAGGTTCCCACGCAGAGTGGGACTGGAAGTGCCCAGGCGGAGTGGAGTGAATGTGCCCAGGCTGAATGGGAGTCAATGTGCCTAGACAGAGTGGAGTGAATGTGCCCGGCCGCCGGAGCCCGAAACGTGCGTTTCCCCATTGCCTTGAATGGGCGCGGAGAGAGGGGGGGCGCTTTTTGGCTCGTGGCGCGGGCACCGTTGCGCCAAAGCGTCAAGTGTCACACCTCCCCGTGCTCAAGGCGGCCCCTTGGAGCTAACTAGCTGGGTCTGGAGGGGCTGCGAGGCCGCCCAGGAGAACGGGTCCAAACCGCGTTCCGATCGGACGAGAAATGAGGGCGGGACACAGTTCCGCGGTTCACTTTCCGCCCGGGCAAAGGGCCTATAACTTGCGGCGGGATGGCTTAAGAGTGGGCCCCCGCGAGTCGGGTGGAGAGCCGGGTGTGGAGAGGAGTAGCGGAGGTTCCCAGTCAGAGTGGGAGTGGAGGTTCCTGGGCAGAGTGGGACTGGAAGTGCCCAGGCTGAGTGGAGTGAATGTGCCCTGGCTGAGTGGAGTGAATGTGCCCAGGCTGAGTAGAGTGAATGTGCCCAGGCTGAGAGGAGTGAATGTGCCCAGGCTGACTGGAGAGAATGTGTCCAGGCTGAGTGGATTGGAGGTGCCCAGGCTGAGTGGAGTGCAGGTTCCCAGGCAGACTGGGACTGGAAGTGCCCAGGCTGAGTGGAGTGAATGTGCCCAGGCTGAGTGGAGTGAATGTTCCCAGGCTGAATGGGAGTCAATGTGCCTAGACAGAGTGGAGTGAATGTGCCCAGGCTGAGTGGAGTGGAGGTGCCCAGGCTGAGTGGAGTTGGGGTTCCCAGGCAGAGAGGGACTGGAAGTGCCCTGGCTGAGTGGAGTGAATGTGCCGAGGCTGCGTGGAGTGGAGGTTCCCAGGCTGAGTGGAGTGCAGGTTCCCAGCAGAGTGGGATTGGAAGTACCCAGGCTGAGTGGAGTGGAGGTGCCCAGGCTGAGTGGAGTGCAGGTTCCCAAGCAGAGTGGGATTGGAAGTGCCCAGGCTGAGTGGAGTGAATGTGCCCAGGCTGAGTGGAGTGGAGGTGCCCAGGCTGAGTGGAGTTGGGGTTCCCTGGCAGAGTGGGACTGGAAGTGCCAAGGCTGAGTGGAGTGAATGTACTCAGGCTGAGTGAAGTGGAGGTGCCCAGGCTGAGTTGAGTGCTGGTTCCCAGGCAGAGTGGGATTGGAAGTTCCCAGGCTGAGTGGAGTGAATGTCCCCAGGCTGAGTGGATTGCATGTGCCCAGGCTGAGTGGAGTGCAGGTTCCCTGGCAGAGTGGGATTGGAAGTGCCCAGGCTGAGTGGAGTGAATGTGCCCAGGCTGACTGGAGTGGAGGTGCCCAGGCCGAGTGGAGTGCAGGTTCCCAGGCAGAGTGGGACTGGAAGTGCCCAGGCGGAGTGGAGTGAATGTGCCCAGGCTGAATGGGAGTCAATGTGCCTAGACAGAGTGGAGTGAATGTGCCCGGCCGCCGGAGCCCGAAACGTGCGTTTCCCCATTGCCTTGAATGGGCGCGGAGAGAGGGGGGCGCTTTTTGGCTCGTGGCGCGGGCACCGTTGCGCCAAAGCGTCAAGTGTCACACCTCCCCGTGCTCGGGGCGGCCCCTTGGAGCTAACTGGCTGGGTCTGGAGGGGCTGCGAGGCCGCCCAGGAGAACGGGTCCAAACCGCGTTCCGATCGGACGAGAATTGAGGGCGGGACACAGTTCCGCGGTTCACTTTCCGCCCGGGCAAAGGGCCTATAACTTGCGGCGGGAGGGCTTAAGAGTGGGCCCCCGCGAGTCGGGTGGAGAGCCGGGTGTGGAGAGGAGTAGCGGAGGTTCCCAGTCAGAGTGGGAGTGGAGGTTCCTGGGCAGAGTGGGACTGGAAGTGCCCAGGCTGAGTGGAGTGAATGTGCCCTGGCTGAGTGGAGTGAATGTGGCCAGGCTGAGTGGAGTGGAGGTGCCCAGGCTGAGTAGAGTGCAGGCACCCAGGCAGAGTGGGATTGGAAGTGCCCAGGCTGAGTGGAGTGAATGTGCCCAGGCTGAGTGGAGTGGAGGTGCCCAGGCCGAGTGGAGTGCAGGTTCCCAGGCAGAGTGGGACTGGAAGTGCCCAGGCTGAGTGGAGTGAATGTGCCCAGGCTGAGTGGAGGGGAGGTGCCCAGGCTGAGTGGAGTTGGGGTTCCCTGGCCGAGTGGGACTGGAAGTGCCAAGGCTGAGTGGAGTGAATGTGCCCAGGCTGAGTGGAGTGGAGGTGCCCAGGCCGAGTGGAGTGCAGGTTCCCAGGCAGAGTGGGACTGAAAGTGCCCAGTCTGAGTGGAGTGAATGTGCCCAGGCTGAATGGAGTGGAGGTGCCCAGGCTGAGTGGAGTGCAGGTTCCCTGGCAGAGTGGGATTGGAAGTGCCCAGGCTGAGTGGAGTGAATGTGCCCAGGCTGAGTGGAGTGGAGGTGCCCAGGCTGAGTGGAGTTGGGGTTCCCTGGCAGAGTGGGACTGGAAGTGCCAAGGCTGAGTGGAGTGAATGTACCCAGGCTGAGTGGAGTGGAGGTGCCCAGGCTGAGTGGAGTGCTGGTTCCCAGGCAGAGTGGGATTGGAAGTTCCCAGGCTGAGTGGAGTGAATGTCCCCAGGCTGAGTGGATTGCATGTGCCCAGGCTGAGTGGAGTGCAGGTTCCCTGGCAGAGTGGGATTGGAAGTTCCCAGGCTGAGTGGAGTGAATGTGCCCAGGCTGACTTGAGTGGAGGTGCCCAGGCCGAGTGGAGTGCAGGTTCCCAGGCAGAGTGGGACTGGAAGTGCCCAGGCGGAGTGGAGTGAATGTGCCCAGGCTGAATGGGAGTCAATGTGCCTAGACAGAGTGTAGTGAATGTGCCCGGCCGCCGGAGCCCGAAACGTGCGTTTCCCCATTGCCTTGAATGGGCGCGGAGAGAGGGGGGCGCTTTTTGGCTCGTGGCGCGGGCACCGTTGCGCCAAAGCGTCAAGTGTCACACCTCCCCGTGCTCGGGGCGGCCCCTTGGAGCTAACTGGCTGGGTCTGGAGGGGCTGCGAGGCCGCCCAGGAGAACGGGTCCAAACCGCGTTTTGATCGGACGAGAATTGAGGGCGGGACACAGTTCCGCGGTTCACTTTCCGCCCGGCCAAAGGGCCTATAACTTGCGGCGGGAGGGCTTAAGAGTGGGCCCCCGCGAGTCGGGTGGAGAGCCGGGTGTGGAGAGGAGTAGCGGAGGTTCCCAGTCAGAGTGGGAGTGGAGGTTCCTGGGCAGAGTGGGACTGGAGGTGCCCAGGCTGAGTGGAGTGAATGTGCCCTGGCTGAGTGGAGTGAATGTGGCCAGGCTGAGTGGAGTGGAGGTGCCCAGGCCGAGTGGAGTGCAGGTTCCCAGGCAGAGTGGGACTGGAAGTGCCCAGGCTGAGTGGAGTGAATGTGCCCAGGCTGAGTGGAGTGGAGGTGCCCTGGCTGAGTGGAGTTGGGGTTCCCTGGCAGAGTGGGACTGGAAGTGCCAAGGCTGAGTGGAGTGAATGTGCCCAGGCTGAGTGGAGTGGAGGTGCCCAGGCTGAGTGGAGTGCAGGTTCCCAGGCAGAGTGGGATTGGAAGTGCCAAGACTGAGTGGAGTGAATGTACCCAGGCTGAGTGGAGTGGAGGTGCCCAGGCTGAGTGGAGTGCAGGTTCCCAGGCAGAGTGGGATTGGAAGTGCCCAGGCTGAGTGCAGTGAATGTGCCCAGTCTGAGTGGAGTAGAGGTGCCCAGGCTGAGTGGAGTTGGGGTTCCCTGGCAGAGTGGGACTGGAAGTGCCCAGGCTGAGTGGAGTGAATGTGCCCAGGCTGAGTGGAGTGGAGGTGCCCAGGCCGAGTGGAGTGCAGGTTCCCAGGCAGAGTGGGACTGGAAGTGCCCAGGCGGGTGGAGTGAATGTGCCCAGGCTGAATGGGAGTCAATGTGCCTAGACAGAGTGGAGTGAATGTGCCCGGCCGCCGGAGCCCGAAACGTGCGTTTCCCCATTGCCTTGAATGGGCGCAGAGAGAGGGGGGCGCTTTTTGGCTCGTGGCGCGGGCACCGTTGCGCCAAAGCGTCAAGTGTCACACCTCCCCGTGCTCGGGGCGGCCCCTTGGAGCTAACTGGCTGGGTCTGGAGGGGCTGCGAGGCCGCCCAAAAGAACGGGTCCAAACCGCGTTTTGATCAGACGAGAATTGAGGGCGGGACACAGTTCCGCGGTTCACTTTCCGCCCGGCCAAAGGGCCTATAACTTGAGGCGGGAGGGCTTAAGAGTGGGCCCCCGCGAGTCGGGTGGAGAGCCGGGTGTGGAGAGGAGTAGCGGAGGTTCCCAGTCAGAGTGGGAGTGGAGGTTCCTGGGCAGAGTGGGACTGGAGGTGCCCAGGCTGAGTGGAGTGAATGTGCCCTGGCTGAGTGGAGTGAATGTGGCCAGGCTGAGTGGAGTGGAGGTGCCCAGGCCGAGTGGAGTGCAGGTTCCCAGGCAGAGTGGGACTGGAAGTGCCCAGGCTGAGTGGAGTGAATGTGCCCAGGCTGAGTGGAGTGGAGGTGCCCAGGCTGAGTGGAGTTGGGGTTCCCTGGCAGAGTGGGACTGGAAGTGCCAAGGCTGAGTGGAGTGAATGTGCCCAGGCTGAGTGGAGTGGAGGTGCCCAGGCTGAGTGGAGTGCAGGTTCCCAGGCAGAGTGGGATTGGAAGTGCCAAGGCTGAGTGGAGTGAATGTACCCAGGCTGAGTGGAGTGGAGGTGCCCAGGCTGAGTGGAGTGCAGGTTCCCAGGCAGAGTGGGATTGGAAGTGCCCAGGCTGAGTGCAGTGAATGTGCCCAGGCTGAGTAGAGTGGAGGTGCCCAGGCTGAGTGGAGTTGGGGTTCCCTGGCAGAGTGGGACTGGAAGTGCCAAGGCTGAGTGGAGTGAATGTGCCCAGGCTGAGTGGAGTGGAGGTGCCCAGGCCGAGTGGAGTGCAGGTTCCCAGGCAGAGTGGGACTGGAAGTGCCCAGGCGGAGTGGAGTGAATGTGCCCAGGCTGAATGGGAGTCAATGTGCCTAGACAGAGTGGAGTGAATGTGCCCAGCCGCCGGAGCCCGAAACGTGCGTTTCCCCATTGCCTTGAATGGGCGCGGAGAGAGGGGGGCGCTTTTTGGCTCGTGGCGCGGGCACCGTTGCGCCAAAGCGTCAAGTGTCACCCCTCCCCGTGCTCGGGGCGGCCCCTTGGAGCTAACTGGCTGGGTCTGGAGGGGCTGCGAGGCCGCCCAGGAGAACGGGTCCAAACCGCGTTCCGATCGGACGAGAATTGAGGGCGGGACACAGTTCCGCGGTTCACTTTCCGCCCGGGCAAAGGGCCTATTACTTGCGGCGGGAGGGCTTAAGAGTGGGCCCCCGCGAGTCGGGTGGAGAGCCCGGTGTGGAGAGGAGTAGCGGAGGTTCCCAGTCAGAGTGGGAGTGGAGGTTCCTGGGCAGAGTGGGACTGGAAGTGCCCAGGCTGAGTGGAGTGAATGTGCCCTGGCTGAGTGGAGTGAATGTGGCCAGGCTGAGTGGAGTGGAGGTGCCCAGGCTGAGTGGAGTGCAGGCACCCAGGCAGAGTGGGATTGGAAGTGCCCAGGCTGAGTGGAGTGAATGTGCCCAGGCTGAGTGGAGTGGAGGTGCCCTGGCTGAGTGGAGTTGGGGTTCCCTGGCAGAGTGGGACTGGAAGTGCCAAGGCTGAGTGGAGTGAATGTGCCCAGGCTGAGTGGAGTGGAGGTGCCCAGGCCGAGTGGAGTGCAGGTTCCCAGGCAGAGTGGGACTGGAAGTGCCGAGGCGGAGTGGAGTGAATGTGCCCAGGCTGAATGGGAGTCAATGTGCCTAGACAGAGTGGAGTGAATGTGCCCGGCCGCCGGAGCCCGAAACGTGCGTTTCCCCATTGCCTTGAATGGGCGCGGAGAGAGGGGGGCGCTTTTTGGCTCGTGGCGCGGGCACCGTTGCGCCAAAGCGTCAAGTGTCACACCTCCCCGTGCTCGGGGCGGCCCCTTGGAGCTAACTAGCGGGGTTTGGAGGAGCTGCGAGGCCGCCCAGGAGAACGGGTCCAAACCGCGTTCCGATCGGACGAGAATTGAGGGCGGGACACAGTTCCGCGGTTCACTTTCCGCCCGGGCAAAGGGCCTATTACTTGCGGCGGGAGGGCTTAAGAGTGGGCCCCCGCGAGTCGGGTGGAGAGCCCGGTGTGGAGAGGAGTAGCGGAGGTTCCCAGTCAGAGTGGGAGTGGAGGTTCCTGGGCAGAGTGGGACTGGAAGTGCCCAGGCTGAGTGGAGTGAATGTGCCCTGGCTGAGTGGAGTGAATGTGGCCAGGCTGAGTGGAGTGGAGGTGCCCAGGCTGAGTGGAGTGCAGGCACCCAGGCAGAGTGGGATTGGAAGTGCCCAGGCTGAGTGGAGTGAATGTGCCCAGGCTGAGTGGAGTGGAGGTGCCCTGGCTGAGTGGAGTTGGGGTTCCCTGGCAGAGTGGGACTGGAAGTGCCAAGGCTGAGTGGAGTGAATGTGCCCAGGCTGAGTGGAGTGGAGGTGCCCAGGCCGAGTGGAGTGCAGGTTCCCAGGCAGAGTGGGACTGGAAGTGCCGAGGCGGAGTGGAGTGAATGTGCCCAGGCTGAATGGGAGTCAATGTGCCTAGACAGAGTGGAGTGAATGTGCCCGGCCGCCGGAGCCCGAAACGTGCGTTTCCCCATTTCCTTGAATGGGCGCGGAGAGAGGGGGGCGCTTTTTGGCTCGTGGCGCGGTCACCGTTGCGCCAAAGCGTCAAGTGTCACACCTCCCCGTGCTCGGGGCGGCCCCTTGGAGCTAACTAGCGGGGTTTGGAGGAGCTGCGAGGCCGCCCAGGAGAACGGGTCCAAACCGCGTTCCGATCGGACGAGAATTGAGGGCGGGACACAGTTCCGCGGTTCACTTTCCGCCCGGGTAAAGGGCCTATAACTTGCGGCGGGAGGGCTTAAGAGTGGGCCCCCGCGAGTCGGGTGGAGAGCCGGGTGTGGAGAGGAGTAGCGGAGGTTCCCAGTCAGAGTGGGAGTGGAGGTTCCTGGGCAGAGTGGGACTGGAAGTGCCCAGGCTGAGTGGAGTGAATGTGCCCTGGCTGAGTGGAGTGAATGTGGCCAGGCTGAGTGGAGTGGAGGTGCCCAGGCTGAGTGGAGTGCAGGCACCCAGGCAGAGTGGGATTGGAAGTGCCCAGGCTGAGTGGAGTGAATGTGCCCAGGCTGAGTGGAGTGGAGGTGCCCAGGCTGAGTGGAGTGCTGGTTCCCAGGCAGAGTGGGATTGGAAGTGCCCAGGCTGAGTGGAGTAATGTACCCAGGCTGAGTGGAGTGCAGGTGCCCAGGCTGAGAGGAGTGCAGGTTCCCAGGCAGCGTGGGATTGGAAGTGCCCAGGCTGAGTGGAGTGAATGTGCCCAGGCTGAGTGGAGTGGAGGTGCCCAGGCTGAGTGGAGTGAATGTGCCCAGGCTGAATGGAGTGGAGGTGCCCAGGCTGAGTGGAGTGCAGGTTCCCAGGCAGAGTGGGATTGGAAGTGCCCAGGCTGAGTGGAGTGAATGTGCCTAGGCTGAGTGGAGTGGAGGTGCCCAGGCTGAATGGAGTTGGGGTTCCCTGGCAGAGTGGGACTGGAAGTGCCAACGGTGAGTGGAGTGAATGTGCCCAGGCTGAGTGGAGTGGAGGTGCCCAGGCTGAGTGGAGTTGGGGTTCCCTGGCAGAGTTGGACTGGAAGTGCCAACGCTGAGTAAAGTGAATGTGCCCAGGCTGAGTGGAGTGGAGGTGCCCAGGCTGAGTGGAGTGCTGGTTCCCAGGCAGAGTGGGATTGGAAGTGCCCAGGCTGAGTGGAGTAATGTACCCAGGCTGAGTGGAGTGCAGGTGCCCAGGCTGAGAGGAGTGCAGGTTCCCAGGCAGAGTGGGATTGGAAGTGCCCAGGCTGAGTGGAGTGAATGTGCCCAGGCTGAGTGGAGTGGAGGTGCCCAGGCCGAGTGGAGTGCAGGTTCCCAGGCAGAGTGGGACTGGAAGTGCCCAGGCGGAGTGGAGTGAATGTGCCCAGGCTGAATGGGAGTCAATGTGCCTAGACAGAGTGGAGTGAATGTGCCCGGCCGCCGGAGCCCGAAACGTGCGTTTCCCCATTGCCTTGAATGGGCGCGGAGAGAGGGGGGCGCTTTTTGGCTCGTGGCGCGGGCACCGTTGCGCCAAAGCGTCAAGTGTCAAACCTCCCCGTGCTCGGGGCGGCCCCTTGGAGCTAACTGGCTGGGTCTGGAGGGGCTGCGAGGCCGCCCAGGAGAACGGGTCCAAACCGCGTTCCGATCGGACGAGAATTGAGGGCGGGACACAGTTCCGCGGTTCACTTTCCGCCCGGGCAAAGGGCCTATAACTTGCGGCGGGAGGGCTTAAGAGTGGGCCCCCGCGAGTCGGGTGGAGAGCCGGGTGTGGAGAGGAGTAGCGGAGGTTCCCAGTCAGAGTGGGAGTGGAGGTTCCTGGGCAGAGTGGGACTGGAAGTGCCCAGGCTGAGTGGAGTGAATGTGCCCTGGCTGAGTGGAGTGAATGTGGCCAGGCTGAGTGGAGTGCAGGTGCCCAGGCTGAGTGGAGTGCAGGCACCCAGGCAGAGTGGGATTGGAAGTGCCGAGGCGGAGTGGAGTGAATGTGCCCAGGCTGAGTGGAGTGGAGGTGCCCAGGCCGAGTGGAGTGCAGGTTCCCAGGCAGAGTGGGACTGGAAGTGCCCAGGCTGAGTGGAGTGAATGTGCCCAGGCTGAGTGGAGTGGAGGTGCCCAGGCTGAGTGGAGTTGGGGTTCCCTGGCAGAGTGGGACTGGAAGTGCCAAGGCTGAGTGGAGTGAATGTGCCCAGGCTGAGTGGAGTGGAGATGCCCAGGCCGAGTGGAGTGCAGGTTCCCAGGCAGAGTGTGACTGAAAGTGCCCAGGCTGAGTGGAGTGAATGTGCCCAGGCTGAATGGAGTGGTGGTGCCCAGGCTGAGTGGAGGTGCCCAGGCTGAGTGGAGTGCAGGTTCCCAGGCAGAGTGGGATTGGAAGTGCCCAGGCTGAGTGGAGTGAATGTGCCCAGGCTGAGTGGAGTGGAGGTGCCCAGGCTGAGTGGAGTGCTGGTTCCCAGGCAGAGTGGGACTGGAAGTTCCCAGGCTGAGTGGAGTGAATGTCCCCAGGCTGAGTGGATTGCATGTGCCCAGGCTGAGTGGAGTGCAGGTTCCCTGGCAGAGTGGGACTGGAAGTGCCCAGGCGGAGTGGAGTGAATGTGCCCAGGCTGAATGGGAGTCAATGTGCCTAGATCGAGTGGAGTGAATGTGCCCGGCCGCCGGAGCCCGAAACGTGCTTTTCCCCATTGCCTTGAATTGGCGCGGAGAGAGGGGGGCGCTTTTTGGCTCGTGGCGCGGGCACCGTTGCGCCAAAGCGTCAAGTGTCACACCTCCCCGTGCTCGGGGCGGCCCCTTGGAGCTTACTAGCTGGGTCTGGAGGGGCTGCGAGGCCGCCCAGGAGAACGGGTCCAAACCGCGTTCCGATCGGACGAGAATTGAGGGCGGGACACAGTTCCGCGGTTCACTTTCCGCCCGGGCAAAGGGCCTATAACTTGCGGCGGGAGGGCTTAAGAGTGGGCCCCCGCGAGTCGGGTGGAGAGCCGGGTGTGGAGAGGAGTAGCGGAGGTTCCCAGTCAGAGTGGGAGTGGAGGTTCCTGGGCAGAGTGGGACTGGAAGTGCCCAGGCTGAGTGGAGTGAATGTGCCCTGGCTGAGTGGAGTGAATGTGCCCAGGCTGAGTGGAGTGAATGTGCCCAGGCTGAGTGGAGTGAATGTGCCCAGGCTGACTGGAGAGAATGTGCCCAGGCTGAGTGGATTGGAGGTGCCCAGGCTGAGTGGAGTGCAGGTTCCCAGGCAGAGTGGGACTGGAAGTGCCCAGGCTGAGTGGAGTGAATGTGCCCAGGCTGAGTGGAGTGAATGTTCCCAGGCAGAATGGGAGTCAATGTGCCTAGACAGAGTGGAGTGAATGTGCCCAGGCTGAGTGCGGGACACAGTTCCGCCGTTCACTTTCCGTCCGGGCAAAGGGCCTATAACATGCGGCGGGAGGGCTTAAGAGTGGGCCCCCGCGAGTCGGGTGGAGAGCCGGGTGTGGAGAGGAGTAGCGGAGGTTCCCAGTCAGAGTGGGAGTGGAGGTTCCTGGGCAGAGTGGGACTGGAAGTGCCCAGGCTGAGTGGAGTGAATGTGCCCTGGCTGAGTGGAGTGAATGTGCCCAGGCTGAGTGGAGTGAATGTGCCCAGGCTGAGTGGAGTGAATGTGCCCAGGCTGACTGCAGAGAATGTGCCCAGGCTGAGTGGATTGGAGGTGCCCAGGCTGAGTGGAGTGCAGGTTCCCTGGCAGAGTGGGACTGGAAGTGCCCAGGCTGAGTGGAGTGAATGTGCCCAGGCTGAGTGGAGTGAATGTTCCCAGGCTGAATGGGAGTCAATGTGCCTAGACAGAGTGGAGTGAATGTGCCCAGGCTGAGTAGAGTGGAGGTGCCCAGGCTGAGTGGAGTTGGGGTTCCCAGGCAGAGAGGGACTGGAAGTGCCCTGGCTGAGTGGAGTGAATGTGCCCATGCTGCGTGGAGTGGAGGTTCCCAGGCTGAGTGGAGTGCAGGTTCCCAGCAGAGTGGGATTGGAAGTAGCCAGGCTGAGTGGAGTGGAGGTGCCCAGGCTGAGTGGAGTGAATGTGCCCAGGCTGAGTGGAGTGGAGGTGCCCAGGCTGAGTGGAGTGAATGTGCCCAGGCTGAATGGGAGTCAATGTGCCTAGACAGAGTGGAGTGAATGTGCCCGGCCGCCGGAGCCCGAAACGTGCGTTTCCCCATTGCCTTGAATGGGCGCGGAGAGAAGGGGGCACTTTTTGGCTCGTGGCGCGGTCACCGTTGCGCCAAAGCGTCAAGTGTCACACCTCCCCGTGCTCGGGGCGGCCCCTTGGAGCTAACTGGCTGGGTCTGGAGGGGCTGCGAGGCCGCCCAGGAGAACGGGTCCAAACCGCGTTCCGATCGGACGAGAATTGAGGGCGGGACACAGTTCCGCGGTTCACATTCCGCCCGGGCAAAGGGCCTATAACTTGCGGCGGGAGGGCTTAAGAGTGGGCCCCCGCGAGTCGGGTGGAGAGCCGGGTGTGGAGAGGAGTAGCGGAGGTTCCCAGTCAGAGTGGGAGTGGAGGTTCCTGGGCAGAGTGGGACTGGAAGTGCCCAGGCTGAGTGGAGTGAATGTGCCCTGCCTGAGTGGAGTGAATGTGGCCAGGCTGAGTGGAGTGGAGGTGCCCAGGCTGAGTGGAGTGCAGGCACCCAGGCAGAGTGGGATTGGAAGTGCCCAGGCTGAGTGGAGTGAATGTGCCCAGGCTGAGTGGAGTGGAGGTGCCCAGGCCGAGTGGAGTGCAGGTTCCCAGGCAGAGTGGGACTGGAAGTGCCCAGGCAGAGTGGAGTGAATGTGCCCAGGCTGAGTGGAGTGGAGGTGCCCAGGCTGAGTGGAGTTGGGGTTCCCTGGCAGAGTGGGACTGGAAGTGCCAAGGCTGAGTGGAGTGAATGTGCCCAGGCTGAGTGGAGTGGAGATGCCCAGGCCGAGTGGAGTGCAGGTTCCCAGGCAGAGTGTGACTGAAAGTGCCCAGGCTGAGTGGAGTGAATGTGCCCAGGCTGAATGGAGTGGAGGTGCCCAGGCTGAGTGGAGGTGCCCAGGCTGAGTGGAGTGCAGGTTCCCAGGCAGAGTGGGACTGGAAGTGCCCAGGCGGAGTGGAGTGAATGTCCCCAGGCTGAGTGGATTGCATGTGCCCAGGCTGAGTGGAGTGCAGGTTCCCTGGCAGAGTGGGATTGGAAGTGCCCAGGCTGAGTGGAGTGAATGTGCCCAGGCTGAGTGGAGTGGAGGTGCCCAGGCTGAGTGGAGTGCAGGTTCCCAGGCAGAGTGGGACTGGAAGTGCCCAGGCTGAGTGGAGTGAATGTGCCCAGGCTGAGTGGAGTGGAGGTGCCCAGGCTGAGTGGAGTTGGGGTTCCCTGGCAGAGTGGGACTGGAAGTGTCAAGGCTGAGTGGAGTGAATGTGCCCAGGCTGAGTGGAGTGGAGATGCCTAGGCCGAGTGGAGTGCAGGTTCCCAGGCAGAGTGTGACTGAAAGTGCCCAGGCTGAGTGGAGTGAATGTGCCCAGGCTGAATGGAGTGGAGGTGCCCAGGCTGAGTGGAGGTGCCCAGGCTGAGTGGAGTGCAGGTTCCCAGGCATAGTGGGATTGGTAGTGCCCAGGCGGAGTGGAGTGAATGTGCCCAGGCTGAGTGGAGTGGAGGTGCCCAGGCTGAGTGGAGTGCTGGTTCCCAGGCAGAGTGGGACTGGAAGTTCCCAGGCTGAGTGGAGTGAATGTCCCCAGGCTGAGTGGATTGCATGTGCCCAGGCTGAGTGGAGTGCAGGTTCCCTGGCAGAGTGGGATTGGAAGTGCCCAGGCTGAGTGGAGTGAATGTGCCCAGGCTGAGTGGAGTGGAGGTGTCCAGGCCGAGTGGAGTGCAGGTTCCCAGGCAGAGTGGGACTGGAAGTGCCCAGGCGGAGTGGAGTGAATGTCCCCAGGCTGAATGGGAGTCAATGTGCCTAGACAGAGTGGAGTGAATGTGCCCTGCCGCCGGAGCCCGAAACGTGCGTTTCCCCATTGCCTTGAATGGGCGCGGAGAGAGGGGGGCGCTTTTTGGCTCGTGGCGTGGGCACCGTTGCGCCAAAGCGTCAAGTGTCACACCTCCCCGTGCTCGGGACGGCCCCTTGGAGCTAACTAGCTGGGTCTGGAGGGGCTGCGAGGCCGCCCAGGAGAACGGGTCCAAACCGCGTTCCGATCGGACGAGAATTGAGGGCAGGACACAGTTCCGCGGTTCACTTTCCGCCCGGGCAAAGGGCCTATAACTTGCGGCGGGAGGGCTTAAGAGTGGGCCCCCGCGAGTCGGGTGGAGAGCCGGGTGTGGAGAGGAGTAGCGGAGGTTCCCAGTCAGAGTGGGAGTGGAGGTTCCTGGGCAGAGTGGGACTGGAAGTGCCCAGGCTGAGTGGAGTGAATGTGCCCTGGCTGAGTGGAGTGAATGTGCCCAGGCAGAGTGGAGTGAATGTGCCCAGGCTGAGTGGAGTGGAGGTGCCCAGGCTGAGTGGAGTGCAGGTTCCCAGGCAGAGTGGGACTGGAAGTGCCCTGGCTGAGTGGAGTGAATGTGCCCAGGCTGAATGGAGTGGAGGTGCCCAGGCTGAGTGGAGTGCAGGTTCCCTGGCAGAGTGGGATTGGAAGTGCCCAGGCTGAGTGGAGTGAATGTGCCTAGGCTGAGTGGAGTGGAGGTGCCCAGGCTAAATGGAGTTGGGGTTCCCTGGCAGAGTGGGACTGGAAGTGCCAACGGTGAGTGGAGTGAATGTGCCCAGGCTGAGTGGAGTGGAGGTGCCCAGGCTGAGTGGAGTTGGGGTTCCCTGGCAGAGTGGGACTGGAAGTGCCAACGCTGAGTGGAGTGAATGTGCCCAGGCTGAGTGGAGTGGAGGTGCCCAGGCTGAGTGGAGTGCTGGTTCCCAGGCAGAGTGGGATTGGAAGTGCCCAGGCTGAGTGGAGTAATGTACCCAGGCTGAGTGGAGTGAGGTGCCCAGGCTGAGAGGAGTGCAGGTTCCCAGGCAGAGTGGGATTGGAAGTACCCAGGCTGAGTGGAGTGAATGTGCCCAGGCTGAGTGGAGTGGAGGTGCCCAGGCTGAGTGGAGTGCCGGTTCCCTGGCAGAGTGGGATTGGAAGTGCCCAGGCTGAGTGGAGTGAATGTGCCTAGGCTGAGTGGAGTGGAGGTGCCCAGGCTAAATGGAGTTGGGGTTCCCTGGCAGAGTGGGACTGGAAGTGCCAACGGTGAGTGGAGTGAATGTGCCCAGGCTGAGTGGAGTGGAGGTGCCCAGGCTGAGTGGAGTTGGGGTTCCCTGGCAGAGTGGGACTGGAAGTGCCAACGCTGAGTGGAGTGAATGTGCCCAGGCTGAGTGGAGTGGAGGTGCCCAGGCTGAGTGGAGTGCTGGTTCCCAGGCAGAGTGGGATTGGAAGTGCCCAGGCTGAGTGGTGTAATGTACCCAGGCTGAGTGGAGTGCAGGTGCCCAGGCTGAGAGGAGTGCAGGTTCCCAGGCAGAGTGGGATTGGAAGTACCCAGGCTGAGTGGAGTGAATGTGCCCAGGCTGAGTGGAGTGGAGGTGCCCAGGCCGAGTGGAGTGCAGGTTCCCAGGCAGAGTGGGACTGGAAGTGCCCAGACGGAGTGGAGTGAATGTGCCCAGGCTGAATGGGAGTCAATGTGCCTAGACAGAGTGGAATGAATGTGCCCGGCCGCCGGAGCCCGAAACGTGCGTTTCCCCATTGCCTTGAATGGGCGCGGAGAGAGGGGGGCGCTTTTTGGCTCGTGGCGCGGGCACCGTTGCGCCAAAGCGTCAAGTGTCACACCTCCCCGTGCTCGGGGCGGCCCCTTGGAGCTAACTGGCTGGGTCTGGAGGGGCTGGGAGGCCGCCCAGGAGAACGGGTCCAAACCGCGTTCCGATCGGACGAGAATTGAGGGCGGGACACAGTTCCGCGGTTCACTTTCCGCCCGGGCAAAGGGCCTATAACTTGCGGCGGGAGGGCTTAAGAGTGGGCCCCCGCGAGTCGGGTGGAGAGCCGGGTGTGGAGAGGAGTAGCGGAGGTTCCCAGTCAGAGTGGGAGTGGAGGTTCCTGGGCAGAGTGGGACTGGAAGTGCCCAGGCTGAGTGGAGTGAATGTGCCCTGGCTGAGTGGAGTGCAGGTTCCCAGGCAGAGTGGGACTGGAAGTGCCCAGGCTGAGTGGAGTGAATGTGCCCAGGCTGAGTGGAGTGGAGGTGCCCAGGCCGAGTGGAGTGCAGGTTCCCAGGCAGAGTGGGACTGGAAGTGCCCAGGCGGAGTGGAGTGAATGTGCCCAGGCTGAATGGGAGTCAATGTGCCTAGACAGAGTGGAGTGAATATGCCCGGCCGCCGGAGCCCGAAACGTGCGTTTCCCCATTGCCTTGAATGGGCGCGGAGAGAGGGGGGCGCTTTTTGGCTCGTGGCGCGGGCACCGTTGCGCCAAAGCGTCAAGTGTCACACCTCCCCGTGCTCGGGGCGGCCCCTTGGAGCTAACTGGCTGGGTCTGGAGGGGCTGCGAGGCCGCCCAGGAGAACGGGTCCAAACCGCGTTCCGATCGGACGAGAATTGAGGGCGGGACACAGTTCCGCGGTTCACTTTCCGCCCGGGCAAAGGGCCTATAACTTGCGGCGGGAGGGCTTAAGAGTGGGCCCCCGCGAGTCGGGTGGAGAGCCGGGTGTGGAGAGGAGTAGCGGAGGTTCCCAGTCAGAGTGGGAGTGGAGGTTCCTGGGCAGAGTGGGACTGGAAGTGCCCAGGCTGAGTGGAGTGAATGTGCCCTGGCTGAGTGGAGTGAATGTGGCCAGGCTGAGTGGAGTGGAGGTGCCCAGGCTGAGTGGAGTGCAGGCACCCAGGCAGAGTGGGATTGGAAGTGCCCATGCTGAGTGGAGTGAATGTGCCCAGGCTGAGTGGAGTGGAGGTGCCCAGGCCGAGTGGAGTGCAGGTTCCCAGGCAGAGTGGGACTGGAAGTGCCCAGGCTGAGTGGAGTGAATGTGCCCAGGCTGAGTGGAGTGGAGGTGCCCAGGCTGAGTGGAGTTGGGGTTCCCTGGCAGAGTGGGACTGGAAGTGCCAAGGCTGAGTGGAGTGAATGTGCCCAGGCTGAGTGGAGTGGAGATGCCCAGGCCGAGTGGAGTGCAGGTTCCCAGGCAGAGTGTGACTGAAAGTGCCCAGGCTGAGTGGAGTGAATGTGCCCAGGCTGAATGGAGTGGAGGTGCCCAGGCTGAGTGGAGGTGCCCAGGCTGAGTGGAGTGAATGTGCCCAGGCTGAGTGGAGTGGAGGTGCCCAGGCTGAGTGGAGTTGGGGTTCCCTGGCAGAGTGGGACTGGAAGTGCCAAGGCTGAGTGGAGTGAATGTGCCCAGGCTGAGTGGAGTGGAGGTGCCCAGGCCGAGTGGAGTGCAGGTTCCCAGGCAGAGTGGGACTGGAAGTGCCCAGGCGGAGTGGAGTGAATGTGCCCAGGCTGAATGGAGTGGAGGTGCCCAGGCTGAGTGGAGTGCAGGGTCCCTGGCAGAGTGGGATTGGAAGTGCCCAGGCTGAGTGCAGTGAATGTGCCCAGGCTGAGTGGAGTGGAGGTGCCCAGGCTGAGTGGAGTTGGGGTACCCTGGCAGAGTGGGACTGGAAGTGCCAAGGCTGAGTGGAGTGAATGTACCCAGGCTGAGTGGAGTGGAGGTGCCCAGGCTGAGTGGAGTGAATGTACCCAGGCTGAGTGGAGTGGAGGTGCCCAAGCTGAGTGGAGTGAATGTGCCCAGGCTGAGTGGAGTGAATGTGCCCAGGCAGAGTGGAGTGAATGTGCCGAGGCTGAGTGGAGTGGAGGTGCCCAGGCTGAGTGGAGTGGTGGTTCCCAGGCAGAGTGGGATTGGAAGTGCCCAGGCTGAGTGGAGTGAATGTGCCCAGGCTGAGTGGAGTGGAGGTTCCCAGGCAGAGTGGGATTGGAAGTGCCCAGGCTGGGTGGAGTGAATGTGCCCAGGCTGAGTGGAGTGAATGTGGCCAGGCTGAGTGGAGTGGAGGTGCCCAGGCCGAGTGGAGTGCAGGTTCCCAGGCAGAGTGGGACTGGAAGTGCCCAGGCTGAGTGGAGTGAATGTGCCCAGGCTGAGTGGAGTGGAGGTGCCCAGGCCGAGTGGAGTGCAGGTTCCCAGGAAGAGTGGGACTGGAAGTGCCCAGGCAGAGTGGAGTGAATGTGCCCAGGCTGAGTGGAGTGGAGGTGCCCAGGCTGAGTGGAGTTGGGGTTCCCTGGCAGAGTGGGACTGGAAGTGCCAAGGCTGAGTGGAGTGAATGTGCCCAGGCTGAGTGGAGTGGAGATGCCCAGGCCGAGTGGAGTGCAGGTTCCCAGGCAGAGTGTGACTGAAAGTGCCCAGGCTGAGTGGAGTGAATGTGCCCAGGCTGAATGGAGTGGAGGTGCCCAGGCTGAGTGGAGGTGCCCAGGCTGAGTGGAGTGCAGGTTCCCTGGCAGAGTGGGATTGGAAGTGCCCAGGCTCAGTCGAGTGAATGTGCCCAGGCTGAGTGGAGTGGAGGTGCCCAGGCCGAGTGGAGTGCAGGTTCCCAGGCAGAGTGCGACTGGAAGTGCCCAGGCGGAGTGGAGTGAATGTGCCCAGGCTGAATGGGAGTCAATGTGCCTAGATCGAGTGGAGTGAATGTGCCCGGCCGCCGGAGCCCGAAACGTGCGTTTCCCCATTGCCTTGAATTGGCGCGAAGAGAGGGGGGCGCTTTTTGGCTCGTGGCGCGGGCACCGTTGCGCCAAAGCGTCAAGTGTCACACCTCCCCGTGCTCGGGGCGGCCCCTTGGAGCTAACTAGCTGGGTCTGGAGGGGCTGCGAGGCCGCCCAGGAGAACGGGTCCAAACCGCGTTCCGATCGGACGAGAATTGAGGGCGGGACACAGTTCCGCGGTTCACTTTCCGCCCGGGCAAAGGGCCTATAACTTGCGGCGGAAGGGCTTAAGAGTGGGCCCCCGCGAGTCGGGTGGAGAGCCGGGTGTGGAGAGGAGTAGCGGAGGTTCCCAGTCAGAGTGGGAGTGGAGGTTCCTGGGCAGAGTGGGACTGGAAGTGACCAGGCTGAGTGGAGTGAATGTGCCCTGGCTGAGTGGAGTGAATGTGCCCAGGCTGATTGGAGTGAATGTGCCCAGGCTGAGTGGAGTGAATGTGCCCAGGCTGACTGGAGAGAATGTGCCCAGGCTGAGTGGATTGGAGGTGCCCAGGCTGAGTGGAGTGCAGGTTCCCAGGCAGAGTGGGACTGGAAGTGCCCAGGCTGAGTGGAGTGAATGTGCCCAGGCTGAGTGGAGTGAATGTTCCCAGGCTGAGTGGAATGGAGGTGCCCAGGCTGAGTGGAGTTGGGGTTCCCAGGCAGAGAGGGACTGGAAGTGCCCTGGCTGAGTGGAGTGAATGTGCCCAGGCTGAATGGGAGTCAATGTGCCTAGATCGAGTGGAGTGAATGTGCCCGGCCGCCGGAGCCCGAAACGTGCGTTTCCCCATTGCCTTGAATTGGCGCGGAGAGAGGGGGGCGCTTTTTGGCTCGTGGCGCGGGCACCGTTGCGCCAAAGCGTCAAGTGTCACACCTCCCCGTGCTCGGGGCGGCCCCTTGGAGCTAACTAGCTGGGTCTGGAGGGGCTGCGAGGCCGCCCAGGAGAACGGGTCCAAACCGCGTTCCGATCGGACGAGAATTGAGGGCGGGACACAGTTCCGCGGTTCACTTTCCGCCCGGGCAAAGGGCCTATAACTTGCGGCGGGAGGGCTTAAGAGTGGGCCCCCGCGAGTCGGGTGGAGAGCCGGGTGTGGAGAGGAGTAGCGGAGGTTCCCAGTCAGAGTGGGAGTGGAGGTTCCTGGGCAGAGTGGGACTGGAAGTGACCAGGCTGAGTGGAGTGAATGTGCCCTGGCTGAGTGGAGTGAATGTGCCCAGGCTGATTGGAGTGAATGTGCCCAGGCTGAGTGGAGTGAATGTGCCCAGGCTGACTGGAGAGAATGTGCCCAGGCTGAGTGGATTGGAGGTGCCCAGGCTGAGTGGAGTGCAGGTTCCCAGGCAGAGTGGGACTGGAAGTGCCCAGGCTGAGTGGAGTGAATGTGCCCAGGCTGAGTGGAGTGAATGTTCCCAGGCTGAGTGGAATGGAGGTGCCCAGGCTGAGTGGAGTTGGGGTTCCCAGGCAGAGAGGGACTGGAAGTGCCCTGGCTGAGTGGAGTGAATGTGCCCAGGCTGCGTGGAGTGGAGGTTCCCAGGCTGAGTGGAGTGCAGGTTCCCAGCAGAGTGGGATTGGAAGTACCCAGGCTGAGTGGAGTGGAGGTGCCCAGGCTGAGTGGAGTGCAGGTTCCCAGGTAGAGTGGGATTGGAAGTGCCCAGGCTGAGTGGAGTGAATGTGCCCAGGCTGAGTGGAGTGGAGGTGCCCAGGCTGAGTGGAGTTGGGGTTCCCTGGCAGAGTGGGACTGGAAGTGCCAAGGCTGAGTGGAGTGAATGTACCCAGGCTGAGTGGAGTGGAGGTGCCCAGGCTGAGTGGAGTGCTGGTTCCCAGGCAGAGTGGGATTGGATGTTCCCAGGATGAGTGGAGTGAATGTCCCCAGGCTGAGTTGATTGCATGTGCCCAGGCTGAGTGGAGTGCAGGTTCCCTGGCAGAGTGGGATTAGAAGTGCCCAGGCTGACTGGAGTGGAGGTGCCCAGGCCGAGTGGAGTGCAGGTTCCCAGGCAGAGTGGGACTGGAAGTGCCCAGGCGGAGTGGAGTGAATGTGCCCAGGCTGAATGGGAGTCAATGTGCCTGGACACAGTGGAGTGAATGTGCCCGGCCGCCGGAGCCCGAAACGTGCGTTTCCCCATTGCCTTGAATGGGCGCGGAGAGAGGGGGGCGCTTTTTGGCTCGTGGCGCGGGCACCGTTGCGCCAAAGCGTCAAGTGTCACACCTCCCCGTGCTCGGGGCGGCCCCTTGGAGCTAACTGGCTGGGTCTGGAGGGGCTGCGAGGCCGCCCAGGAGAACGGGTCCAAACCGCGTTCCGATCGGACGAGAATTGAGGGCGGGACACAGTTCCGCGGTTCACTTTCCGCCCGGGCAAAGGGCCTATAACTTGCGGCGGGAGGGCTTAAGAGTGGGCCCCCGCGAGTCGGGTGGAGAGCCGGGTGTGGAGAGGAGTAGCGGAGGTTCCCAGTCAGAGTGGGAGTGGAGGTTCCTGGGCAGAGTGGGACTGGAAGTGCCCAGGCTGAGTGGAGTGAATGTGCCCTGGCTGAGTGGAGTGCAGGTTCCCAGGCAGAGTGGGACTGGAAGTGCCCAGGCTGAGTGGAGTGAATGTGCCCAGGCTGAGTGGAGTGGAGGTGCCCAGGCCGAGTGGAGTGCAGGTTCCCAGGCAGAGTGGGACTGGAAGTGCCCAGGCGGAGTGGAGTGAATGTGCCCAGGCTGAATGGGAGTCAATGTGCCTAGACAGAGTGGAGTGAATATGCCCAGGCTGAGTGGAGTGGAGGTGCCCAGGCTGAGTAGAGTGCAGGCACCCAGGCAGAGTGGGATTGGAAGTGCCCAGGCTGAGTGGAGTGAATGTGCCCAGGCTGAGTGGAATGGAGGTGCCCAGGCCGAGTGGAGTGCAGGTTCCCAGGCAGAGTGGGACTGGAAGTGCCCAGGCTGAGTGGGAGTGAAAGTGCCCAGGCTGAGTGGGAGTGAAAGTGCCCAGGCTGAGTGGGACTGAATGAGCCCAGGCAGAGTGGAGTGGAAGTGCCCAGGCTGAGTGTAGTGAATGTACCCAGTCTGAGTGGGACTGAATGTGCCCAGGCTGAGTGGGAGTCAATGTGCCTAGGCTGAGGGGGACTGAATGCGCCCAGGCTGAGTGGAGTGAATTTGCCCAGGCTGAGTGGAGTGGAGGTGCCAAGGCTGAGTGGAGTGCAGGTTCCCAGGCAGAGTGGGATTGGAAGTGCCCAGGCTGAGTGGAGTGAATGTACCCAGGCTGAGTGGAGTGCAGGTGCCCAGGCTGAGTGGAGTGCAGGTTCCCAGGCAGAGTGGGATTGGAAGTGCCCTGGCTGAGTGAAGTGAATGTGCCCAAGGTGAATGCAGTGGAGGTGCCCAGGCTGAGTGGAGTGCAGGTTCCCAGGCAGAGTGGGAGTGGAAGTGCCCAGGCTGAGTGGAGTGGCGGTGCCCAGGCCGAGTGGAGTGCAGGTTCCCAGGCAGAGTGGGACTGGAAGTGCCCAGGTTGAGTGGAGTGAATGTGCCCAGGCTGAGTGGAGTGGAGGTGCCCATGCTGAGTGGAGTTGGGGTTCCCTGGCAGAGTGGGACTGGAAGTGCCAAGGCTGAGTGGAGTGAATGTGCCCAGGCTGAGTGGAGTGGAGGTGCCAAGGCTGAGTGGAGTTGGGGTTCCCAGGCAGAGTGGGATTGGAAGTACCCAGGCTGAGTGGAGTGAATGTGCCCAGGCTGAGTGGAGTGGAGGTGCCCAGGCTGAGTGGAGTTGGGGTTCCCTGGCAGAGTGGGATTGGAAGTGCCCAGGCTGAGTGGAGTGAATGTGCCCAGGCTGAGTGGAGTGGAGGTGCCCAGGCCGAGTGGAGTGCAGGTTCCCAGGCAGAGTGGGACTGAAAGTGCCCAGGCTGAGTGGAGTGAATGTGCCCAGGCTGAGTGGAGTGAATGTTCCCAGGCTGAATGGGAGTCAATGTGCCTAGACAGAGTGGAGTGAATGTTTCCAGGCTGAGTGGAGTGGAGGTGCCCAGGCTGAGTGGAGTTGGGGTTCCCAGGCAGAGAGGGACTGGAAGTGCCCTGGCTGAGTGGAGTGAATGTGCCCAGGCTGCGTGGAGTGGAGGTTCCCAGGCTGAGTGGAGTGCAGGTTCCCAGCAGAGTGGGATTGGAAGTACCCAGGCTGAGTGGAGTGGAGGTGCCCAGGCTGAGTGGAGTGCAGGTTCCCAGGCAGAGTGGGATTGATAGTGCCCAGGCTGAGTGGAGTGAATGTGCCCAGGCTGAGTGGAGTGGAGGTGCCCAGGCTGAGTGGAGTGCAGGTTCCCAGGCAGAGTGGGATTGGAAGTGCCCAGGCTGAGTGGAGGGAATGTGCCCAGGCTGAGTGGAGTGGAGGTGCCCAGGCTGAGTGGAGTGCTGGTTCCCAGGCAGAGTGGGACTGGAAGTTCCCAGGCTGAGTGGAGTGAATGTCCCCAGGCTGAGTGGATTGCATGTGCCCAGGCTGAGTGGAGTGCAGGTTCCCTGGCAGAGTGGGATTGGAAGTGCCCAGGCTGAGTGGAGTGAATGTGCCCAGGCTGAGTGGAGTGGAGGTGCCCAGGCTGAGTGGAGTGCAGGTTCCCAGGCAGAGTGGGACTGGAAGTGCCCAGGCTGAGTGGAGTGAATGTGCCCAGGCTGAGTGGATTGGAGGTGCCCAGGCTAAATGGAGTTGGGGTTCCCTGGCAGAGTGGGACTGGAAGTGCCAACGGTGAGTGGAGTGAATGTGCCCAGGCTGAGTGGAGTGGAGGTGCCCAGGCTGAGTGGAGTTGGGGTTCCCTGGCAGAGTGGGACTGGAAGTGCCAACGCTGAGTGGAGTGAATGTGCCCAGGCTGAGTGGAGTGGAGGTGCCCAGGCTGAGTGGAGTGCTGGTTCCCAGGCAGAGTGGGATTGGAAGTGCCCAGGCTGAGTGGAGCAATGTACCCAGGCTGAGTGGAGTGAGGTGCCCAGGCTGGGAGGAGTGCAGGTTCCCAGGCAGAGTGGGATTGGAAGTACCCAGGCTGAGTGGAGTGAATGTGCCCAGGCTGAGTGGAGTGGAGGTGCCCAGGCTGAGTGGAGTGCAGGTTCCCTGGCAGAGTGGGATTGGAAGTGCCCAGGCTGAGTGGAGTGAATGTGCCTAGGCTGAGTGGAGTGGAGGTGCCCAGGCTAAATGGAGTTGGGGTTCCCTGGCAGAGTGGGACTGGAAGTGCCAACGGTGAGTGGAGTGAATGTGCCCAGGCTGAGTGGAGTGAATGTGCCCAGGCTGAATGGGAGTCAATGTGCCTAGACAGAGTGGAGTGAATATGCCCGGCCGCCGGAGCCCGAAACGTGCGTTTCCCCATTGCCTTGAATGGGCGCGGAGAGAGGGGGGCGCTTTTTGGCTCGTGGCGCGGGCACCGTTGCGCCAAAGCGTCAAGTGTCAAACCTCCCCGTGCTCGGGGCGGCCCCTTGGATCTAACTGGCTGGGTCTGGAGGGGCTGCGAGGCCGCCCAGGAGAACGGGTCCAAACCGCGTTCCGATCGGACGAGAATTGAGGGCGGGACACAGTTCCGCGGTTCACTTTCCGCCCGGGCAAAGGGCCTATAACTTGCGGCGGGAGGGCTTAAGAGTGGGCCCCCGCGAGTCGGGTGGAGAGCCGGGTGTGGAGAGGAGTAGCGGAGGTTCCCAGTCAGAGTGGGAGTGGAGGTTCCTGGGCAAAGTGGGACTGGAAGTGCCCAGGCTGAGTGGAGTGAATGTGCCCTGGCTGAGTGGAGTGAATGTGGCCAGGCTGAGTGGAGTGGAGGTGCCCAGGCTGAGTGGAGTGCAGGCACCCAGGCAGAGTGGGATTGGAAGTGCCCAGGCTGAGTGGAGTGAATGTGCCCAGGCTGAGTGGAGTGGAGGTGCCCAGGCCGAGTGGAGTGCAGGTTCCCAGGCAGAGTGGGACTGGAAGTGCCCAGGCTGAGTGGAGTGAATGTGCCCAGGCTGAGTGGAGTGGAGATGCCCAGGCCGAGTGGAGTGCAGGTTCCCAGGCAGAGTGTGACTGAAAGTGCCCAGGCTGAGTGGAGTGAATGTGCCCAGGCTGAATGGAGTGGAGGTGCCCAGGCTGAGTGGAGGTGCCCAGGCTGAGTGGAGTGAATGTGCCCAGGCTGAGTGGAGTGGAGGTGCCCAGGCTGAGTGGAGTTGGGGTTCCCTGGCAGAGTGGGACTGGAAGTGCCCAGGCTGAGTGGAGTGAATGTGCCCAGGCTGAGTGGAGTGGAGATGCCCAGGCCGAGTGGAGTGCAGGTTCCCAGGCAGAGTGTGACTGAAAGTGCCCAGGCTGAGTGGAGTGAATGTGCCCAGGCTGAATGGAGTGGAGGTGCCCAGGCTGAGTGGAGGTGCCCAGGCTGAGTGGAGTGAATGTGCCCAGGCTGAGTGGAGTGGAGGTGCCCAGGCTGAGTGGAGTTGGGGTTCCCTGGCAGAGTGGGACTGGAAGTGCCAAGGCTGAGTGGAGTGAATGTGCCCAGGCTGAGTGGAGTGGAGGTGCCCAGGCCGAGTGGAGTGCAGGTTCCCAGGCAGAGTGGGACTGGAAGTGCCCAGGCGGAGTGGAGTGAATGTGCCCAGGCTGAATGGAGTGGAGGTGCCCAGGCTGAGTGGAGTGCAGGTTCCCTGGCAGAGTGGGATTGGAAGTGCCCAGGCTGAGTGCAGTGAATGTGCCCAGGCTGAGTGGAGTGGAGGTGCCAGGCTGAGTGGAGTTGGGGTACCCTGGCAGAGTGGGACTGGAAGTGCCAAGGCTGAGTGGAGTGAATGTACCCAGGCTGAGTGGAGTGGAGGTGCCCAGGCCGAGTGGAGTGCAGGTTCCCAGGCAGAGTGGGACTGGAAGTGCCGAGGTGGAGTGGAGTGAATGTGCCCAGGCTGAATGGGAGTCAATGTGCCTAGACAGAGTGGAGTGAATGTGCCCGGCCGCCGGAGCCCGAAACGTGCGTTTCCCCATTGCCTTGAATGGGCGCGGAGAGAGGGGGGCGCTTTTTGGCTCGTGGCGCGGTCACCGTTGCGCCAAAGCGTCAAGTGTCACACCTCCCCGTGCTCGGGGCGGCCCCTTGGAGCTAACTAGCGGGGTTTGGAGGAGCTGCGAGGCCGCCCAGGAGAACGGGTCCAAACCGCGTTCCGATCGGACGAGAATTGAGGGCGGGACACAGTTCCGCGGTTCACTTTCCGCCCGGGTAAAGGGCCTATAACTTGCGGCGGGAGGGCTTAAGAGTGGGCCCCCGCGAGTCGGGTGGAGAGCCGGGTGTGGAGAGGAGTAGCGGAGGTTCCCAGTCAGAGTGGGAGTGGAGGTTCCTGGGCAGAGTGGGACTTGAAGTGCCCAGGCTGAGTGGAGTGAATGTGCCCTGGCTGAGTGGAGTGAATGTGGCCAGGCTGAGTGGAGTGGAGGTGCCCAGGCTGAGTGGAGTGCAGGCACCCAGGCAGAGTGGGATTGGAAGTGCCCAGGCTGAGTGGAGTGAATGTGCCCAGGCTGAGTGGAGTGGAGGTGCCCAGGCAGAGTGGAGTGCTGGTTCCCAGGCAGAGTGGGATTGGAAGTGCCCAGGCTGAGTGGAGTAATGTACCCAGGCTGAGTGGAGTGCAGGTGCCCAGGCTGAGAGGAGTGCAGGTTCCCAGGCAGCGTGGGATTGGAAGTGCCCAGGCTGAGTGGAGTGAATGTGCCCAGGCTGAATGGAGTGGAGGTGCCCAGGCTGAGTGGAGGTGCCCAGGCTGAGTGGAGTGCAGGTTCCCAGGCAGAGTGGGATTGGAAGTGCCCAGGCTGAGTGGAGTGAATGTGCCCAGGCTGAGTGGAGTGGAGGTGCCCAGGCTGAGTGGAGTGCTGGTTCCCAGGCAGAGTGGGACTGGAAGTTCCCAGGCTGAGTGGAGTGAATGTCCCCAGGCTGAGTGGATTGCATGTGCCCAGGCTGAGTGGAGTGCAGGTTCCCTGGCAGAGTGGGACTGGAAGTGCCCAGGCGGAGTGGAGTGAATGTGCCCAGGCTGAATGGGAGTCAATGTGCCTAGATCGAGTGGAGTGAATGTGCCCGGCCGCCGGAGCCCGAAACGTGCTTTTCCCCATTGCCTTGAATTGGCGCGGAGAGAGGGGGGCGCTTTTTGGCTCGTGGCGCGGGCACCGTTGCGCCAAAGCGTCAAGTGTCACACCTCCCCGTGCTCGGGGCGGCCCCTTGGAGCTTACTAGCTGGGTCTGGAGGGGCTGCGAGGCCGCCCAGGAGAACGGGTCCAAACCGCGTTCCGATCGGACGAGAATTGAGGGCGGGACACAGTTCCGCGGTTCACTTTCCGCCCGGGCAAAGGGCCTATAACTTGCGGCGGGAGGGCTTAAGAGTGGGCCCCCGCGAGTCGGGTGGAGAGCCGGGTGTGGAGAGGAGTAGCGGAGGTTCCCAGTCAGAGTGGGAGTGGAGGTTCCTGGGCAGAGTGGGACTGGAAGTGCCCAGGCTGAGTGGAGTGAATGTGCCCTGGCTGAGTGGAGTGAATGTGCCCAGGCTGAGTGGAGTGAATGTGCCCAGGCTGAGTGGAGTGAATGTGCCCAGGCTGACTGGAGAGAATGTGCCCAGGCTGAGTGGATTGGAGGTGCCCAGGCTGAGTGGAGTGCAGGTTCCCAGGCAGAGTGGGACTGGAAGTGCCCAGGCTGAGTGGAGTGAATGTGCCCAGGCTGAGTGGAGTGAATGTTCCCAGGCAGAATGGGAGTCAATGTGCCTAGACAGAGTGGAGTGAATGTGCCCAGGCTGAGTGCGGGACACAGTTCCGCCGTTCACTTTCCGTCCGGGCAAAGGGCCTATAACATGCGGCGGGAGGGCTTAAGAGTGGGCCCCCGCGAGTCGGGTGGAGAGCCGGGTGTGGAGAGGAGTAGCGGAGGTTCCCAGTCAGAGTGGGAGTGGAGGTTCCTGGGCAGAGTGGGACTGGAAGTGCCCAGGCTGAGTGGAGTGAATGTGCCCTGGATGAGTGGAGTGAATGTGCCCAGGCTGAGTGGAGTGAATGTGCCCAGGCTGAGTGGAGTGAATGTGCCCAGGCTGACTGCAGAGAATGTGCCCAGGCTGAGTGGATTGGAGGTGCCCAGGCTGAGTGGAGTGCAGGTTCCCTGGCAGAGTGGGACTGGAAGTGCCCAGGCTGAGTGGAGTGAATGTGCCCAGGCTGAGTGGAGTGAATGTTCCCAGGCTGAATGGGAGTCAATGTGCCTAGACAGAGTGGAGTGAATGTGCCCAGGCTGAGTAGAGTGGAGGTGCCCAGGCTGAGTGGAGTTGGGGTTCCCAGGCAGAGGGACTGGAAGTGCCCTGGCTGAGTGGAGTGAATGTGCCCAGGCTGCGTGGAGTGGAGGTTCCCAGGCTGAGTGGAGTGCAGGTTCCCAGCAGAGTGGGATTGGAAGTAGCCAGGCTGAGTGGAGTGGAGGTGCCCAGGCTGAGTGGAGTGCAGGTTCCCAGGCAGAGTGGGATTGGAAGTGCCCAGGCTGAGTGGAGTGAATGTGCCCAGGCTGAGTGGAGTGGAGGTGCCCAGGCTGAGTGGAGTGAATGTGCCCAGGCTGAATGGGAGTCAATGTGCCTAGACAGAGTGGAGTGAATGTGCCCGGCCGCCGGAGCCCGAAACGTGCGTTTCCCCATTGCCTTGAATGGGCGCGGAGAGAAGGGGGCACTTTTTGGCTCGTGGCGCGGTCACCGTTGCGCCAAAGCGTCAAGTGTCACACCTCCCCGTGCTCGGGGCGGCCCCTTGGAGCTAACTGGCTGGGTCTGGAGGGGCTGCGAGGCCGCCCAGGAGAACGGGTCCAAACCGCGTTCCGATCGGACGAGAATTGAGGGCGGGACACAGTTCCGCGGTTCACATTCCGCCCGGGCAAAGGGCCTATAACTTGCGGCGGGAGGGCTTAAGAGTGGGCCCCCGCGAGTCGGGTGGAGAGCCGGGTGTGGAGAGGAGTAGCGGAGGTTCCCAGTCAGAGTGGGAGTGGAGGTTCCTGGGCAGAGTGGGACTGGAAGTGCCCAGGCTGAGTGGAGTGAATGTGCCCTGGCTGAGTGGAGTGAATGTGGCCAGGCTGAGTGGAGTGCAGGTGCCCAGGCTGAGTGGAGTGCAGGCACCCAGGCAGAGTGGGATTGGAAGTGCCCAGGCTGAGTGGAGTGAATGTGCCCAGGCTGAGTGGAGTGGAGGTGCCCAGGCCGAGTGGAGTGCAGGTTCCCAGGCAGAGTGGGACTGGAAGTGCCCAGGCAGAGTGTTGTGAATGTGCCCAGGCTGAGTGGAGTGGAGGTGCCCAGGCTGAGTGGAGTTGGGGTTCCCTGGCAGAGTGGGACTGGAAGTGCCAAGGCTGAGTGGAGTGAATGTGCCCAGACTGAGTGGAGTGGAGATGCCCAGGCCGAGTGGAGTGCAGGTTCCCAGGCAGAGTGTGACTGAAAGTGCCCAGGCTGAGTGGAGTGAATGTGCCCAGGCTGAATGGAGTGGAGGTGCCCAGGCTGAGTGGAGGTGCCCAGGCTGAGTGGAGTGCAGGTTCCCAGGCAGAGTGGGACTGGAAGTGCCCAGGCGGAGTGGAGTGAATGTCCCCAGGCTGAGTGGATTGCATGTGCCCAGGCTGAGTGGAGTGCAGGTTCCCTGGCAGAGTGGGATTGGAAGTGCCCAGGCTGAGTGGAGTGAATGTGCCCAGGCTGAGTGGAGTGGAGGTGCCCAGGCCGAGTGGAGTGCAGGTTCCCAGGCAGAGTGGGACTGGAAGTGCCCAGGCGGAGTGGAGTGAATGTGCCCAGGCTGAATGGGAGTCAATGTGCCTAGATCGAGTGGAGTGAATGTGCCCGGCCGCCGGAGCCCGAAACGTGCGTTTCCCCATTGCCTTGAATTGGCGCGGAGAGAGGGGGGCGCTTTTTGGCTCGTGGCGCGGGCACCGTTGCGCCAAAGCGTCAAGTGTCACACCTCCCCGTGCTCGGGGCGGCCCCTTGGAGCTAACTAGCTGGGTCTGGAGGGGCTGCGAGGCCGCCCAGGAGAACGGGTCCAAACCGCGTTCCGATCGGACGAGAATTGAGGGCGGGACACAGTTCCGCGGTTCACTTTCCGCCCGGGCAAAGGGCCTATAACTTGCGGCGGGAGGGCTTAAGAGTGGGCCCCCGCGAGTCGGGTGGAGAGCCGGGTGTGGAGAGGAGTAGCGGAGGTTCCCAGTCAGAGTGGGAGTGGAGGTTCCTGGGCAGAGTGGGACTGGAAGTGACCAGGCTGAGTGGAGTGAATGTGCCCTGGCTGAGTGGAGTGAATGTGCCCAGGCTGAGTGGAGTGAATGTGCCCAGGCTGAGTGGAGTGAATGTGCCCAGGCTGACTGGAGAGAATGTGCCCAGGCTGAGTGGATTGGAGGTGCCCAGGCTGAGTGGAGTGCAGGTTCCCAGGCAGAGTGGGACTGGAAGTGCCCAGGCTGAGTGGAGTGAATGTGCCCAGGCTGAGTGGAGTGAATGTTCCCAGGCTGAGTGGAGTGCAGGTGCCCAGGCTGAGTGGGATTGGAAGTGCCCAGGCTGAGTGGAGTGAATGTGCCCAGGCTGAGTGGAGTGGAGGTGCCCAGGCCGAGTGGAGTGCAGGTTCCCAGGCAGAGTGGGACTGAAAGTGCCCAGGCTGAGTGGAGTGAATGAGCCCAGGCTGAATGGAGTGGAGGTGCCCAGGCTGAGTGGAGTGCAGGTTCCCTGGCAGAGTGGGATTGGAAGTGCCCAGGCTGAGTGGAGTGAATGTGCCCAGGCTGAGTGGAGTGGAGGTGCCCAGGCTGAGTGGAGTTGGGGTTCCCTGGCAGAGTGGGACTGGAAGTGCCAAGGCTGAGTGGAGTGAAGGTACCCAGGCTGAGTGGAGTGGAGGTGCCCAGGCTGAGTGGAGTTGGGGTTCCCTGGCAGAGTGGGACTGGAAGTGCCAAGGCTGAGTGGAGTGAAGGTACCCAGGCTGAGTGGAGTGGAGGTGCCAAGGCTGAGTGGAGTGCAGGTTCCCAGCAGAGTGGGACTGGAAGTGCCCAGGCTGAGTGGAGTGAATGTGCCCAGGCTGAATGGAGTGGAGGTGCCCAGGCTGAGTGGAGGTGCCCAGGCTGAGTGGAGTGCAGGTTCCCAGGCAGAGTGGGATTGGAAGTGCCCAGGCTGAGTGGAGTAATGTACCCAGGCTGAGTGGAGTGCAGGTGCCCAGGCCGAGTGGAGTGCAGGTTCCCAGGCAGAGTGGGACTGGAAGTGCCCAGGCGGAGTGGAGTGAATGTGCCCAGGCTGAGTGGAGTGAATGTCCCCAGGCTGAGTGGATTGCATGTGCCCAGGCTGAGTGGAGTGCAGGTTCCCTGGCAGAGTGGGATTGGAAGTGCCCAGGCTGAGTGGAGTGAATGTGCCCAGGCTGACTGGAGTGGAGGTGCCCAGGCTGAGTGGAGTGCAGGTTCCCAGGCAGAGTGGGACTGGAAGTGCCCAGGCTGAGTGGAGTGAATGTGCCCAGGCTGAGTGGAGTGAATGTTCCCAGGCTGAATGGGAGTCAATGTGCCTAGACAGAGTGGAGTGAATGTGCCCAGGCTGAGTGGAGTGGAGGTGCCCAGGCTGAGTGGAGTTGGGGTTCCCAGGCAGAGAGGGACTGGAAGTGCCCTAGCTGAGTGGAGTGAATGTGCCCAGGCTGCGTGGAGTGGAGGTTCCCAGGCTGAGTGGAGTGCAGGTTCCCAGCAGAGTGGGATTGGAAGTACCCAGGCTGAGTGGAGTGGAGGTGCCCAGGCTGAGTGGAGTGCAGGTTCCCAGGCAGAGTGGGATTGGAAGTGCCCAGGCTGAGTGGAGTGAATGTGCCCAGGCTGAGTGGAGTGGAGGTGCCCAGGCTGAGTGGAGTGCAGGTTCCCAGGCAGAGTGGGACTGGAAGTGCCCAGGCTGAGTGGAGTGAATGTGCCCAGGCTGAGTGGAGTGGAGGTGCCCAGGCTGAGTGGAGTTGGGGTTCCCTGGCAGAGTGGGACTGGAAGTGTCAAGGCTGAGTGGAGTGAATGTGCCCAGGCTGAGTGGAGTGGAGATGCCTAGGCCGAGTGGAGTGCAGGTTCCCAGGCAGAGTGTGACTGAAAGTGCCCAGGCTGAGTGGAGTGAATGTGCCCAGGCTGAATGGAGTGGAGGTGCCCAGGCTGAGTGGAGGTGCCCAGGCTGAGTGGAGTGCAGGTTCCCAGGCATAGTGGGATTGGTAGTGCCCAGGCGGAGTGGAGTGAATGTGCCCAGGCTGAGTGGAGTGGAGGTGCCCAGGCTGAGTGGAGTGCTGGTTCCCAGGCAGAGTGGGACTGGAAGTTCCCAGGCTGAGTGGAGTGAATGTCCCCAGGCTGAGTGGATTGCATGTGCCCAGGCTGAGTGGAGTGCAGGTTCCCTGGCAGAGTGGGATTGGAAGTGCCCAGGCTGAGTGGAGTGAATGTGCCCAGGCTGAGTGGAGTGGAGGTGTCCAGGCCGAGTGGAGTGCAGGTTCCCAGGCAGAGTGGGACTGGAAGTGCCCAGGCGGAGTGGAGTGAATGTCCCCAGGCTGAATGGGAGTCAATGTGCCTAGACAGAGTGGAGTGAATGTGCCCTGCCGCCGGAGCCCGAAACGTGCGTTTCCCCATTGCCTTGAATGGGCGCGGAGAGAGGGGGGCGCTTTTTGGCTCGTGGCGTGGGCACCGTTGCGCCAAAGCGTCAAGTGTCACACCTCCCCGTGCTCGGGACGGCCCCTTGGAGCTAACTAGCTGGGTCTGGAGGGGCTGCGAGGCCGCCCAGGAGAACGGGTCCAAACCGCGTTCCGATCGGACGAGAATTGAGGGCGGGACACAGTTCCGCGGTTCACTTTCCGCCCGGGCAAAGGGCCTATAACTTGCGGCGGGAGGGCTTAAGAGTGGGCCCCCGCGAGTCGGGTGGAGAACCGGGTGTGGAGAGGAGTAGCGGAGGTTCCCAGTCAGAGTGGGAGTGGAGGTTCCTGGGCAGAGTGGGACTGGAAGTGCCCAGGCTGAGTGGAGTGAATGTGCCCTGGCTGAGTGGAGTGAATGTGCCCAGGCAGAGTGGAGTGAATGTGCCCAGGCTGAGTGGAGTGGAGGTGCCCAGGCTGAGTGGAGTGCAGGTTCCCAGGCAGAGTGGGACTGGAAGTGCCCTGGCTGAGTGGAGTGAATGTGCCCAGGCTGAATGGAGTGGAGGTGCCCAGGCTGAGTGGAGTGCAGGTTCCCTGGCAGAGTGGGATTGGAAGTGCCCAGGCTGAGTGGAGTGAATGTGCCTAGGCTGAGTGGAGTGGAGGTGCCCAGGCTAAATGGAGTTGGGGTTCCCTGGCAGAGTGGGACTGGAAGTGCCAACGGTGAGTGGAGTGAATGTGCCCAGGCTGAGTGGAGTGGAGGTGCCCAGGCTGAGTGGAGTTGGGGTTCCCTGGCAGAGTGGGACTGGAAGTGCCAACGCTGAGTGGAGTGAATGTGCCCAGGCTGAGTGGAGTGGAGGTGCCCAGTCTGAGTGGAGTGCTGGTTCCCAGGCAGAGTGGGATTGGAAGTGCCCAGGCTGAGTGGAGTAATGTACCCAGGCTGAGTGGAGTGAGGTGCCCAGGCTGAGAGGAGTGCAGGTTCCCAGGCAGAGTGGGATTGGAAGTACCCAGGCTGAGTGGAGTGAATGTGCCCAGGCTGAGTGGAGTGGAGGTGCCCAGGCTGAGTGGAGTGCCGGTTCCCTGGCAGAGTGGGATTGGAAGTGCCCAGGCTGAGTGGAGTGAATGTGCCTAGGCTGAGTGGAGTGGAGGTGCCCAGGCTAAATGGAGTTGGGGTTCCCTGGCAGAGTGGGACTGGAAGTGCCAACGGTGAGTGGAGTGAATGTGCCCAGGCTGAGTGGAGTGGAGGTGCCCAGGCTGAGTGGAGTTGGGGTTCCCTGGCAGAGTGGGACTGGAAGTGCCAACGCTGAGTGGAGTGAATGTGCCCAGGCTGAGTGGAGTGGAGGTGCCCAGGCTGAGTGGAGTGCTGGTTCCCAGGCAGAGTGGGATTGGAAGTGCCCAGGCTGAGTGGTGTAATGTACCCAGGCTGAGTGGAGTGCAGGTGCCCAGGCTGAGAGGAGTGCAGGTTCCCAGGCAGAGTGGGATTGGAAGTACCCAGGCTGAGTGGAGTGAATGTGCCCAGGCTGAGTGGAGTGGAGGTGCCCAGGCCGAGTGGAGTGCAGGTTCCCTGGCAGAGTGGGACTGGAAGTGCCCAGGCGGAGTGGAGTGAATGTGCCCAGGCTGAATGGGAGTCAATGTGCCTAGACAGAGTGGAATGAATGTGCCCGGCCGCCGGAGCCCGAAACGTGCGTTTCCCCATTGCCTTGAATGGGCGCGGAGAGAGGGGGGCGCTTTTTGGCTCGTGGCGCGGGCACCGTTGCGCCAAAGCGTCAAGTGTCACACCTCCCCGTGCTCGGGGCGGCCCCTTGGAGCTAACTAGCTGGGTCTGGAGGGGCTGCGAGGCCGCCCAGGAGAACGGGTCCAAACCGCGTTCCGATCGGACGAGAATTGAGGGCGGGACACAGTTCCGCGGTTCACTTTCCGCCCGGGCAAAGGGCCTATAACTTGCGGCGGGAGGGCTTAAGAGTGGGCCCCCGCGAGTCGGGTGGAGAGCCGGGTGTGGAGAGGAGTAGCGGAGGTTCCCAGTCAGAGTGGGAGTGGAGGTTCCTGGGCAGAGTGGGACTGGAAGTGACCAGGCTGAGTGGAGTGAATGTGCCCTGGCTGAGTGGAGTGAATGTGCCCAGGCTGATTGGAGTGAATGTGCCCAGGCTGAGTGGAGTGAATGTGCCCAGGCTGACTGGAGAGAATGTGCCCAGGCTGAGTGGATTGGAGGTGCCCAGGCTGAGTGGAGTGCAGGTTCCCAGGCAGAGTGGGACTGGAAGTGCCCAGGCTGAGTGGAGTGAATGTGCCCAGGCTGAGTGGAGTGAATGTTCCCAGGCTGAGTGGAATGGAGGTGCCCAGGCTGAGTGGAGTTGGGGTTCCCAGGCAGAGAGGGACTGGAAGTGCCCTGGCTGAGTGGAGTGAATGTGCCCAGGCTGCGTGGAGTGGAGGTTCCCAGGCTGAGTGGAGTGCAGGTTCCCAGCAGAGTGGGATTGGAAGTACCCAGGCTGAGTGGAGTGGAGGTGCCCAGGCTGAGTGGAGTGCAGGTTCCCAGGTAGAGTGGGATTGGAAGTGCCCAGGCTGAGTGGAGTGAATGTGCCCAGGCTGAGTGGAGTGGAGGTGCCCAGGCTGAGTGGAGTTGGGGTTCCCTGGCAGAGTGGGACTGGAAGTGCCAAGGCTGAGTGGAGTGAATGTACCCAGGCTGAGTGGAGTGGAGGTGCCCAGGCTGAGTGGAGTGCTGGTTCCCAGGCAGAGTGGGATTGGATGTTCCCAGGATGAGTGGAGTGAATGTCCCCAGGCTGAGTTGATTGCATGTGCCCAGGCTGAGTGGAGTGCAGGTTCCCTGGCAGAGTGGGATTAGAAGTGCCCAGGCTGACTGGAGTGGAGGTGCCCAGGCCGAGTGGAGTGCAGGTTCCCAGGCAGAGTGGGACTGGAAGTGCCCAGGCGGAGTGGAGTGAATGTGCCCAGGCTGAATGGGAGTCAATGTGCCTGGACACAGTGGAGTGAATGTGCCCGGCCGCCGGAGCCCGAAACGTGCGTTTCCCCATTGCCTTGAATGGGCGCGGAGAGAGGGGGGCGCTTTTTGGCTCGTGGCGCGGGCACCGTTGCGCCAAAGCGTCAAGTGTCACACCTCCCCGTGCTCGGGGCGGCCCCTTGGAGCTAACTGGCTGGGTCTGGAGGGGCTGCGAGGCCGCCCAGGAGAACGGGTCCAAACCGCGTTCCGATCGGACGAGAATTGAGGGCGGGACACAGTTCCGCGGTTCACTTTCCGCCCGGGCAAAGGGCCTATAACTTGCGGCAGGAGGGCTTAAGAGTGGGCCCCCGCGAGTCGGGTGGAGAGCCGGGTGTGGAGAGGAGTAGCGGAGGTTCCCAGTCAGAGTGGGAGTGGAGGTTCCTGGGCAGAGTGGGACTGGAAGTGCCCAGGCTGAGTGGAGTGAATGTGCCCTGGCTGAGTGGAGTGCAGGTTCCCAGGCAGAGTGGGACTGGAAGTGCCCAGGCTGAGTGGAGTGAATGTGCCCAGGCTGAGTGGAGTGGAGGTGCCCAGGCCGAGTGGAGTGCAGGTTCCCAGGCAGAGTGGGACTGGAAGTGCCCAGGCGGAGTGGAGTGAATGTGCCCAGGCTGAATGGGAGTCAATGTGCCTAGACAGAGTGGAGTGAATATGCCCGGCCGCCGGAGCCCGAAACGTGCGTTTCCCCATTGCCTTGAATGGGCGCGGAGAGAGGGGGGCGCTTTTTGGCTCGTGGCGCGGGCACCGTTGCGCCAAAGCGTCAAGTGTCACACCTCCCCGTGCTCGGGGCGGCCCCTTGGAGCTAACTGGCTGGGTCTGGAGGGGCTGCGAGGCCGCCCAGGAGAACGGGTCCAAACCGCGTTCCGATCGGACGAGAATTGAGGGCGGGACACAGTTCCGCGGTTCACTTTCCGCCCGGGCAAAGAGCCTATAACTTGCGGCGGGAGGGCTTAAGAGTGGGCCCCCGCGAGTCGGGTGGAGAGCCGGGTGTGGAGAGGAGTAGCGGAGGTTCCCAGTCAGAGTGGGAGTGGAGGTTCCTGGGCAGAGTGGGACTGGAGGTGCCCAGGCTGAGTGGAGTGAATGTGCCCTGGCTGAGTGGAGTGAATGTGGCCAGGCTGAGTGGAGTGGAGGTGCCCAGGCCGAGTGGAGTGCAGGTTCCCAGGCAGAGTGGGACTGGAAGTGCCCAGGCTGAGTGGAGTGAATGTGCCCAGGCTGAGTGGAGTGGAGGTGCCCAGGCTGAGTGGAGTTGGGGTTCCCTGGCAGAGTGGGACTGGAAGTGCCAAGGCTGAGTGGAGTGAATGTGCCCAGGCTGAGTGGAGTGGAGGTGCCCAGGCTGAGTGGAGTGCAGGTTCCCAGGCAGAGTGGGATTGGAAGTGCCAAGGCTGAGTGGAGTGAATGTACCCAGGCTGAGTGGAGTGGAGGTGCCCAGGCTGAGTGGAGTGCAGGTTCCCAGGCAGAGTGGGATTGGAAGTGCCCAGGCTGAGTGCAGTGAATGTGCCCAGGCTGAGTAGAGTGGAGGTGCCCAGGCTGAGTGGAGTTGGGGTTCCCTGGCAGAGTGGGACTGGAAGTGCCAAGGCTGAGTGGAGTGAATGTGCCCAGGCTGAGTGGAGTGGAGGTGCCCAGGCCGAGTGGAGTGCAGGTTCCCAGGCAGAGTGGGACTGGAAGTGCCCAGGCGGAGTGGAGTGAATGTGCCCAGGCTGAATGGGAGTCAATGTGCCTAGACAGAGTGGAGTGAATGTGCCCAGCCGCCGGAGCCCGAAACGTGCGTTTCCCCATTGCCTTGAATGGGCGCGGAGAGAGGGGGGCGCTTTTTGGCTCGTGGCGCGGGCACCGTTGCGCCAAAGCGTCAAGTGTCACCCCTCCCCGTGCTCGGGGCGGCCCCTTGGAGCTAACTGGCTGGGTCTGGAGGGGCTGCGAGGCCGCCCAGGAGAACGGGTCCAAACCGCGTTCCGATCGGACGAGAATTGAGGGCGGGACACAGTTCCGCGGTTCACTTTCCGCCCGGGCAAAGGGCCTATTACTTGCGGCGGGAGGGCTTAAGAGTGGGCCCCCGCGAGTCGGGTGGAGAGCCCGGTGTGGAGAGGAGTAGCGGAGGTTCCCAGTCAGAGTGGGAGTGGAGGTTCCTGGGCAGAGTGGGACTGGAAGTGCCCAGGCTGAGTGGAGTGAATGTGCCCTGGCTGAGTGGAGTGAATGTGGCCAGGCTGAGTGGAGTGGAGGTGCCCAGGCTGAGTGGAGTGCAGGCACCCAGGCAGAGTGGGATTGGAAGTGCCCAGGCTGAGTGGAGTGAATGTGCCCAGGCTGAGTGGAGTGGAGGTGCCCTGGCTGAGTGGAGTTGGGGTTCCCTGGCAGAGTGGGACTGGAAGTGCCAAGGCTGAGTGGAGTGAATGTGCCCAGGCTGAGTGGAGTGGAGGTGCCCAGGCCGAGTGGAGTGCAGGTTCCCAGGCAGAGTGGGACTGGAAGTGCCGAGGCGGAGTGGAGTGAATGTGCCCAGGCTGAATGGGAGTCAATGTGCCTAGACAGAGTGGAGTGAATGTGCCCGGCCGCCGGAGCCCGAAACGTGCGTTTCCCCATTGCCTTGAATGGGCGCGGAGAGAGGGGGGCGCTTTTTGGCTCGTGGCGCGGGCACCGTTGCGCCAAAGCGTCAAGTGTCACACCTCCCCGTGCTCGGGGCGGCCCCTTGGAGCTAACTAGCGGGGTTTGGAGGAGCTGCGAGGCCGCCCAGGAGAACGGGTCCAAACCGCGTTCCGATCGGACGAGAATTGAGGGCGGGACACAGTTCCGCGGTTCACTTTCCGCCCGGGCAAAGGGCCTATTACTTGCGGCGGGAGGGCTTAAGAGTGGGCCCCCGCGAGTCGGGTGGAGAGCCCGGTGTGGAGAGGAGTAGCGGAGGTTCCCAGTCAGAGTGGGAGTGGAGGTTCCTGGGCAGAGTGGGACTGGAAGTGCCCAGGCTGAGTGGAGTGAATGTGCCCTGGCTGAGTGGAGTGAATGTGGCCAGGCTGAGTGGAGTGGAGGTGCCCAGGCTGAGTGGAGTGCAGGCACCCAGGCAGAGTGGGATTGGAAGTGCCCAGGCTGAGTGGAGTGAATGTGCCCAGGCTGAGTGGAGTGGAGGTGCCCTGGCTGAGTGGAGTTGGGGTTCCCTGGCAGAGTGGGACTGGAAGTGCCAAGGCTGAGTGGAGTGAATGTGCCCAGGCTGAGTGGAGTGGAGGTGCCCAGGCCGAGTGGAGTGCAGGTTCCCAGGCAGAGTGGGACTGGAAGTGCCGAGGCGGAGTGGAGTGAATGTGCCCAGGCTGAATGGGAGTCAATGTGCCTAGACAGAGTGGAGTGAATGTGCCCGGCCGCCGGAGCCCGAAACGTGCGTTTCCCCATTGCCTTGAATGGGCGCGGAGAGAGGGGGGCGCTTTTTGGCTCGTGGCGCGGTCACCGTTGCGCCAAAGCGTCAAGTGTCACACCTCCCCGTACTCGGGGCGGCCCCTTGGAGCTAACTAGCGGGGTTTGGAGGAGCTGCGAGGCCGCCCAGGAGAACGGGTCCAAACCGCGTTCCGATCGGACGAGAATTGAGGGCGGGACACAGTTCCGCGGTTCACTTTCCGCCCGGGTAAAGGGCCTATAACTTGCGGCGGGAGGGCTTAAGAGTGGGCCCCCGCGAGTCGGGTGGAGAGCCGGGTGTGGAGAGGAGTAGCGGAGGTTCCCAGTCAGAGTGGGAGTGGAGGTTCCTGGGCAGAGTGGGACTGGAAGTGCCCAGGCTGAGTGGAGTGAATGTGCCCTGGCTGAGTGGAGTGAATGTGGCCAGGCTGAGTGGAGTGGAGGTGCCCAGGCTGAGTGGAGTGCAGGCACCCAGGCAGAGTGGGATTGGAAGTGCCCAGGCTGAGTGGAGTGAATGTGCCCAGGCTGAGTGGAGTGGAGGTGCCCAGGCTGAGTGGAGTGCTGGTTCCCAGGCAGAGTGGGATTGGAAGTGCCCAGGCTGAGTGGAGTAATGTACCCAGGCTGAGTGGAGTGCAGGTGCCCAGGCTGAGAGGAGTGCAGGTTCCCAGGCAGCGTGGGATTGGAAGTGCCCAGGCTGAGTGGAGTGAATGTGCCCAGGCTGAGTGGAGTGGAGGTGCCCAGGCTGAGTGGAGTGAATGTGCCCAGGCTGAATGGAGTGGAGGTGCCCAGGCTGAGTGGAGTGCAGGTTGCCAGGCAGAGTGGGATTGGAAGTGCCCAGGCTGAGTGGAGTGAATGTGCCTAGGCTGAGTGGAGTGGAGGTGCCCAGGCTGAATGGAGTTGGGGTTCCCTGGCAGAGTGGGACTGGAAGTGCCAACGGTGAGTGGAGTGAATGTGCCCAGGCTGAGTGGAGTGGAGGTGCCCAGGCTGAGTGGAGTTGGGGTTCCCTGGCAGAGTTGGACTGGAAGTGCCAACGCTGAGTAAAGTGAATGTGCCCAGGCTGAGTGGAGTGGAGGTGCCCAGGCTGAGTGGAGTGCTGGTTCCCAGGCAGAGTGGGATTGGAAGTGCCCAGGCTGAGTGGAGTAATGTACCCAGGCTGAGTGGAGTGCAGGTGCCCAGGCTGAGAGGAGTGCAGGTTCCCAGGCAGAGTGGGATTGGAAGTGCCCAGGCTGAGTGGAGTGAATGTGCCCAGGCTGAGTGGAGTGGAGGTGCCCAGGCCGAGTGGAGTGCAGGTTCCCAGGCAGAGTGGGACTGGAAGTGCCCAGGCGGAGTGGAGTGAATGTGCCCAGGCTGAATGGGAGTCAATGTGCCTAGACAGAGTGGAGTGAATGTGCCCAGGCTGAGTAGAGTGGAGGTGCCCAGGCTGAGTGGAGTTGGGGTTCCCAGGCAGAGAGGGACTGGAAGTGCCCTGGCTGAGTGGAGTGAATGTGCCCATGCTGCGTGGAGTGGAGGTTCCCAGGCTGAGTGGAGTGCAGGTTCCCAGCAGAGTGGGATTGGAAGTAGCCAGGCTGAGTGGAGTGGAGGTGCCCAGGCTGAGTGGAGTGAATGTGCCCAGGCTGAGTGGAGTGGAGGTGCCCAGGCTGAGTGGAGTGAATGTGCCCAGGCTGAATGGGAGTCAATGTGCCTAGACAGAGTGGAGTGAATGTGCCCGGCCGCCGGAGCCCGAAACGTGCGTTTCCCCATTGCCTTGAATGGGCGCGGAGAGAAGGGGGCACTTTTTGGCTCGTGGCGCGGTCACCGTTGCGCCAAAGCGTCAAGTGTCACACCTCCCCGTGCTCGGGGCGGCCCCTTGGAGCTAACTGGCTGGGTCTGGAGGGGCTGCGAGGCCGCCCAGGAGAACGGGTCCAAACCGCGTTCCGATCGGACGAGAATTGAGGGCGGGACACAGTTCCGCGGTTCACATTCCGCCCGGGCAAAGGGCCTATAACTTGCGGCGGGAGGGCTTAAGAGTGGGCCCCCGCGAGTCGGGTGGAGAGCCGGGTGTGGAGAGGAGTAGCGGAGGTTCCCAGTCAGAGTGGGAGTGGAGGTTCCTGGGCAGAGTGGGACTGGAAGTGCCCAGGCTGAGTGGAGTGAATGTGCCCTGGCTGAGTGGAGTGAATGTGGCCAGGCTGAGTGGAGTGCAGGTGCCCAGGCTGAGTGGAGTGCAGGCACCCAGGCAGAGTGGGATTGGAAGTGCCCAGGCTGAGTGGAGTGAATGTGCCCAGGCTGAGTGGAGTGGAGGTGCCCAGGCCGAGTGGAGTGCAGGTTCCCAGGCAGAGTGGGACTGGAAGTGCCCAGGCAGAGTGGAGTGAATGTGCCCAGGCTGAGTGGAGTGGAGGTGCCCAGGCTGAGTGGAGTTGGGGTTCCCTGGCAAAGTGGGACTGGAAGTGCCAGGGCTGAGTGGAGTGAATGTGCCCAGGCTGAGTGGAGTGGAGATGCCCAGGCCGAGTGGAGTGCAGGTTCCCAGGCAGAGTGTGACTGAAAGTGCCCAGGCTGAGTGGAGTGAATGTGCCCAGGCTGAATGGAGTGGAGGTGCCCAGGCTGAGTGGAGGTGCCCAGGCTGAGTGGAGTGCAGGTTCCCAGGCAGAGTGGGACTGGAAGTGCCCAGGCGGAGTGGAGTGAATGTCCCCAGGCTGAGTGGATTGCATGTGCCCAGGCTGAGTGGAGTGCAGGTTCCCTGGCAGAGTGGGATTGGAAGTGCCCAGGCTGAGTGGAGTGAATGTGCCCAGGCTGAGTGGAGTGGAGGTGCCCAGGCCGAGTGGAGTGCAGGTTCCCAGGCAGAGTGGGACTGGAAGTGCCCAGGCGGAGTGGAGTGAATGTGCCCAGGCTGAATGGGAGTCAATGTGCCTAGATCGAGTGGAGTGAATGTGCCCGGCCGCCGGAGCCCGAAACGTGCGTTTCCCCATTGCCTTGAATTGGCGCGGAGAGAGGGGGGCGCTTTTTGGCTCGTGGCGCGGGCACCGTTGCGCCAAAGCGTCAAGTGTCACACCTCCCCGTGCTCGGGGCGGCCCCTTGGAGCTAACTAGCTGGGTCTGGAGGGGCTGCGAGGCCGCCCAGGAGAACGGGTCCAAACCGCGTTCCGATCGGACGAGAATTGAGGGCGGGACACAGTTCCGCGGTTCACTTTCCGCCCGGGCAAAGGGCCTATAACTTGCGGCGGGAGGGCTTAAGAGTGGGCCCCCGCGAGTCGGGTGGAGAGCCGGGTGTGGAGAGGAGTAGCGGAGGTTCCCAGTCAGAGTGGGAGTGGAGGTTCCTGGGCAGAGTGGGACTGGAAGTGACCAGGCTGAGTGGAGTGAATGTGCCCTGGCTGAGTGGAGTGAATGTGCCCAGGCTGAGTGGAGTGAATGTGCCCAGGCTGAGTGGAGTGAATGTGCCCAGGCTGACTGGAGAGAATGTGCCCAGGCTGAGTGGATTGGAGGTGCCCAGGCTGAGTGGAGTGCAGGTTCCCAGGCAGAGTGGGACTGGAAGTGCCCAGGCTGAGTGGAGTGAATGTGCCCAGGCTGAGTGGAGTGAATGTTCCCAGGCTGAGTGGAGTGCAGGTGCCCAGGCTGAGTGGGATTGGAAGTGCCCAGGCTGAGTGGAGTGAATGTGCCCAGGCTGAGTGGAGTGGAGGTGCCCAGGCCGAGTGGAGTGCAGGTTCCCAGGCAGAGTGGGACTGAAAGTGCCCAGGCTGAGTGGAGTGAATGAGCCCAGGCTGAATGGAGTGGAGGTGCCCAGGCTGAGTGGAGTGCAGGTTCCCTGGCAGAGTGGGATTGGAAGTGCCCAGGCTGAGTGGAGTGAATGTGCCCAGGCTGAGTGGAGTGGAGGTGCCCAGGCTGAGTGGAGTTGGGGTTCCCTGGCAGAGTGGGACTGGAAGTGCCAAGGCTGAGTGGAGTGAAGGTACCCAGGCTGAGTGGAGTGGAGGTGCCCAGGCTGAGTGGAGTTGGGGTTCCCTGGCAGAGTGGGACTGGAAGTGCCAAGGCTGAGTGGAGTGAAGGTACCCAGGCTGAGTGGAGTGGAGGTGCCAAGGCTGAGTGGAGTGCAGGTTCCCAGCAGAGTGGGACTGGAAGTGCCCAGGCTGAGTGGAGTGAATGTGCCCAGGCTGAATGGAGTGGAGGTGCCCAGGCTGAGTGGAGGTGCCCAGGCTGAGTGGAGTGCAGGTTCCCAGGCAGAGTGGGATTGGAAGTGCCCAGGCTGAGTGGAGTGCAGGTGCCCAGGCCGAGTGGAGTGCAGGTTCCCAGGCAGAGTGGGACTGGAAGTGCCCAGGCGGAGTGGAGTGAATGTGCCCAGGCTGAGTGGAGTGAATGTCCCCAGGCTGAGTGGATTGCATGTGCCCAGGCTGAGTGGAGTGCAGGTTCCCTGGCAGAGTGGGATTGGAAGTGCCCAGGCTGAGTGGAGTGAATGTGCCCAGGCTGACTGGAGTGGAGGTGCCCAGGCTGAGTGGAGTGCAGGTTCCCAGGCAGAGTGGGACTGGAAGTGCCCAGGCTGAGTGGAGTGAATGTGCCCAGGCTGAGTGGAGTGAATGTTCCCAGGCTGAATGGGAGTCAATGTGCCTAGACAGAGTGGAGTGAATGTGCCCAGGCTGAGTGGAGTGGAGGTGCCCAGGCTGAGTGGAGTTGGGGTTCCCAGGCAGAGAGGGACTGGAAGTGCCCTGGCTGAGTGGAGTGAATGTGCCCAGGCTGCGTGGAGTGGAGGTTCCCAGGCTGAGTGGAGTGCAGGTTCCCAGCAGAGTGGGATTGGAAGTACCCAGGCTGAGTGGAGTGGAGGTGCCCAGGCTGAGTGGAGTGCAGGTTCCCAGGCAGAGTGGGATTGGAAGTGCCCAGGCTGAGTGGAGTGAATGTGCCCAGGCTGAGTGGAGTGGAGGTGCCCAGGCTGAGTGGAGTGCAGGTTCCCAGGCAGAGTGGGACTGGAAGTGCCCAGGCTGAGTGGAGTGAATGTGCCCAGGCTGAGTGGAGTGGAGGTGCCCAGGCTGAGTGGAGTTGGGGTTCCCTGGCAGAGTGGGACTGGAAGTGTCAAGGCTGAGTGGAGTGAATGTGCCCAGGCTGAGTGGAGTGGAGATGCCTAGGCCGAGTGGAGTGCAGGTTCCCAGGCAGAGTGTGACTGAAAGTGCCCAGGCTGAGTGGAGTGAATGTGCCCAGGCTGAATGGAGTGGAGGTGCCCAGGCTGAGTGGAGGTGCCCAGGCTGAGTGGAGTGCAGGTTCCCAGGCATAGTGGGATTGGTAGTGCCCAGGCGGAGTGGAGTGAATGTGCCCAGGCTGAGTGGAGTGGAGGTGCCCAGGCTGAGTGGAGTGCTGGTTCCCAGGCAGAGTGGGACTGGAAGTTCCCAGGCTGAGTGGAGTGAATGTCCCCAGGCTGAGTGGATTGCATGTGCCCAGGCTGAGTGGAGTGCAGGTTCCCTGGCAGAGTGGGATTGGAAGTGCCCAGGCTGAGTGGAGTGAATGTGCCCAGGCTGAGTGGAGTGGAGGTGTCCAGGCCGAGTGGAGTGCAGGTTCCCAGGCAGAGTGGGACTGGAAGTGCCCAGGCGGAGTGGAGTGAATGTCCCCAGGCTGAATGGGAGTCAATGTGCCTAGACAGAGTGGAGTGAATGTGCCCTGCCGCCGGAGCCCGAAACGTGCGTTTCCCCATTGCCTTGAATGGGCGCGGAGAGAGGGGGGCGCTTTTTGGCTCGTGGCGTGGGCACCGTTGCGCCAAAGCGTCAAGTGTCACACCTCCCCGTGCTCGGGACGGCCCCTTGGAGCTAACTAGCTGGGTCTGGAGGGGCTGCGAGGCCGCCCAGGAGAACGGGTCCAAACCGCGTTCCGATCGGACGAGAATTGAGGGCGGGACACAGTTCCGCGGTTCACTTTCCGCCCGGGCAAAGGGCCTATAACTTGCGGTGGGAGGGCTTAAGAGTGGGCCCCCGCGAGTCGGGTGGAGAGCCGGGTGTGGAGAGGAGTAGCGGAGGTTCCCAGTCAGAGTGGGAGTGGAGGTTCCTGGGCAGAGTGGGACTGGAAGTGCCCAGGCTGAGTGGAGTGAATGTGCCCTGGCTGAGTGGAGTGAATGTGCCCAGGCAGAGTGGAGTGAATGTGCCCAGGCTGAGTGGAGTGGGGGTGCCCAGGCTGAGTGGAGTGCAGGTTCCCAGGCAGAGTGGGACTGGAAGTGCCCTGGCTGAGTGGAGTGAATGTGCCCAGGCTGAATGGAGTGGAGGTGCCCAGGCTGAGTGGAGTGCAGGTTCCCTGGCAGAGTGGGATTGGAAGTGCCCAGGCTGAGTGGAGTGAATGTGCCTAGGCTGAGTGGAGTGGAGGTGCCCAGGCTAAATGGAGTTGGGGTTCCCTGGCAGAGTGGGACTGGAAGTGCCAACGGTGAGTGGAGTGAATGTGCCCAGGCTGAGTGGAGTGGAGGTGCCCAGGCTGAGTGGAGTTGGGGTTCCCTGGCAGAGTGGGACTGGAAGTGCCAACGCTGACTGGAGTGAATGTGCCCAGGCTGAGTGGAGTGGAGGTGCCCAGGCTGAGTGGAGTGCTGGTTCCCAGGCAGAGTGGGATTGGAAGTGCCCAGGCTGAGTGGAGTAATGTACCCAGGCTGAGTGGAGTGAGGTGCCCAGGCTGAGAGGAGTGCAGGTTCCCAGGCAGAGTGGGATTGGAAGTACCCAGGCTGAGTGGAGTGAATGTGCCCAGGCTGAGTGGAGTGGAGGTGCCCAGGCTGAGTGGAGTGCCGGTTCCCTGGCAGAGTGGGATTGGAAGTTCCCAGGCTGAGTGGAGTGAATGTGCCTAGGCTGAGTGGAGTGGAGGTGCCCAGGCTAAATGGAGTTGGGGTTCCCTGGCAGAGTGGGACTGGAAGTGCCAACGGTGAGTGGAGTGAATGTGCCCAGGCTGAGTGGAGTGGAGGTGCCCAGGCTGAGTGGAGTTGGGGTTCCCTGGCAGAGTGGGACTGGAAGTGCCAACGCTGAGTGGAGTGAATGTGCCCAGGCTGAGTGGAGTGGAGGTGCCCAGGCTGAGTGGAGTGCTGGTTCCCAGGCAGAGTGGGATTGGAAGTGCCCAGGCTGAGTGGTGTAATGTACCCAGGCTGAGTGGAGTGCAGGTGCCCAGGCTGAGAGGAGTGCAGGTTCCCAGGCAGAGTGGGATTGGAAGTACCCAGGCTGAGTGGAGTGAATGTGCCCAGGCTGAGTGGAGTGGAGGTGCCCAGGCCGAGTGGAGTGCAGGTTCCCAGGCAGAGTGGGACTGGAAGTGCCCAGACGGAGTGGAGTGAATGTGCCCAGGCTGAATGGGAGTCAATGTGCCTAGACAGAGTGGAATGAATGTGCCCGGCCGCCGGAGCCCGAAACGTGCGTTTCCCCATTGCCTTGAATGGGCGCGGAGAGAGGGGGGCGCTTTTTGGCTCGTGGCGCGGGCACCGTTGCGCCAAAGCGTCAAGTGTCACACCTCCCCGTGCTCGGGGCGGCCCCTTGGAGCTAACTGGCTGGGTCTGGAGGGGCTGGGAGGCCGCCCAGGAGAACGGGTCCAAACCGCGTTCCGATCGGACGAGAATTGAGGGCGGGACACAGTTCCGCGGTTCACTTTCCGCCCGGGCAAAGGGCCTATAACTTGCGGCGGGAGGGCTTAAGAGTGGGCCCCCGCGAGTCGGGTGGAGAGCCGGGTGTGGAGAGGAGTAGCGGAGGTTCCCAGTCAGAGTGGGAGTGGAGGTTCCTGGGCAGAGTGGGACTGGAAGTGCCCAGGCTGAGTGGAGTGAATGTGCCCTGGCTGAGTGGAGTGCAGGTTCCCAGGCAGAGTGGGACTGGAAGTGCCCAGGCTGAGTGGAGTGAATGTGCCCAGGCTGAGTGGAGTGGAGGTGCCCAGGCCGAGTGGAGTGCAGGTTCCCAGGCAGAGTGGGACTGGAAGTGCCCAGGCGGAGTGGAGTGAATGTGCCCAGGCTGAATGGGAGTCAATGTGCCTAGACAGAGTGGAGTGAATATGCCCGGCCGCCGGAGCCCGAAACGTGCGTTTCCCCATTGCCTTGAATGGGCGCGGAGAGAGGGGGGCGCTTTTTGGCTCGTGGCGCGGGCACCGTTGCGCCAAAGCGTCAAGTGTCACACCTCCCCGTGCTCGGGGCGGCCCCTTGGAGCTAACTGGCTGGGTCTGGAGGGGCTGCGAGGCCGCCCAGGAGAACGGGTCCAAACCGCGTTCCGATCGGACGAGAATTGAGGGCGGGACACAGTTCCGCGGTTCACTTTCCGCCCGGGCAAAGGGCCTATAACTTGCGGCGGGAGGGCTTAAGAGTGGGCCCCCGCGAGTCGGGTGGAGAGCCGGGTGTGGAGAGGAGTAGCGGAGGTTCCCAGTCAGAGTGGGAGTGGAGGTTCCTGGGCAGAGTGGGACTGGAAGTGCCCAGGCTGAGTGGAGTGAATGTGCCCTGGCTGAGTGGAGTGAATGTGGCCAGGCTGAGTGGAGTGGAGGTGCCCAGGCTGAGTGGAGTGCAGGCACCCAGGCAGAGTGGGATTGGAAGTGCCCAGGCTGAGTGGAGTGAATGTGCCCAGGCTGAGTGGAGTGGAGGTGCCCAGGCCGAGTGGAGTGCAGGTTCCCAGGCAGAGTGGGACTGGAAGTGCCCAGGCTGAGTGGAGTGAATGTGCCCAGGCTGAGTGGAGTGGAGGTGCCCAGGCTGAGTGGAGTTGGGGTTCCCTGGCAGAGTGGGACTGGAAGTGCCAAGGCTGAGTGGAGTGAATGTGCCCAGGCTGAGTGGAGTGGAGATGCCCAGGCCGAGTGGAGTGCAGGTTCCCAGGCAGAGTGTGACTGAAAGTGCCCAGGCTGAGTGGAGTGAATGTGCCCAGGCTGAATGGAGTGGAGGTGCCCAGGCTGAGTGGAGGTGCCCAGGCTGAGTGGAGTGAATGTGCCCAGGCTGAGTGGAGTGGAGGTGCCCAGGCTGAGTGGAGTTGGGGTTCCCTGGCAGAGTGGGACTGGAAGTGCCAAGGCTGAGTGGAGTGAATGTGCCCAGGCTGAGTGGAGTGGAGGTGCCCAGGCCGAGTGGAGTGCAGGTTCCCAGGCAGAGTGGGACTGGAAGTGCCCAGGCGGAGTGGAGTGAATGTGCCCAGGCTGAATGGAGTGGAGGTGCCCAGGCTGAGTGGAGTGCAGGGTCCCTGGCAGAGTGGGATTGGAAGTGCCCAGGCTGAGTGCAGTGAATGTGCCCAGGCTGAGTGGAGTGGAGGTGCCCAGGCTGAGTGGAGTTGGGGTACCCTGGCAGAGTGGGACTGGAAGTGCCAAGGCTGAGTGGAGTGAATGTACCCAGGCTGAGTGGAGTGGAGGTGCCCAGGCTGAGTGGAGTGAATGTACCCAGGCTGAGTGGAGTGGAGGTGCCCAAGCTGAGTGGAGTGAATGTGCCCAGGCTGAGTGGAGTGAATGTGCCCAGGCAGAGTGGAGTGAATGTGCCGAGGCTGAGTGGAGTGGAGGTGCCCAGGCTGAGTGGAGTGGTGGTTCCCAGGCAGAGTGGGATTGGAAGTGCCCAGGCTGAGTGGAGTGAATGTGCCCAGGCTGAGTGGAGTGGAGGTTCTCAGGCAGAGTGGGATTGGAAGTGCCCAGGCTGGGTGGAGTGAATGTGCCCAGGCTGAGTGGAGTGAATGTGGCCAGGCTGAGTGGAGTGGAGGTGCCCAGGCCGAGTGGAGTGCAGGTTCCCAGGCAGAGTGGGACTGGAAGTGCCCAGGCTGAGTGGAGTGAATGTGCCCAGGCTGAGTGGAGTGGAGGTGCCCAGGCCGAGTGGAGTGCAGGTTCCCAGGAAGAGTGGGACTGGAAGTGCCCAGGCAGAGTGGAGTGAATGTGCCCAGGCTGAGTGGAGTGGAGGTGCCCAGGCTGAGTGGAGTTGGGGTTCCCTGGCAGAGTGGGACTGGAAGTGCCAAGGCTGAGTGGAGTGAATGTGCCCAGGCTGAGTGGAGTGGAGATGCCCAGGCCGAGTGGAGTGCAGGTTCCCAGGCAGAGTGTGACTGAAAGTGCCCAGGCTGAGTGGAGTGAATGTGCCCAGGCTGAATGGAGTGGAGGTGCCCAGGCTGAGTGGAGGTGCCCAGGCTGAGTGGAGTGCATGTGCCCAGGCTGAGTGGAGTGCAGGTTCCCTGGCAGAGTGGGATTAGAAGTGCCCAGGCTGACTGGAGTGGAGGTGCCCAGGCCGAGTGGAGTGCAGGTTCCCAGGCAGAGTGGGACTGGAAGTGCCTAGGCGGAGTGGAGTGAATGTGCCCAGGCTGAATGGGAGTCAATGTGCCTGGACACAGTGGAGTGAATGTGCCCGGCCGCCGGAGCCCGAAACGTGCGTTTCCCCATTGCCTTGAATGGGCGCGGAGAGAGGGGGGCGCTTTTTGGCTCGTGGCGCGGGCACCGTTGCGCCAAAGCGTCAAGTGTCACACCTCCCCGTGCTCGGGGCGGCCCCTTGGAGCTAACTGGCTGGGTCTGGAGGGGCTGCGAGGCCGCCCAGGAGAACGGGTCCAAACCGCGTTCCGATCGGACGAGAATTGAGGGCGGGACACAGTTCCGCGGTTCACTTTCCGCCCGGGCAAAGGGCCTATAACTTGCGGCCGGAGGGCTTAAGAGTGGGCCCCTGCGAGTCGGGTGGAGAGCCGGGTGTGGAGAGGAGTAGCGGAGGTTCCCAGTCAGAGTGGGAGTGGAGGTTCCTGGGCAGAGTGGGACTGGAAGTGCCCAGGCTGAGTGGAGTGAATGTGCCCTGGCTGAGTGGAGTGCAGGTTCCCAGGCAGAGTGGGACTGGAAGTGCCCAGGCTGAGTGGAGTGAATGTGCCCAGGCTGAGTGGAGTGGAGGTGCCCAGGCCGAGTGGAGTGCAGGTTCCCAGGCAGAGTGGGACTGGAAGTGCCCAGGCGGAGTGGAGTGAATGTGCCCAGGCTGAATGGGAGTCAATGTGCCTAGACAGAGTGGAGTGAATATGCCCAGGCTGAGTGGAGTGGAGGTGCCCAGGCTGAGTAGAGTGCAGGCACCCAGGCAGAGTGGGATTGGAAGTGCCCAGGCTGAGTGGAGTGAATGTGCCCAGGCTGAGTGGAATGGAGGTGCCCAGGCCGAGTGGAGTGCAGGTTCCCAGGCAGAGTGGGACTGGAAGTGCCCAGGCTGAGTGGGAGTGAAAGTGCCCAGGCTGAGTGGGAGTGAAAGTGCCCAGGCTGAGTGGGACTGAATGAGCCCAGGCAGAGTGGAGTGGAAGTGCCCAGGCTGAGTGTAGTGAATGTACCCAGTCTGAGTGGGACTGAATGTGCCCAGGCTGAGTGGGAGTCAATGTGCCTAGGCTGAGGGGGACTGAATGCGCCCAGGCTGAGTGGAGTGAATGTGCCCAGGCTGAGTGGAGTGGAGGTGCCAAGGCTGAGTGGAGTGCAGGTTCCCAGGCAGAGTGGGATTGGAAGTGCCCAGGCTGAGTGGAGTGAATGTACCCAGGCTGAGTGGAGTGCAGGTGCCCAGGCTGAGTGGAGTGCAGGTTCCCAGGCAGAGTGGGATTGGAAGTGCCCTGGCTGAGTGAAGTGAATGTGCCCAAGGTGAATGCAGTGGAGGTGCCCAGGCTGAGTGGAGTGCAGGTTCCCAGGCAGAGTGGGAGTGGAAGTGCCCAGGCTGAGTGGAGTGGCGGTGCCCAGGCCGAGTGGAGTGCAGGTTCCCAGGCAGAGTGGGACTGGAAGTGCCCAGGTTGAGTGGAGTGAATGTGCCCAGGCTGAGTGGAGTGGAGGTGCCCATGCTGAGTGGAGTTGGGGTTCCCTGGCAGAGTGGGACTGGAAGTGCCAAGGCTGAGTGGAGTGAATGTGCCCAGGCTGAGTGGAGTGGAGGTGCCAAGGCTGAGTGGAGTTGGGGTTCCCAGGCAGAGTGGGATTGGAAGTTCCCAGGCTGAGTGGAGTGAATGTGCCCAGGCTGAGTGGAGTGGAGGTGCCCAGGCTGAGTGGAGTTGGGGTTCCCTGGCAGAGTGGGATTGGAAGTGCCCAGGCTGAGTGGAGTGAATGTGCCCAGGCTGAGTGGAGTGGAGGTGCCCAGGCCGAGTGGAGTGCAGGTTCCCAGGCAGAGTGGGACTGAAAGTGCCCAGGCTGAGTGGAGTGAATGTGCCCAGGCTGAGTGGAGTGAATGTTCCCAGGCTGAATGGGAGTCAATGTGCCTAGACAGAGTGGAGTGAATGTTTCCAGGCTGAGTGGAGTGGAGGTGCCCAGGCTGAGTGGAGTTGGGGTTCCCAGGCAGAGAGGGACTGGAAGTGCCCTGGCTGAGTGGAGTGAATGTGCCCAGGCTGCGTGGAGTGGAGGTTCCCAGGCTGAGTGGAGTGCAGGTTCCCAGCAGAGTGGGATTGGAAGTACCCAGGCTGAGTGGAGTGGAGGTGCCCAGGCTGAGTGGAGTGCAGGTTCCCAGGCAGAGTGGGATTGATAGTGCCCAGGCTGAGTGGAGTGAATGTGCCCAGGCTGAGTGGAGTGGAGGTGCCCAGGCTGAGTGGAGTGCAGGTTCCCAGGCAGAGTGGGATTGGAAGTGCCCAGGCTGAGTGGAGGGAATGTGCCCAGGCTGAGTGGAGTGGAGGTGCCCAGGCTGAGTGGAGTGCTGGTTCCCAGGCAGAGTGGGACTGGAAGTTCCCAGGCTGAGTGGAGTGAATGTCCCCAGGCTGAGTGGATTGCATGTGCCCAGGCTGAGTGGAGTGCAGGTTCCCTGGCAGAGTGGGATTGGAAGTGCCCAGGCTGAGTGGAGTGAATGTGCCCAGGCTGAGTGGAGTGGAGGTGCCCAGGCTGAGTGGAGTGCAGGTTCCCAGGCAGAGTGGGACTGGAAGTGCCCAGGCTGAGTGGAGTGAATGTGCCCAGGCTGAGTGGAGTGGAGGTGCCCAGGCTAAATGGAGTTGGGGTTCCCTGGCAGAGTGGGACTGGAAGTGCCAACGGTGAGTGGAGTGAATGTGCCCAGGCTGAGTGGAGTGGAGGTGCCCAGGCTGAGTGGAGTTGGGGTTCCCTGGCAGAGTGGGACTGGAAGTGCCAACGCTGAGTGGAGTGAATGTGCCCAGGCTGAGTGGAGTGGAGGTGCCCAGGCTGAGTGGAGTGCTGGTTCCCAGGCAGAGTGGGATTGGAAGTGCCCAGGCTGAGTGGAGCAATGTACCCAGGCTGAGTGGAGTGAGGTGCCCAGGCTGGGAGGAGTGCAGGTTCCCAGGCAGAGTGGGATTGGAAGTACCCAGGCTGAGTGGAGTGAATGTGCCCAGGCTGAGTGGAGTGGAGGTGCCCAGGCTGAGTGGAGTGCAGGTTCCCTGGCAGAGTGGGATTGGAAGTGCCCAGGCTGAGTGGAGTGAATGTGCCTAGGCTGAGTGGAGTGGAGGTGCCCAGGCTAAATGGAGTTGGGGTTCCCTGGCAGAGTGGGACTGGAAGTGCCAACGGTGAGTGGAGTGAATGTGCCCAGGCTGAGTGGAGTGAATGTGCCCAGGCTGAATGGGAGTCAATGTGCCTAGACAGAGTGGAGTGAATATGCCCGGCCGCCGGAGCCCGAAACGTGCGTTTCCCCATTGCCTTGAATGGGCGCGGAGAGAGGGGGGCGCTTTTTGGCTCGTGGCGCGGGCACCGTTGCGCCAAAGCGTCAAGTGTCAAACCTCCCCGTGCTCGGGGCGGCCCCTTGGATCTAACTGGCTGGGTCTGGAGGGGCTGCGAGGCCGCCCAGGAGAACGGGTCCAAACCGCGTTCCGATCGGACGAGAATTGAGGGCGGGACACAGTTCCGCGGTTCACTTTCCGCCCGGGCAAAGGGCCTATAACTTGCGGCGGGAGGGCTTAAGAGTGGGCCCCCGCGAGTCGGGTGGAGAGCCGGGTGTGGAGAGGAGTAGCGGAGGTTCCCAGTCAGAGTGGGAGTGGAGGTTCCTGGGCAAAGTTGGACTGGAAGTGCCCAGGCTGAGTGGAGTGAATGTGCCCTGGCTGAGTGGAGTGAATGTGGCCAGGCTGAGTGGAGTGGAGGTGCCCAGGCTGAGTGGAGTGCAGGCACCCAGGCAGAGTGGGATTGGAAGTGCCCAGGCTGAGTGGAGTGAATGTGCCCAGGCTGAGTGGAGTGGAGGTGCCCAGGCCGAGTGGAGTGCAGGTTCCCAGGCAGAGTGGGACTGGAAGTGCCCAGGCTGAGTGGAGTGAATGTGCCCAGGCTGAGTGGAGTGGAGATGCCCAGGCCGAGTGGAGTGCAGGTTCCCAGGCAGAGTGTGACTGAAAGTGCCCAGGCTGAGTGGAGTGAATGTGCCCAGGCTGAATGGAGTGGAGGTGCCCAGGCTGAGTGGAGGTGCCCAGGCTGAGTGGAGTGAATGTGCCCAGGCTGAGTGGAGTGGAGGTGCCCAGGCTGAGTGGAGTTGGGGTTCCCTGGCAGAGTGGGACTGGAAGTGCCCAGGCTGAGTGGAGTGAATGTGCCCAGGCTGAGTGGAGTGGAGATGCCCAGGCCGAGTGGAGTGCAGGTTCCCAGGCAGAGTGTGACTGAAAGTGCCCAGGCTGAGTGGAGTGAATGTGCCCAGGCTGAATGGAGTGGAGGTGCCCAGGCTGAGTGGAGGTGCCCAGGCTGAGTGGAGTGAATGTGCCCAGGCTGAGTGGAGTGGAGGTGCCCAGGCTGAGTGGAGTTGGGGTTCCCTGGCAGAGTGGGACTGGAAGTGCCAAGGCTGAGTGGAGTGAATGTGCCCAGGCTGAGTGGAGTGGAGGTGCCCAGGCCGAGTGGAGTGCAGGTTCCCAGGCAGAGTGGGACTGGAAGTGCCCAGGCGGAGTGGAGTGAATGTGCCCAGGCTGAATGGAGTGGAGGTGCCCAGGCTGAGTGGAGTGCAGGTTCCCTGGCAGAGTGGGATTGGAAGTGCCCAGGCTGAGTGCAGTGAATGTGCCCAGGCTGAGTGGAGTGGAGGTGCCAGGCTGAGTGGAGTTGGGGTACCCTGGCAGAGTGGGACTGGAAGTGCCAAGGCTGAGTGGAGTGAATGTACCCAGGCTGAGTGGAGTGGAGGTGCCCAGGCCGAGTGGAGTGCAGGTTCCCAGGCAGAGTGGGACTGGAAGTGCCGAGGTGGAGTGGAGTGAATGTGCCCAGGCTGAATGGGAGTCAATGTGCCTAGACAGAGTGGAGTGAATGTGCCCGGCCGCCGGAGCCCGAAACGTGCGTTTCCCCATTGCCTTGAATGGGCGCGGAGAGAGGGGGGCGCTTTTTGGCTCGTGGCGCGGTCACCGTTGCGCCAAAGCGTCAAGTGTCACACCTCCCCGTGCTCGGGGCGGCCCCTTGGAGCTAACTAGCGGGGTTTGGAGGAGCTGCGAGGCCGCCCAGGAGAACGGGTCCAAACCGCGTTCCGATCGGACGAGAATTGAGGGCGGGACACAGTTCCGCGGTTCACTTTCCGCCCGGGTAAAGGGCCTATAACTTGCGGCGGGAGGGCTTAAGAGTGGGCCCCCGCGAGTCGGGTGGAGAGCCGGGTGTGGAGAGGAGTAGCGGAGGTTCCCAGTCAGAGTGGGAGTGGAGGTTCCTGGGCAGAGTGGGACTGGAAGTGCCCAGGCTGAGTGGAGTGAATGTGCCCTGGCTGAGTGGAGTGAATGTGGCCAGGCTGAGTGGAGTGGAGGTGCCCAGGCTGAGTGGAGTGCAGGCACCCAGGCAGAGTGGGATTGGAAGTGCCCAGGCTGAGTGGAGTGAATGTGCCCAGGCTGAGTGGAGTGGAGGTGCCCAGGCTGAGTGGAGTGCTGGTTCCCAGGCAGAGTGGGATTGGAAGTGCCCAGGCTGAGTGGAGTAATGTACCCAGGCTGAGTGGAGTGCAGGTGCCCAGGCTGAGAGGAGTGCAGGTTCCCAGGCAGCGTGGGATTGGAAGTGCCCAGGCTGAGTGGAGTGAATGTGCCCAGGCTGAATGGAGTGGAGGTGCCCAGGCTGAGTGGAGGTGCCCAGGCTGAGTGGAGTGCAGGTTCCCAGGCAGAGTGGGATTGGAAGTGCCCAGGCTGAGTGGAGTGAATGTGCCCAGGCTGAGTGGAGTGGAGGTGCCCAGGCTGAGTGGAGTGCTGGTTCCCAGGCAGAGTGGGACTGGAAGTTCCCAGGCTGAGTGGAGTGAATGTCCCCAGGCTGAGTGGATTGCATGTGCCCAGGCTGAGTGGAGTGCAGGTTCCCTGGCAGAGTGGGACTGGAAGTGCCCAGGCGGAGTGGAGTGAATGTGCCCAGGCTGAATGGGAGTCAATGTGCCTAGATCGAGTGGAGTGAATGTGCCCGGCCGCCGGAGCCCGAAACGTGCTTTTCCCCATTGCCTTGAATTGGCGCGGAGAGAGGGGGGCGCTTTTTGGCTCGTGGCGCGGGCACCGTTGCGCCAAAGCGTCAAGTGTCACACCTCCCCGTGCTCGGGGCGGCCCCTTGGAGCTTACTAGCTGGGTCTGGAGGGGCTGCGAGGCCGCCCAGGAGAACGGGTCCAAACCGCGTTCCGATCGGACGAGAATTGAGGGCGGGACACAGTTCCGCGGTTCACTTTCCGCCCGGGCAAAGGGCCTATAACTTGCGGCGGGAGGGCTTAAGAGTGGGCCCCCGCGAGTCGGGTGGAGAGCCGGGTGTGGAGAGGAGTAGCGGAGGTTCCCAGTCAGAGTGGGAGTGGAGGTTCCTGGGCAGAGTGGGACTGGAAGTGCCCAGGCTGAGTGGAGTGAATGTGCCCTGGCTGAGTGGAGTGAATGTGCCCAGGCTGAGTGGAGTGAATGTGCCCAGGCTGAGTGGAGTGAATGTGCCCAGGCTGACTGGAGAGAATGTGCCCAGGCTGAGTGGATTGGAGGTGCCCAGGCTGAGTGGAGTGCAGGTTCCCAGGCAGAGTGGGACTGGAAGTGCCCAGGCTGAGTGGAGTGAATGTGCCCAGGCTGAGTGGAGTGAATGTTCCCAGGCAGAATGGGAGTCAATGTGCCTAGACAGAGTGGAGTGAATGTGCCCAGGCTGAGTGCGGGACACAGTTCCGCCGTTCACTTTCCGTCCGGGCAAAGGGCCTATAACATGCGGCGGGAGGGCTTAAGAGTGGGCCCCCGCGAGTCGGGTGGAGAGCCGGGTGTGGAGAGGAGTAGCGGAGGTTCCCAGTCAGAGTGGGAGTGGAGGTTCCTGGGCAGAGTGGGACTGGAAGTGCCCAGGCTGAGTGGAGTGAATGTGCCCTGGCTGAGTGGAGTGAATGTGCCCAGGCTGAGTGGAGTGAATGTGCCCAGGCTGAGTGGAGTGAATGTGCCCAGGCTGACTGCAGAGAATGTGCCCAGGCTGAGTGGATTGGAGGTGCCCAGGCTGAGTGGAGTGCAGGTTCCCTGGAAGAGTGGGACTGGAAGTGCCCAGGCTGAGTGGAGTGAATGTGCCCAGGCTGAGTGGAGTGAATGTTCCCAGGCTGAATGGGAGTCAATGTGCCTAGACAGAGTGGAGTGAATGTGCCCAGGCTGAGTAGAGTGGAGGTGCCCAGGCTGAGTGGAGTTGGGGTTCCCAGGCAGAGGGACTGGAAGTGCCCTGGCTGAGTGGAGTGAATGTGCCCAGGCTGCGTGGAGTGGAGGTTCCCAGGCTGAGTGGAGTGCAGGTTCCCAGCAGAGTGGGATTGGAAGTAGCCAGGCTGAGTGGAGTGGAGGTGCCCAGGCTGAGTGGAGTGCAGGTTCCCAGGCAGAGTGGGATTGGAAGTGCCCAGGCTGAGTGGAGTGAATGTGCCCAGGCTGAGTGGAGTGGAGGTGCCCAGGCTGAGTGGAGTGAATGTGCCCAGGCTGAATGGGAGTCAATGTGCCTAGACAGAGTGGAGTGAATGTGCCCGGCCGCCGGAGCCCGAAACGTGCGTTTCCCCATTGCCTTGAATGGGCGCGGAGAGAAGGGGGCACTTTTTGGCTCGTGGCGCGGTCACCGTTGCGCCAAAGCGTCAAGTGTCACACCTCCCCGTGCTCGGGGCGGCCCCTTGGAGCTAACTGGCTGGGTCTGGAGGGGCTGCGAGGCCGCCCAGGAGAACGGGTCCAAACCGCGTTCCGATCGGACGAGAATTGAGGGCGGGACACAGTTCCGCGGTTCACATTCCGCCCGGGCAAAGGGCCTATAACTTGCGGCGGGAGGGCTTAAGAGTGGGCCCCCGCGAGTCGGGTGGAGAGCCGGGTGTGGAGAGGAGTAGCGGAGGTTCCCAGTCAGAGTGGGAGTGGAGGTTCCTGGGCAGAGTGGGACTGGAAGTGCCCAGGCTGAGTGGAGTGAATGTGCCCTGGCTGAGTGGAGTGAATGTGGCCAGGCTGAGTGGAGTGGAGGTGCCCAGGCTGAGTGGAGTGCAGGCACCCAGGCAGAGTGGGATTGGAAGTGCCCAGGCTGAGTGGAGTGAATGTGCCCAGGCTGAGTGGAGTGGAGGTGCCCAGGCCGAGTGGAGTGCAGGTTCCCAGGCAGAGTGGGACTGGAAGTGCCCAGGCAGAGTGTTGTGAATGTGCCCAGGCTGAGTGGAGTGGAGGTGCCCAGGCTGAGTGGAGTTGGGGTTCCCTGGCAGAGTGGGACTGGAAGTGCCAAGGCTGAGTGGAGTGAATGTGCCCAGACTGAGTGGAGTGGAGATGCCCAGGCCGAGTGGAGTGCAGGTTCCCAGGCAGAGTGTGACTGAAAGTGCCCAGGCTGAGTGGAGTGAATGTGCCCAGGCTGAATGGAGTGGAGGTGCCCAGGCTGAGTGGAGGTGCCCAGGCTGAGTGGAGTGCAGGTTCCCAGGCAGAGTGGGACTGGAAGTGCCCAGGCGGAGTGGAGTGAATGTCCCCAGGCTGAGTGGATTGCATGTGCCCAGGCTGAGTGGAGTGCAGGTTCCCTGGCAGAGTGGGATTGGAAGTGCCCAGGCTGAGTGGAGTGAATGTGCCCAGGCTGAGTGGAGTGGAGGTGCCCAGGCCGAGTGGAGTGCAGGTTCCCAGGCAGAGTGGGACTGGAAGTGCCCAGGCGGAGTGGAGTGAATGTGCCCAGGCTGAATGGGAGTCAATGTGCCTAGATCGAGTGGAGTGAATGTGCCCGGCCGCCGGAGCCCGAAACGTGCGTTTCCCCATTGCCTTGAATTGGCGCGGAGAGAGGGGGGCGCTTTTTGGCTCGTGGCGCGGGCACCGTTGCGCCAAAGCGTCAAGTGTCACACCTCCCCGTGCTCGGGGCGGCCCCTTGGAGCTAACTAGCTGGGTCTGGAGGGGCTGCGAGGCCGCCCAGGAGAACGGGTCCAAACCGCGTTCCGATCGGACGAGAATTGAGGGCGGGACACAGTTCCGCGGTTCACTTTCCGCCCGGGCAAAGGGCCTATAACTTGCGGCGGGAGGGCTTAAGAGTGGGCCCCCGCGAGTCGGGTGGAGAGCCGGGTGTGGAGAGGAGTAGCGGAGGTTCCCAGTCAGAGTGGGAGTGGAGGTTCCTGGGCAGAGTGGGACTGGAAGTGACCAGGCTGAGTGGAGTGAATGTGCCCTGGCTGAGTGGAGTGAATGTGCCCAGGCTGAGTGGAGTGAATGTGCCCAGGCTGAGTGGAGTGAATGTGCCCAGGCTGACTGGAGAGAATGTGCCCAGGCTGAGTGGATTGGAGGTGCCCAGGCTGAGTGGAGTGCAGGTTCCCAGGCAGAGTGGGACTGGAAGTGCCCAGGCTGAGTGGAGTGAATGTGCCCAGGCTGAGTGGAGTGAATGTTCCCAGGCTGAGTGGAGTGCAGGTGCCCAGGCTGAGTGGGATTGGAAGTGCCCAGGCTGAGTGGAGTGAATGTGCCCAAGCTGAGTGGAGTGGAGGTGCCCAGGCCGAGTGGAGTGCAGGTTCCCAGGCAGAGTGGGACTGAAAGTGCCCAGGCTGAGTGGAGTGAATGAGCCCAGGCTGAATGGAGTGGAGGTGCCCAGGCTGAGTGGAGTGCAGGTTCCCTGGCAGAGTGGGATTGGAAGTGCCCAGGCTGAGTGGAGTGAATGTGCCCAGGCTGAGTGGAGTGGAGGTGCCCAGGCTGAGTGGAGTTGGGGTTCCCTGGCAGAGTGGGACTGGAAGTGCCAAGGCTGAGTGGAGTGAAGGTACCCAGGCTGAGTGGAGTGGAGGTGCCCAGGCTGAGTGGAGTTGGGGTTCCCTGGCAGAGTGGGACTGGAAGTGCCAAGGCTGAGTGGAGTGAAGGTACCCAGGCTGAGTGGAGTGGAGGTGCCAAGGCTGAGTGGAGTGCAGGTTCCCAGCAGAGTGGGACTGGAAGTGCCCAGGCTGAGTGGAGTGAATGTGCCCAGGCTGAATGGAGTGGAGGTGCCCAGGCTGAGTGGAGGTGCCCAGGCTGAGTGGAGTGCAGGTTCCCAGGCAGAGTGGGATTGGAAGTGCCCAGGCTGAGTGGAGTAATGTACCCAGGCTGAGTGGAGTGCAGGTGCCCAGGCCGAGTGGAGTGCAGGTTCCCAGGCAGAGTGGGACTGGAAGTGCCCAGGCGGAGTGGAGTGAATGTGCCCAGGCTGAGTGGAGTGAATGTCCCCAGGCTGAGTGGATTGCATGTGCCCAGGCTGAGTGGAGTGCAGGTTCCCTGGCAGAGTGGGATTGGAAGTGCCCAGGCTGAGTGGAGTGAATGTGCCCAGGCTGACTGGAGTGGAGGTGCCCAGGCTGAGTGGAGTGCAGGTTCCCAGGCAGAGTGGGACTGGAAGTGCCCAGGCTGAGTGGAGTGAATGTGCCCAGGCTGAGTGGAGTGAATGTTCCCAGGCTGAATGGGAGTCAATGTGCCTAGACAGAGTGGAGTGAATGTGCCCAGGCTGAGTGGAGTGGAGGTGCCCAGGCTGAGTGGAGTTGGGGTTCCCAGGCAGAGAGGGACTGGAAGTGCCCTGGCTGAGTGGAGTGAATGTGCCCAGGCTGCGTGGAGTGGAGGTTCCCAGGCTGAGTGGAGTGCAGGTTCCCAGCAGAGTGGGATTGGAAGTACCCAGGCTGAGTGGAGTGGAGGTGCCCAGGCTGAGTGGAGTGCAGGTTCCCAGGCAGAGTGGGATTGGAAGTGCCCAGGCTGAGTGGAGTGAATGTGCCCAGGCTGAGTGGAGTGGAGGTGCCCAGGCTGAGTGGAGTGCAGGTTCCCAGGCAGAGTGGGACTGGAAGTGCCCAGGCTGAGTGGAGTGAATGTGCCCAGGCTGAGTGGAGTGGAGGTGCCCAGGCTGAGTGGAGTTGGGGTTCCCTGGCAGAGTGGGACTGGAAGTGTCAAGGCTGAGTGGAGTGAATGTGCCCAGGCTGAGTGGAGTGGAGATGCCTAGGCCGAGTGGAGTGCAGGTTCCCAGGCAGAGTGTGACTGAAAGTGCCCAGGCTGAGTGGAGTGAATGTGCCCAGGCTGAATGGAGTGGAGGTGCCCAGGCTGAGTGGAGGTGCCCAGGCTGAGTGGAGTGCAGGTTCCCAGGCATAGTGGGATTGGTAGTGCCCAGGCGGAGTGGAGTGAATGTGCCCAGGCTGAGTGGAGTGGAGGTGCCCAGGCTGAGTGGAGTGCTGGTTCCCAGGCAGAGTGGGACTGGAAGTTCCCAGGCTGAGTGGAGTGAATGTCCCCAGGCTGAGTGGATTGCATGTGCCCAGGCTGAGTGGAGTGCAGGTTCCCTGGCAGAGTGGGATTGGAAGTGCCCAGGCTGAGTGGAGTGAATGTGCCCAGGCTGAGTGGAGTGGAGGTGTCCAGGCCGAGTGGAGTGCAGGTTCCCAGGCAGAGTGGGACTGGAAGTGCCCAGGCGGAGTGGAGTGAATGTCCCCAGGCTGAATGGGAGTCAATGTGCCTAGACAGAGTGGAGTGAATGTGCCCTGCCGCCGGAGCCCGAAACGTGCGTTTCCCCATTGCCTTGAATGGGCGCGGAGAGAGGGGGGCGCTTTTTGGCTCGTGGCGTGGGCACCGTTGCGCCAAAGCGTCAAGTGTCACACCTCCCCGTGCTCGGGACGGCCCCTTGGAGCTAACTAGCTGGGTCTGGAGGGGCTGCGAGGCCGCCCAGGAGAACGGGTCCAAACCGCGTTCCGATCGGACGAGAATTGAGGGCGGGACACAGTTCCGCGGTTCACTTTCCGCCCGGGCAAAGGGCCTATAACTTGCGGCGGGAGGGCTTAAGAGTGGGCCCCCGCGAGTCGGGTGGAGAGCCGGGTGTGGAGAGGAGTAGCGGAGGTTCCCAGTCAGAGTGGGAGTGGAGGTTCCTGGGCAGAGTGGGACTGGAAGTGCCCAGGCTGAGTGGAGTGAATGTGCCCTGGCTGAGTGGAGTGAATGTGCCCAGGCAGAGTGGAGTGAATGTGCCCAGGCTGAGTGGAGTGGAGGTGCCCAGGCTGAGTGGAGTGCAGGTTCCCAGGCAGAGTGGGACTGGAAGTGCCCTGGCTGAGTGGAGTGAATGTGCCCAGGCTGAATGGAGTGGAGGTGCCCAGGCTGAGTGGAGTGCAGGTTCCCTGGCAGAGTGGGATTGGAAGTGCCCAGGCTGAGTGGAGTGAATGTGCCTAGGCTGAGTGGAGTGGAGGTGCCCAGGCTAAATGGAGTTGGGGTTCCCTGGCAGAGTGGGACTGGAAGTGCCAACGGTGAGTGGAGTGAATGTGCCCAGGCTGAGTGGAGTGGAGGTGCCCAGGCTGAGTGGAGTTGGGGTTCCCTGGCAGAGTGGGACTGGAAGTGCCAACGCTGAGTGGAGTGAATGTGCCCAGGCTGAGTGGAGTGGAGGTGCCCAGTCTGAGTGGAGTGCTGGTTCCCAGGCAGAGTGGGATTGGAAGTGCCCAGGCTGAGTGGAGTAATGTACCCAGGCTGAGTGGAGTGAGGTGCCCAGGCTGAGAGGAGTGCAGGTTCCCAGGCAGAGTGGGATTGGAAGTACCCAGGCTGAGTGGAGTGAATGTGCCCAGGCTGAGTGGAGTGGAGGTGCCCAGGCTGAGTGGAGTGCCGGTTCCCTGGCAGAGTGGGATTGGAAGTGCCCAGGCTGAGTGGAGTGAATGTGCCTAGGCTGAGTGGAGTGGAGGTGCCCAGGCTAAATGGAGTTGGGGTTCCCTGGCAGAGTGGGACTGGAAGTGCCAACGGTGAGTGGAGTGAATGTGCCCAGGCTGAGTGGAGTGGAGGTGCCCAGGCTGAGTGGAGTTGGGGTTCCCTGGCAGAGTGGGACTGGAAGTGCCAACGCTGAGTGGAGTGAATGTGCCCAGGCTGAGTGGAGTGGAGGTGCCCAGGCTGAGTGGAGTGCTGGTTCCCAGGCAGAGTGGGATTGGAAGTGCCCAGGCTGAGTGGTGTAATGTACCCAGGCTGAGTGGAGTGCAGGTGCCCAGGCTGAGAGGAGTGCAGGTTCCCAGGCAGAGTGGGATTGGAAGTACCCAGGCTGAGTGGAGTGAATGTGCCCAGGCTGAGTGGAGTGGAGGTGCCCAGGCCGAGTGGAGTGCAGGTTCCCTGGCAGAGTGGGACTGGAAGTGCCCAGGCGGAGTGGAGTGAATGTGCCCAGGCTGAATGGGAGTCAATGTGCCTAGACAGAGTGGAATGAATGTGCCCGGCCGCCGGAGCCCGAAACGTGCGTTTCCCCATTGCCTTGAATGGGCGCGGAGAGAGGGGGGCGCTTTTTGGCTCGTGGCGCGGGCACCGTTGCGCCAAAGCGTCAAGTGTCACACCTCCCCGTGCTCGGGGCGGCCCCTTGGAGCTAACTAGCTGGGTCTGGAGGGGCTGCGAGGCCGCCCAGGAGAACGGGTCCAAACCGCGTTCCGATCGGACGAGAATTGAGGGCGGGACACAGTTCCGCGGTTCACTTTCCGCCCGGGCAAAGGGCCTATAACTTGCGGCGGGAGGGCTTAAGAGTGGGCCCCCGCGAGTCGGGTGGAGAGCCGGGTGTGGAGAGGAGTAGCGGAGGTTCCCAGTCAGAGTGGGAGTGGAGGTTCCTGGGCAGAGTGGGACTGGAAGTGACCAGGCTGAGTGGAGTGAATGTGCCCTGGCTGAGTGGAGTGAATGTGCCCAGGCTGATTGGAGTGAATGTGCCCAGGCTGAGTGGAGTGAATGTGCCCAGGCTGACTGGAGAGAATGTGCCCAGGCTGAGTGGATTGGAGGTGCCCAGGCTGAGTGGAGTGCAGGTTCCCAGGCAGAGTGGGACTGGAAGTGCCCAGGCTGAGTGGAGTGAATGTGCCCAGGCTGAGTGGAGTGAATGTTCCCAGGCTGAGTGGAATGGAGGTGCCCAGGCTGAGTGGAGTTGGGGTTCCCAGGCAGAGAGGGACTGGAAGTGCCCTGGCTGAGTGGAGTGATTGTGCCCAGGCTGAATGGGAGTCAATGTGCCTAGATCGAGTGGAGTGAATGTGCCCGGCCGCCGGAGCCCGAAACGTGCGTTTCCCCATTGCCTTGAATTGGCGCGGAGAGAGGGGGGCGCTTTTTGGCTCGTGGCGCGGGCACCGTTGCGCCAAAGCGTCAAGTGTCACACCTCCCCGTGCTCGGGGCGGCCCCTTGGAGCTAACTAGCTGGGTCTGGAGGGGCTGCGAGGCCGCCCAGGAGAACGGGTCCAAACCGCGTTCCGATCGGACGAGAATTGAGGGCGGGACACAGTTCCGCGGTTCACTTTCCGCCCGGGCAAAGGGCCTATAACTTGCGGCGGGAGGGCTTAAGAGTGGGCCCCCGCGAGTCGGGTGGAGAGCCGGGTGTGGAGAGGAGTAGCGGAGGTTCCCAGTCAGAGTGGGAGTGGAGGTTCCTGGGCAGAGTGGGACTGGAAGTGCCCAGGCTGAGTGGAGTGAATGTGCCCTGGCTGAGTGGAGTGAATGTGGCCAGGCTGAGTGGAGTGGAGGTGCCCAGGCTGAGTGGAGTGCAGGCACCCAGGCAGAGTGGGATTGGAAGTGCCCATGCTGAGTGGAGTGAATGTGCCCAGGCTGAGTGGAGTGGAGGTGCCCAGGCCGAGTGGAGTGCAGGTTCCCAGGCAGAGTGGGACTGGAAGTGCCCAGGCTGAGTGGAGTGAATGTGCCCAGGCTGAGTGGAGTGGAGGTGCCCAGGCTGAGTGGAGTTGGGGTTCCCTGGCAGAGTGGGACTGGAAGTGCCAAGGCTGAGTGGAGTGAATGTGCCCAGGCTGAGTGGAGTGGAGATGCCCAGGCCGAGTGGAGTGCAGGTTCCCAGGCAGAGTGTGACTGAAAGTGCCCAGGCTGAGTGGAGTGAATGTGCCCAGGCTGAATGGAGTGGAGGTGCCCAGGCTGAGTGGAGGTGCCCAGGCTGAGTGGAGTGAATGTGCCCAGGCTGAGTGGAGTGGAGGTGCCCAGGCTGAGTGGAGTTGGGGTTCCCTGGCAGAGTGGGACTGGAAGTGCCAAGGCTGAGTGGAGTGAATGTGCCCAGGCTGAGTGGAGTGGAGGTGCCCAGGCCGAGTGGAGTGCAGGTTCCCAGGCAGAGTGGGACTGGAAGTGCCCAGGCGGAGTGGAGTGAATGTGCCCAGGCTGAATGGAGTGGAGGTGCCCAGGCTGAGTGGAGTGCAGGGTCCCTGGCAGAGTGGGATTGGAAGTGCCCAGGCTGAGTGCAGTGAATGTGCCCAGGCTGAGTGGAGTGGAGGTGCCCAGGCTGAGTGGAGTTGGGGTACCCTGGCAGAGTGGGACTGGAAGTGCCAAGGCTGAGTGGAGTGAATGTACCCAGGCTGAGTGGAGTGGAGGTGCCCAGGCTGAGTGGAGTGAATGTACCCAGGCTGAGTGGAGTGGAGGTGCCCAAGCTGAGTGGAGTGAATGTGCCCAGGCTGAGTGGAGTGAATGTGCCCAGGCAGAGTGGAGTGAATGTGCCGAGGCTGAGTGGAGTGGAGGTGCCCAGGCTGAGTGGAGTGGTGGTTCCCAGGCAGAGTGGGATTGGAAGTGCCCAGGCTGAGTGGAGTGAATGTGCCCAGGCTGAGTGGAGTGGAGGTTCCCAGGCAGAGTGGGATTGGAAGTGCCCAGGCTGGGTGGAGTGAATGTGCCCAGGCTGAGTGGAGTGAATGTGGCCAGGCTGAGTGGAGTGGAGGTGCCCAGGCCGAGTGGAGTGCAGGTTCCCAGGCAGAGTGGGACTGGAAGTGCCCAGGCTGAGTGGAGTGAATGTGCCCAGGCTGAGTGGAGTGGAGGTGCCCAGGCCGAGTGGAGTGCAGGTTCCCAGGAAGAGTGGGACTGGAAGTGCCCAGGCAGAGTGGAGTGAATGTGCCCAGGCTGAGTGGAGTGGAGGTGCCCAGGCTGAGTGGAGTTGGGGTTCCCTGGCAGAGTGGGACTGGAAGTGCCAAGGCTGAGTGGAGTGAATGTGCCCAGGCTGAGTGGAGTGGAGATGCCCAGGCCGAGTGGAGTGCAGGTTCCCAGGCAGAGTGTGACTGAAAGTGCCCAGGCTGAGTGGAGTGAATGTGCCCAGGCTGAATGGAGTGGAGGTGCCCAGGCTGAGTGGAGGTGCCCAGGCTGAGTGGAGTGCAGGTTCCCTGGCAGAGTGGGATTGGAAGTGCCCAGGCTGAGTGGAGTGAATGTGCCCAGGCTGAGTGGAGTGGAGGTGCCCAGGCCGAGTGGAGTGCAGGTTCCCAGGCAGAGTGCGACTGGAAGTGCCCAGGCGGAGTGGAGTGAATGTGCCCAGGCTGAATGGGAGTCAATGTGCCTAGATCGAGTGGAGTGAATGTGCCCGGCCGCCGGAGCCCGAAACGTGCGTTTCCCCATTGCCTTGAATTGGCGCGAAGAGAGGGGGGCGCTTTTTGGCTCGTGGCGCGGGCACCGTTGCGCCAAAGCGTCAAGTGTCACACCTCCCCGTGCTCGGGGCGGCCCCTTGGAGCTAACTAGCTGGGTCTGGAGGGGCTGCGAGGCCGCCCAGGAGAACGGGTCCAAACCGCGTTCCGATCGGACGAGAATTGAGGGCGGGACACAGTTCCGCGGTTCACTTTCCGCCCGGGCAAAGGGCCTATAACTTGCGGCGGAAGGGCTTAAGAGTGGGCCCCCGCGAGTCGGGTGGAGAGCCGGGTGTGGAGAGGAGTAGCGGAGGTTCCCAGTCAGAGTGGGAGTGGAGGTTCCTGGGCAGAGTGGGACTGGAAGTGACCAGGCTGAGTGGAGTGAATGTGCCCTGGCTGAGTGGAGTGAATGTGCCCAGGCTGATTGGAGTGAATGTGCCCAGGCTGAGTGGAGTGAATGTGCCCAGGCTGACTGGAGAGAATGTGCCCAGGCTGAGTGGATTGGAGGTGCCCAGGCTGAGTGGAGTGCAGGTTCCCAGGCAGAGTGGGACTGGAAGTGCCCAGGCTGAGTGGAGTGAATGTGCCCAGGCTGAGTGGAGTGAATGTTCCCAGGCTGAGTGGAATGGAGGTGCCCAGGCTGAGTGGAGTTGGGGTTCCCAGGCAGAGAGGGACTGGAAGTGCCCTGGCTGAGTGGAGTGAATGTGCCCAGGCTGAATGGGAGTCAATGTGCCTAGATCGAGTGGAGTGAATGTGCCCGGCCGCCGGAGCCCGAAACGTGCGTTTCCCCATTGCCTTGAATTGGCGCGGAGAGAGGGGGGCGCTTTTTGGCTCGTGGCGCGGGCACCGTTGCGCCAAAGCGTCAAGTGTCACACCTCCCCGTGCTCGGGGCGGCCCCTTGGAGCTAACTAGCTGGGTCTGGAGGGGCTGCGAGGCCGCCCAGGAGAACGGGTCCAAACCGCGTTCCGATCGGACGAGAATTGAGGGCGGGACACAGTTCCGCGGTTCACTTTCCGCCCGGGCAAAGGGCCTATAACTTGCGGCGGGAGGGCTTAAGAGTGGGCCCCCGCGAGTCGGGTGGAGAGCCGGGTGTGGAGAGGAGTAGCGGAGGTTCCCAGTCAGAGTGGGAGTGGAGGTTCCTGGGCAGAGTGGGACTGGAAGTGACCAGGCTGAGTGGAGTGAATGTGCCCTGGCTGAGTGGAGTGAATGTGCCCAGGCTGATTGGAGTGAATGTGCCCAGGCTGAGTGGAGTGAATGTGCCCAGGCTGACTGGAGAGAATGTGCCCAGGCTGAGTGGATTGGAGGTGCCCAGGCTGAGTGGAGTGCAGGTTCCCAGGCAGAGTGGGACTGGAAGTGCCCAGGCTGAGTGGAGTGAATGTGCCCAGGCTGAGTGGAGTGAATGTTCCCAGGCTGAGTGGAATGGAGGTGCCCAGGCTGAGTGGAGTTGGGGTTCCCAGGCAGAGAGGGACTGGAAGTGCCCTGGCTGAGTGGAGTGAATGTGCCCAGGCTGAATGGGAGTCAATGTGCCTAGATCGAGTGGAGTGAATGTGCCCGGCCGCCGGAGCCCGAAACGTGCGTTTCCCCATTGCCTTGAATTGGCGCGGAGAGAGGGGGGCGCTTTTTGGCTCGTGGCGCGGGCACCGTTGCGCCAAAGCGTCAAGTGTCACACCTCCCCGTGCTCGGGGCGGCCCCTTGGAGCTAACTAGCTGGGTCTGGAGGGGCTGCGAGGCCGCCCAGGAGAACGGGTCCAAACCGCGTTCCGATCGGACGAGAATTGAGGGCGGGACACAGTTCCGCGGTTCACTTTCCGCCCGGGCAAAGGGCCTATAACTTGCGGCGGGAGGGCTTAAGAGTGGGCCCCCGCGAGTCGGGTGGAGAGCCGGGTGTGGAGAGGAGTAGCGGAGGTTCCCAGTCAGAGTGGGAGTGGAGGTTCCTGGGCAGAGTGGGACTGGAAGTGCCCAGGCTGAGTGGAGTGAATGTGCCCTGGCTGAGTGGAGTGAATGTGGCCAGGCTGAGTGGAGTGGAGGTGCCCAGGCTGAGTGGAGTGCAGGCACCCAGGCAGAGTGGGATTGGAAGTGCCCATGCTGAGTGGAGTGAATGTGCCCAGGCTGAGTGGAGTGGAGGTGCCCAGGCCGAGTGGAGTGCAGGTTCCCAGGCAGAGTGGGACTGGAAGTGCCCAGGCTGAGTGGAGTGAATGTGCCCAGGCTGAGTGGAGTGGAGGTGCCCAGGCTGAGTGGAGTTGGGGTTCCCTGGCAGAGTGGGACTGGAAGTGCCAAGGCTGAGTGGAGTGAATGTGCCCAGGCTGAGTGGAGTGGAGATGCCCAGGCCGAGTGGAGTGCAGGTTCCCAGGCAGAGTGTGACTGAAAGTGCCCAGGCTGAGTGGAGTGAATGTGCCCAGGCTGAATGGAGTGGAGGTGCCCAGGCTGAGTGGAGGTGCCCAGGCTGAGTGGAGTGAATGTGCCCAGGCTGAGTGGAGTGGAGGTGCCCAGGCTGAGTGGAGTTGGGGTTCCCTGGCAGAGTGGGACTGGAAGTGCCAAGGCTGAGTGGAGTGAATGTGCCCAGGCTGAGTGGAGTGGAGGTGCCCAGGCCGAGTGGAGTGCAGGTTCCCAGGCAGAGTGGGACTGGAAGTGCCCAGGCGGAGTGGAGTGAATGTGCCCAGGCTGAATGGAGTGGAGGTGCCCAGGCTGAGTGGAGTGCAGGGTCCCTGGCAGAGTGGGATTGGAAGTGCCCAGGCTGAGTGCAGTGAATGTGCCCAGGCTGAGTGGAGTGGAGGTGCCCAGGCTGAGTGGAGTTGGGGTACCCTGGCAGAGTGGGACTGGAAGTGCCAAGGCTGAGTGGAGTGAATGTACCCAGGCTGAGTGGAGTGGAGGTGCCCAGGCTGAGTGGAGTGAATGTACCCAGGCTGAGTGGAGTGGAGGTGCCCAAGCTGAGTGGAGTGAATGTGCCCAGGCTGAGTGGAGTGAATGTGCCCAGGCAGAGTGGAGTGAATGTGCCGAGGCTGAGTGGAGTGGAGGTGCCCAGGCTGAGTGGAGTGGTGGTTCCCAGGCAGAGTGGGATTGGAAGTGCCCAGGCTGAGTGGAGTGAATGTGCCCAGGCTGAGTGGAGTGGAGGTTCCCAGGCAGAGTGGGATTGGAAGTGCCCAGGCTGGGTGGAGTGAATGTGCCCAGGCTGAGTGGAGTGAATGTGGCCAGGCTGAGTGGAGTGGAGGTGCCCAGGCCGAGTGGAGTGCAGGTTCCCAGGCAGAGTGGGACTGGAAGTGCCCAGGCTGAGTGGAGTGAATGTGCCCAGGCTGAGTGGAGTGGAGGTGCCCAGGCCGAGTGGAGTGCAGGTTCCCAGGAAGAGTGGGACTGGAAGTGCCCAGGCAGAGTGGAGTGAATGTGCCCAGGCTGAGTGGAGTGGAGGTGCCCAGGCTGAGTGGAGTTGGGGTTCCCTGGCAGAGTGGGACTGGAAGTGCCAAGGCTGAGTGGAGTGAATGTGCCCAGGCTGAGTGGAGTGGAGATGCCCAGGCCGAGTGGAGTGCAGGTTCCCAGGCAGAGTGTGACTGAAAGTGCCCAGGCTGAGTGGAGTGAATGTGCCCAGGCTGAATGGAGTGGAGGTGCCCAGGCTGAGTGGAGGTGCCCAGGCTGAGTGGAGTGCAGGTTCCCTGGCAGAGTGGGATTGGAAGTGCCCAGGCTGAGTGGAGTGAATGTGCCCAGGCTGAGTGGAGTGGAGGTGCCCAGGCCGAGTGGAGTGCAGGTTCCCAGGCAGAGTGCGACTGGAAGTGCCCAGGCGGAGTGGAGTGAATGTGCCCAGGCTGAATGGGAGTCAATGTGCCTAGATCGAGTGGAGTGAATGTGCCCGGCCGCCGGAGCCCGAAACGTGCGTTTCCCCATTGCCTTGAATTGGCGCGAAGAGAGGGGGGCGCTTTTTGGCTCGTGGCGCGGGCACCGTTGCGCCAAAGCGTCAAGTGTCACACCTCCCCGTGCTCGGGGCGGCCCCTTGGAGCTAACTAGCTGGGTCTGGAGGGGCTGCGAGGCCGCCCAGGAGAACGGGTCCAAACCGCGTTCCGATCGGACGAGAATTGAGGGCGGGACACAGTTCCGCGGTTCACTTTCCGCCCGGGCAAAGGGCCTATAACTTGCGGCGGAAGGGCTTAAGAGTGGGCCCCCGCGAGTCGGGTGGAGAGCCGGGTGTGGAGAGGAGTAGCGGAGGTTCCCAGTCAGAGTGGGAGTGGAGGTTCCTGGGCAGAGTGGGACTGGAAGTGACCAGGCTGAGTGGAGTGAATGTGCCCTGGCTGAGTGGAGTGAATGTGCCCAGGCTGATTGGAGTGAATGTGCCCAGGCTGAGTGGAGTGAATGTGCCCAGGCTGACTGGAGAGAATGTGCCCAGGCTGAGTGGATTGGAGGTGCCCAGGCTGAGTGGAGTGCAGGTTCCCAGGCAGAGTGGGACTGGAAGTGCCCAGGCTGAGTGGAGTGAATGTGCCCAGGCTGAGTGGAGTGAATGTTCCCAGGCTGAGTGGAATGGAGGTGCCCAGGCTGAGTGGAGTTGGGGTTCCCAGGCAGAGAGGGACTGGAAGTGCCCTGGCTGAGTGGAGTGAATGTGCCCAGGCTGAATGGGAGTCAATGTGCCTAGATCGAGTGGAGTGAATGTGCCCGGCCGCCGGAGCCCGAAACGTGCGTTTCCCCATTGCCTTGAATTGGCGCGGAGAGAGGGGGGCGCTTTTTGGCTCGTGGCGCGGGCACCGTTGCGCCAAAGCGTCAAGTGTCACACCTCCCCGTGCTCGGGGCGGCCCCTTGGAGCTAACTAGCTGGGTCTGGAGGGGCTGCGAGGCCGCCCAGGAGAACGGGTCCAAACCGCGTTCCGATCGGACGAGAATTGAGGGCGGGACACAGTTCCGCGGTTCACTTTCCGCCCGGGCAAAGGGCCTATAACTTGCGGCGGGAGGGCTTAAGAGTGGGCCCCCGCGAGTCGGGTGGAGAGCCGGGTGTGGAGAGGAGTAGCGGAGGTTCCCAGTCAGAGTGGGAGTGGAGGTTCCTGGGCAGAGTGGGACTGGAAGTGACCAGGCTGAGTGGAGTGAATGTGCCCTGGCTGAGTGGAGTGAATGTGCCCAGGCTGATTGGAGTGAATGTGCCCAGGCTGAGTGGAGTGAATGTGCCCAGGCTGACTGGAGAGAATGTGCCCAGGCTGAGTGGATTGGAGGTGCCCAGGCTGAGTGGAGTGCAGGTTCCCAGGCAGAGTGGGACTGGAAGTGCCCAGGCTGAGTGGAGTGAATGTGCCCAGGCTGAGTGGAGTGAATGTTCCCAGGCTGAGTGGAATGGAGGTGCCCAGGCTGAGTGGAGTTGGGGTTCCCAGGCAGAGAGGGACTGGAAGTGCCCTGGCTGAGTGGAGTGAATGTGCCCAGGCTGCGTGGAGTGGAGGTTCCCAGGCTGAGTGGAGTGCAGGTTCCCAGCAGAGTGGGATTGGAAGTACCCAGGCTGAGTGGAGTGGAGGTGCCCAGGCTGAGTGGAGTGCAGGTTCCCAGGTAGAGTGGGATTGGAAGTGCCCAGGCTGAGTGGAGTGAATGTGCCCAGGCTGAGTGGAGTGGAGGTGCCCAGGCTGAGTGGAGTTGGGGTTCCCTGGCAGAGTGGGACTGGAAGTGCCAAGGCTGAGTGGAGTGAATGTACCCAGGCTGAGTGGAGTGGAGGTGCCCAGGCTGAGTGGAGTGCTGGTTCCCAGGCAGAGTGGGATTGGATGTTCCCAGGATGAGTGGAGTGAATGTCCCCAGGCTGAGTTGATTGCATGTGCCCAGGCTGAGTGGAGTGCAGGTTCCCTGGCAGAGTGGGATTAGAAGTGCCCAGGCTGACTGGAGTGGAGGTGCCCAGGCCGAGTGGAGTGCAGGTTCCCAGGCAGAGTGGGACTGGAAGTGCCCAGGCGGAGTGGAGTGAATGTGCCCAGGCTGAATGGGAGTCAATGTGCCTGGACACAGTGGAGTGAATGTGCCCGGCCGCCGGAGCCCGAAACGTGCGTTTCCCCATTGCCTTGAATGGGCGCGGAGAGAGGGGGGCGCTTTTTGGCTCGTGGCGCGGGCACCGTTGCGCCAAAGCGTCAAGTGTCACACCTCCCCGTGCTCGGGGCGGCCCCTTGGAGCTAACTGGCTGGGTCTGGAGGGGCTGCGAGGCCGCCCAGGAGAACGGGTCCAAACCGCGTTCCGATCGGACGAGAATTGAGGACGGGACACAGTTCCGCGGTTCACTTTCCGCCCGGGCAAAGGGCCTATAACTTGCGGCGGGAGGGCTTAAGAGTGGGCCCCCGCGAGTCGGGTGGAGAGCCGGGTGTGGAGAGGAGTAGCGGAGGTTCCCAGTCAGAGTGGGAGTGGAGGTTCCTGGGCAGAGTGGGACTGGAAGTGCCCAGGCTGAGTGGAGTGAATGTGCCCTGGCTGAGTGGAGTGCAGGTTCCCAGGCAGAGTGGGACTGGAAGTGCCCAGGCTGAGTGGAGTGAATGTGCCCAGGTTGAGTGGAGTGGAGGTGCCCAGGCCGAGTGGAGTGCAGGTTCCCAGGCAGAGTGGGACTGGAAGTGCCCAGGCGGAGTGGAGTGAATGTGCCCAGGCTGAATGGGAGTCAATGTGCCTAGACAGAGTGGAGTGAATATGCCCAGGCTGAGTGGAGTGGAGGTGCCCAGGCTGAGTAGAGTGCAGGCACCCAGGCAGAGTGGGATTGGAAGTGCCCAGGCTGAGTGGAGTGAATGTGCCCAGGCTGAGTGGAATGGAGGTGCCCAGGCCGAGTGGAGTGCAGGTTCCCAGGCAGAGTGGGACTGGAAGTGCCCAGGCTGAGTGGGAGTGAAAGTGCCCAGGCTGAGTGGGAGTGAAAGTGCCCAGGCTGAGTGGGACTGAATGAGCCCAGGCAGAGTGGAGTGGAAGTGCCCAGGCTGAGTGTAGTGAATGTACCCAGTCTGAGTGGGACTGAATGTGCCCAGGCTGAGTGGGAGTCAATGTGCCTAGGCTGAGGGGGACTGAATGCGCCCAGGCTGAGTGGAGTGAATGTGCCCAGGCTGAGTGGAGTGGAGGTGCCAAGGCTGAGTGGAGTGCAGGTTCCCAGGCAGAGTGGGATTGGAAGTGCCCAGGCTGAGTGGAGTGAATGTACCCAGGCTGAGTGGAGTGCAGGTGCCCAGGCTGAGTGGAGTGCAGGTTCCCAGGCAGAGTGGGATTGGAAGTGCCCTGGCTGAGTGAAGTGAATGTGCCCAAGGTGAATGCAGTGGAGGTGCCCAGGCTGAGTGGAGTGCAGGTTCCCAGGCAGAGTGGGAGTGGAAGTGCCCAGGCTGAGTGGAGTGGCGGTGCCCAGGCCGAGTGGAGTGCAGGTTCCCAGGCAGAGTGGGACTGGAAGTGCCCAGGTTGAGTGGAGTGAATGTGCCCAGGCTGAGTGGAGTGGAGGTGCCCATGCTGAGTGGAGTTGGGGTTCCCTGGCAGAGTGGGACTGGAAGTGCCAAGGCTGAGTGGAGTGAATGTGCCCAGGCTGAGTGGAGTGGAGGTGCCAAGGCTGAGTGGAGTTGGGGTTCCCAGGCAGAGTGGGATTGGAAGTACCCAGGCTGAGTGGAGTGAATGTGCCCAGGCTGAGTGGAGTGGAGGTGCCCAGGCTGAGTGGAGTTGGGGTTCCCTGGCAGAGTGGGATTGGAAGTGCCCAGGCTGAGTGGAGTGAATGTGCCCAGGCTGAGTGGAGTGGAGGTGCCCAGGCCGAGTGGAGTGCAGGTTCCCAGGCAGAGTGGGACTGAAAGTGCCCAGGCTGAGTGGAGTGAATGTGCCCAGGCTGAGTGGAGTGAATGTTCCCAGGCTGAATGGGAGTCAATGTGCCTAGACAGAGTGGAGTGAATGTTTCCAGGCTGAGTGGAGTGGAGGTGCCCAGGCTGAGTGGAGTTGGGGTTCCCAGGCAGAGAGGGACTGGAAGTGCCCTGGCTGAGTGGAGTGAATGTGCCCAGGCTGCGTGGAGTGGAGGTTCCCAGGCTGAGTGGAGTGCAGGTTCCCAGCAGAGTGGGATTGGAAGTACCCAGGCTGAGTGGAGTGGAGGTGCCCAGGCTGAGTGGAGTGCAGGTTCCCAGGCAGAGTGGGATTGATAGTGCCCAGGCTGAGTGGAGTGAATGTGCCCAGGCTGAGTGGAGTGGAGGTGCCCAGGCTGAGTGGAGTGCAGGTTCCCAGGCAGAGTGGGATTGGAAGTGCCCAGGCTGAGTGGAGGGAATGTGCCCAGGCTGAGTGGAGTGGAGGTGCCCAGGCTGAGTGGAGTGCTGGTTCCCAGGCAGAGTGGGACTGGAAGTTCCCAGGCTGAGTGGAGTGAATGTCCCCAGGCTGAGTGGATTGCATGTGCCCAGGCTGAGTGGAGTGCAGGTTCCCTGGCAGAGTGGGATTGGAAGTGCCCAGGCTGAGTGGAGTGAATGTGCCCAGGCTGAGTGGAGTGGAGGTGCCCAGGCTGAGTGGAGTGCAGGTTCCCAGGCAGAGTGGGACTGGAAGTGCCCAGGCTGAGTGGAGTGAATGTGCCCAGGCTGAGTGGAGTGGAGGTGCCCAGGCTAAATGGAGTTGGGGTTCCCTGGCAGAGTGGGACTGGAAGTGCCAACGGTGAGTGGAGTGAATGTGCCCAGGCTGAGTGGAGTGGAGGTGCCCAGGCTGAGTGGAGTTGGGGTTCCCTGGCAGAGTGGGACTGGAAGTGCCAACGCTGAGTGGAGTGAATGTGCCCAGGCTGAGTGGAGTGGAGGTGCCCAGGCTGAGTGGAGTGCTGGTTCCCAGGCAGAGTGGGATTGGAAGTGCCCAGGCTGAGTGGAGCAATGTACCCAGGCTGAGTGGAGTGAGGTGCCCAGGCTGGGAGGAGTGCAGGTTCCCAGGCAGAGTGGGATTGGAAGTACCCAGGCTGAGTGGAGTGAATGTGCCCAGGCTGAGTGGAGTGGAGGTGCCCAGGCTGAGTGGAGTGCAGGTTCCCTGGCAGAGTGGGATTGGAAGTGCCCAGGCTGAGTGGAGTGAATGTGCCTAGGCTGAGTGGAGTGGAGGTGCCCAGGCTAAATGGAGTTGGGGTTCCCTGGCAGAGTGGGACTGGAAGTGCCAACGGTGAGTGGAGTGAATGTGCCCAGGCTGAGTGGAGTGAATGTGCCCAGGCTGAATGGGAGTCAATGTGCCTAGACAGAGTGGAGTGAATATGCCCGGCCGCCGGAGCCCGAAACGTGCGTTTCCCCATTGCCTTGAATGGGCGCGGAGAGAGGGGGGCGCTTTTTGGCTCGTGGCGCGGGCACCGTTGCGCCAAAGCGTCAAGTGTCAAACCTCCCCGTGCTCGGGGCGGCCCCTTGGATCTAACTGGCTGGGTCTGGAGGGGCTGCGAGGCCGCCCAGGAGAACGGGTCCAAACCGCGTTCCGATCGGACGAGAATTGAGGGCGGGACACAGTTCCGCGGTTCACTTTCCGCCCGGGCAAAGGGCCTATAACTTGCGGCGGGAGGGCTTAAGAGTGGGCCCCCGCGAGTCGGGTGGAGAGCCGGGTGTGGAGAGGAGTAGCGGAGGTTCCCAGTCAGAGTGGGAGTGGAGGTTCCTGGGCAAAGTGGGACTGGAAGTGCCCAGGCTGAGTGGAGTGAATGTGCCCTGGCTGAGTGGAGTGAATGTGGCCAGGCTGAGTGGAGTGGAGGTGCCCAGGCTGAGTGGAGTGCAGGCACCCAGGCAGAGTGGGATTGGAAGTGCCCAGGCTGAGTGGAGTGAATGTGCCCAGGCTGAGTGGAGTGGAGGTGCCCAGGCCGAGTGGAGTGCAGGTTCCCAGGCAGAGTGGGACTGGAAGTGCCCAGGCTGAGTGGAGTGAATGTGCCCAGGCTGAGTGGAGTGGAGATGCCCAGGCCGAGTGGAGTGCAGGTTCCCAGGCAGAGTGTGACTGAAAGTGCCCAGGCTGAGTGGAGTGAATGTGCCCAGGCTGAATGGAGTGGAGGTGCCCAGGCTGAGTGGAGGTGCCCAGGCTGAGTGGAGTGAATGTGCCCAGGCTGAGTGGAGTGGAGGTGCCCAGGCTGAGTGGAGTTGGGGTTCCCTGGCAGAGTGGGACTGGAAGTGCCCAGGCTGAGTGGAGTGAATGTGCCCAGGCTGAGTGGAGTGGAGATGCCCAGGCCGAGTGGAGTGCAGGTTCCCAGGCAGAGTGTGACTGAAAGTGCCCAGGCTGAGTGGAGTGAATGTGCCCAGGCTGAATGGAGTGGAGGTGCCCAGGCTGAGTGGAGGTGCCCAGGCTGAGTGGAGTGAATGTGCCCAGGCTGAGTGGAGTGGAGGTGCCCAGGCTGAGTGGAGTTGGGGTTCCCTGGCAGAGTGGGACTGGAAGTGCCAAGGCTGAGTGGAGTGAATGTGCCCAGGCTGAGTGGAGTGGAGGTGCCCAGGCCGAGTGGAGTGCAGGTTCCCAGGCAGAGTGGGACTGGAAGTGCCCAGGCGGAGTGGAGTGAATGTGCCCAGGCTGAATGGAGTGGAGGTGCCCAGGCTGAGTGGAGTGCAGGTTCCCTGGCAGAGTGGGATTGGAAGTGCCCAGGCTGAGTGCAGTGAATGTGCCCAGGCTGAGTGGAGTGGAGGTGCCAGGCTGAGTGGAGTTGGGGTACCCTGGCAGAGTGGGACTGGAAGTGCCAAGGCTGAGTGGAGTGAATGTACCCAGGCTGAGTGGAGTGGAGGTGCCCAGGCCGAGTGGAGTGCAGGTTCCCAGGCAGAGTGGGACTGGAAGTGCCGAGGCGGAGTGGAGTGAATGTGCCCAGGCTGAATGGGAGTCAATGTGCCTAGACAGAGTGGAGTGAATGTGCCCGGCCGCCGGAGCCCGAAACGTGCGTTTCCCCATTGCCTTGAATGGGCGCGGAGAGAGGGGGGCGCTTTTTGGCTCGTGGCGCGGTCACCGTTGCGCCAAAGCGTCAAGTGTCACACCTCCCCGTGCTCGGGGCGGCCCCTTGGAGCTAACTAGCGGGGTTTGGAGGAGCTGCGAGGCCGCTCAGGAGAACGGGTCCAAACCGCGTTCCGATCGGACGAGAATTGAGGGCGGGACACAGTTCCGCGGTTCACTTTCCGCCCGGGTAAAGGGCCTATAACTTGCGGCGGGAGGGCTTAAGAGTGGGCCCCCGCGAGTCGGGTGGAGAGCCGGGTGTGGAGAGGAGTAGCGGAGGTTCCCAGTCAGAGTGGGAGTGGAGGTTCCTGGGCAGAGTGGGACTGGAAGTGCCCAGGCTGAGTGGAGTGAATGTGCCCTGGCTGAGTGGAGTGAATGTGGCCAGGCTGAGTGGAGTGGAGGTGCCCAGGCTGAGTGGAGTGCAGGCACCCAGGCAGAGTGGGATTGGAAGTGCCCAGGCTGAGTGGAGTGAATGTGCCCAGGCTGAGTGGAGTGGAGGTGCCCAGGCTGAGTGGAGTGCTGGTTCCCAGGCAGAGTGGGATTGGAAGTGCCCAGGCTGAGTGGAGTAATGTACCCAGGCTGAGTGGAGTGCAGGTGCCCAGGCTGAGAGGAGTGCAGGTTCCCAGGCAGCGTGGGATTGGAAGTGCCCAGGCTGAGTGGAGTGAATGTGCCCAGGCTGAATGGAGTGGAGGTGCCCAGGCTGAGTGGAGGTGCCCAGGCTGAGTGGAGTGCAGGTTCCCAGGCAGAGTGGGATTGGAAGTGCCCAGGCTGAGTGGAGTGAATGTGCCCAGGCTGAGTGGAGTGGAGGTGCCCAGGCTGAGTGGAGTGCTGGTTCCCAGGCAGAGTGGGACTGGAAGTTCCCAGGCTGAGTGGAGTGAATGTCCCCAGGCTGAGTGGATTGCATGTGCCCAGGCTGAGTGGAGTGCAGGTTCCCTGGCAGAGTGGGACTGGAAGTGCCCAGGCGGAGTGGAGTGAATGTGCCCAGGCTGAATGGGAGTCAATGTGCCTAAATCGAGTGGAGTGAATGTGCCCGGCCGCCGGAGCCCGAAACGTGCTTTTCCCCATTGCCTTGAATTGGCGCGGAGAGAGGGGGGCGCTTTTTGGCTCGTGGCGCGGGCACCGTTGCGCCAAAGCGTCAAGTGTCACACCTCCCCGTGCTCGGGGCGGCCCCTTGGAGCTTACTAGCTGGGTCTGGAGGGGCTGCGAGGCCGCCCAGGAGAACGGGTCCAAACCGCGTTCCGATCGGACGAGAATTGAGGGCGGGACACAGTTCCGCGGTTCACTTTCCGCCCGGGCAAAGGGCCTATAACTTGCGGCGTTAGGGCTTAAGAGTGGGCCCCCGCGAGTCGGGTGGAGAGCCGGGTGTGGAGAGGAGTAGCGGAGGTTCCCAGTCAGAGTGGGAGTGGAGGTTCCTGGGCAGAGTGGGACTGGAAGTGCCCAGGCTGAGTGGAGTGAATGTGCCCTGGCTGAGTGGAGTGAATGTGCCCAGGCTGAGTGGAGTGAATGTGCCCAGGCTGAGTGGAGTGAATGTGCCCAGGCTGACTGGAGAGAATGTGCCCAGGCTGAGTGGATTGGAGGTGCCCAGGCTGAGTGGAGTGCAGGTTCCCAGGCAGAGTGGGACTGGAAGTGCCCAGGCTGAGTGGAGTGAATGTGCCCAGGCTGAGTGGAGTGAATGTTCCCAGGCAGAATGGGAGTCAATGTGCCTAGACAGAGTGGAGTGAATGTGCCCAGGCTGAGTGCGGGACACAGTTCCGCCGTTCACTTTCCGTCCGGGCAAAGGGCCTATAACATGCGGCGGGAGGGCTTAAGAGTGGGCCCCCGCGAGTCGGGTGGAGAGCCGGGTGTGGAGAGGAGTAGCGGAGGTTCCCAGTCAGAGTGGGAGTGGAGGTTCCTGGGCAGAGTGGGACTGGAAGTGCCCAGGCTGAGTGGAGTGAATGTGCCCTGGCTGAGTGGAGTGAATGTGCCCAGGCTGAGTGGAGTGAATGTGCCCAGGCTGAGTGGAGTGAATGTGCCCAGGCTGACTGCAGAGAATGTGCCCAGGCTGAGTGGATTGGAGGTGCCCAGGCTGAGTGGAGTGCAGGTTCCCTGGCAGAGTGGGACTGGAAGTGCCCAGGCTGAGTGGAGTGAATGTGCCCAGGCTGAGTGGAGTGAATGTTCCCAGGCTGAATGGGAGTCAATGTGCCTAGACAGAGTGGAGTGAATGTGCCCAGGCTGAGAAGAGTGGAGGTGCCCAGGCTGAGTGGAGTTGGGGTTCCCAGGCAGAGGGACTGGAAGTGCCCTGGCTGAGTGGAGTGAATGTGCCCAGGCTGCGTGGAGTGGAGGTTCCCAGGCTGAGTGGAGTGCAGGTTCCCAGCAGAGTGGGATTGGAAGTAGCCAGGCTGAGTGGAGTGGAGGTGCCCAGGCTGAGTGGAGTGCAGGTTCCCAGGCAGAGTGGGATTGGAAGTGCCCAGGCTGAGTGGAGTGAATGTGCCCAGGCTGAGTGGAGTGGAGGTGCCCAGGCTGAGTGGAGTGAATGTGCCCAGGCTGAATGGGAGTCAATGTGCCTAGACAGAGTGGAGTGAATGTGCCCGGCCGCCGGAGCCCGAAACGTGCGTTTCCCCATTGCCTTGAATGGGCGCGGAGAGAAGGGGGCACTTTTTGGCTCGTGGCGCGGTCACCGTTGCGCCAAAGCGTCAAGTGTCACACCTCCCCGTGCTCGGGGTGGCCCCTTGGAGCTAACTGGCTGGGTCTGGAGGGGCTGCGAGGCCGCCCAGGAGAACGGGTCCAAACCGCGTTCCGATCGGACGAGAATTGAGGGCGGGACACAGTTCCGCGGTTCACATTCCGCCCGGGCAAAGGGCCTATAACTTGCGGCGGGAGGGCTTAAGAGTGGGCCCCCGCGAGTCGGGTGGAGAGCCGGGTGTGGAGAGGAGTAGCGGAGGTTCCCAGTCAGAGTGGGAGTGGAGGTTCCTGGGCAGAGTGGGACTGGAAGTGCCCAGGCTGAGTGGAGTGAATGTGCCCTGGCTGAGTGGAGTGAATGTGGCCAGGCTGAGTGGAGTGCAGGTGCCCAGGCTGAGTGGAGTGCAGGCACCCAGGCAGAGTGGGATTGGAAGTGCCCAGGCTGAGTGGAGTGAATGTGCCCAGGCTGAGTGGAGTGGAGGTGCCCAGGCCGAGTGGAGTGCAGGTTCCCAGGCAGAGTGGGACTGGAAGTGCCCAGGCAGAGTGTTGTGAATGTGCCCAGGCTGAGTGGAGTGGAGGTGCCCAGGCTGAGTGGAGTTGGGGTTCCCTGGCAGAGTGGGACTGGAAGTGCCAAGGCTGAGTGGAGTGAATGTGCCCAGACTGAGTGGAGTGGAGATGCCCAGGCCGAGTGGAGTGCAGGTTCCCAGGCAGAGTGTGACTGAAAGTGCCCAGGCTGAGTGGAGTGAATGTGCCCAGGCTGAATGGAGTGGAGGTGCCCAGGCTGAGTGGAGGTGCCCAGGCTGAGTGGAGTGCAGGTTCCCAGGCAGAGTGGGACTGGAAGTGCCCAGGCGGAGTGGAGTGAATGTCCCCAGGCTGAGTGGATTGCATGTGCCCAGGCTGAGTGGAGTGCAGGTTCCCTGGCAGAGTGGGATTGGAAGTGCCCAGGCTGAGTGGAGTGAATGTGCCCAGGCTGAGTGGAGTGGAGGTGCCCAGGCCGAGTGGAGTGCAGGTTCCCAGGCAGAGTGGGACTGGAAGTGCCCAGGCTGAGTGGAGTGAATGTGCCCAGGCTGAGTGGAGTGAATGTGCCCAGGCTGAGTGGAGTGAATGTGCCCAGGCTGAGTGGAGTGGAGGTGCCCAGGCTGAGTGGAGTGCAGTTTCCCAGGCAGGGTGGGATTGGAAGTGCGCAGGCTGAGTGGAGTGAATGTGCCCAGGCTGAATGGAGTGGAGGTGCCCTGGCTGAGTGGAGTGCAGGTTCCCAGGCAGAGTGGGATTGGAAGTGCCCAGGCGGAGTGGAGTGAATGTGCCCAGGCTGAATGGAGTGGAGGTGCCCAGGCTGAGTGGAGTGCAGGGTCCCTGGCAGAGTGGGATTGGAAGTGCCCAGGCTGAGTGCAGTGAATGTGCCCAGGCTGAGTGGAGTGGAGGTGCCCAGGCTGAGTGGAGTTGGGGTACCCTGGCAGAGTGGGACTGGAAGTGCCAAGGCTGAGTGGAGTGAATGTACCCAGGCTGAGTGGAGTGGAGGTGCCCAGGCTGAGTGGAGTGGAGGTGCCCAGGCTGAGTGGAGTTGGGGTTCCCTGGCAGAGTGGGACTGGAAGTGCCAAGGCTGAGTGGAGTGAATGTGCCCAGGCTGAGTGGAGTGGAGGTGCCCAGGCCGAGTGGAGTGCAGGTTCCCAGGCAGAGTGGGACTGGAAGTGCCCAGGCGGAGTGGAGTGAATGTGCCCAGGCTGAATGGAGTGGAGGTGCCCAGGCTGAGTGGAGTGCAGGGTCCCTGGCAGAGTGGGATTGGAAGTGCCCAGGCTGAGTGCAGTGAATGTGCCCAGGCTGAGTGGAGTGGAGGTGCCCAGGCTGAGTGGAGTTGGGGTACCCTGGCAGAGTGGGACTGGAAGTGCCAAGGCTGAGTGGAGTGAATGTACCCAGGCTGAGTGGAGTGGAGGTGCCCAGGCTGAGTGGAGTGAATGTACCCAGGCTGAGTGGAGTGGAGGTGCCCAAGCTGAGTGGAGTGAATGTGCCCAGGCTGAGTGGAGTGAATGTGCCCAGGCAGAGTGGAGTGAATGTGCCGAGGCTGAGTGGAGTGGAGGTGCCCAGGCTGAGTGGAGTGGTGGTTCCCAGGCAGAGTGGGATTGGAAGTGCCCAGGCTGAGTGGAGTGAATGTGCCCAGGCTGAGTGGAGTTGGGGTACCCTGGCAGAGTGGGACTGGAAGTGCCAAGGCTGAGTGGAGTGAATGTACCCAGGCTGAGTGGAGTGGAGGTGCCCAGGCTGAGTGGAGTGAATGTACCCAGGCTGAGTGGAGTGGAGGTGCCCAAGCTGAGTGGAGTGAATGTGCCCAGGCTGAGTGGAGTGAATGTGCCCAGGCAGAGTGGAGTGAATGTGCCGAGGCTGAGTGGAGTGGAGGTGCCCAGGCTGAGTGGAGTGGTGGTTCCCAGGCAGAGTGGGATTGGAAGTGCCCAGGCTGAGTGGAGTGAATGTGCCCAGGCTGAATGGAGTGGAGGTGCCCAGGCTGAGTGGAGGTGCCCAGGCTGAGTGGAGTGCAGGTTCCCAGGCAGAGTGGGATTGGAAGTGCCCAGGCTGAGTGGAGTGAATGTGCCCAGGCTGAGTGGAGTGGAGGTGCCCAGGCTGAGTGGAGTGCTGGTTCCCAGGCAGAGTGGGACTGGAAGTTCCCAGGCTGAGTGGAGTGAATGTCCCCAGGCTGAGTGGATTGCATGTGCCCAGGCTGAGTGGAGTGCAGGTTCCCTGGCAGAGTGGGACTGGAAGTGCCCAGGCGGAGTGGAGTGAATGTGCCCAGGCTGAATGGGAGTCAATGTGCCTAGATCGAGTGGAGTGAATGTGCCCGGCCGCCGGAGCCCGAAACGTGCTTTTCCCCATTGCCTTGAATTGGCGCGGAGAGAGGGGGGCGCTTTTTGGCTCGTGGCGCGGGCACCGTTGCGCCAAAGCGTCAAGTGTCACACCTCCCCGTGCTCGGGGCGGCCCCTTGGAGCTTACTAGCTGGGTCTGGAGGGGCTGCGAGGCCGCCCAGGAGAACGGGTCCAAACCGCGTTCCGATCGGACGAGAATTGAGGGCGGGACACAGTTCCGCGGTTCACTTTCCGCCCGGGCAAAGGGCCTATAACTTGCGGCGTTAGGGCTTAAGAGTGGGCCCCCGCGAGTCGGGTGGAGAGCCGGGTGTGGAGAGGAGTAGCGGAGGTTCCCAGTCAGAGTGGGAGTGGAGGTTCCTGGGCAGAGTGGGACTGGAAGTGCCCAGGCTGAGTGGAGTGAATGTGCCCTGGCTGAGTGGAGTGAATGTGCCCAGGCTGAGTGGAGTGAATGTGCCCAGGCTGAGTGGAGTGAATGTGCCCAGGCTGACTGGAGAGAATGTGCCCAGGCTGAGTGGATTGGAGGTGCCCAGGCTGAGTGGAGTGCAGGTTCCCAGGCAGAGTGGGACTGGAAGTGCCCAGGCTGAGTGGAGTGAATGTGCCCAGGCTGAGTGGAGTGAATGTTCCCAGGCTGAGTGGAGTGCAGGTGCCCAGGCTGAGTGGGATTGGAAGTGCCCAGGCTGAGTGGAGTGAATGTGCCCAGGCTGAGTGGAGTGGAGGTGCCCAGGCCGAGTGGAGTGCAGGTTCCCAGGCAGAGTGGGACTGAAAGTGCCCAGGCTGAGTGGAGTGAATGAGCCCAGGCTGAATGGAGTGGAGGTGCCCAGGCTGAGTGGAGTGCAGGTTCCCTGGCAGAGTGGGATTGGAAGTGCCCAGGCTGAGTGGAGTGAATGTGCCCAGGCTGAGTGGAGTGGAGGTGCCCAGGCTGAGTGGAGTTGGGGTTCCCTGGCAGAGTGGGACTGGAAGTGCCAAGGCTGAGTGGAGTGAAGGTACCCAGGCTGAGTGGAGTGGAGGTGCCCAGGCTGAGTGGAGTTGGGGTTCCCTGGCAGAGTGGGACTGGAAGTGCCAAGGCTGAGTGGAGTGAAGGTACCCAGGCTGAGTGGAGTGGAGGTGCCAAGGCTGAGTGGAGTGCAGGTTCCCAGCAGAGTGGGACTGGAAGTGCCCAGGCTGAGTGGAGTGAATGTGCCCAGGCTGAATGGAGTGGAGGTGCCCAGGCTGAGTGGAGGTGCCCAGGCTGAGTGGAGTGCAGGTTCCCAGGCAGAGTGGGATTGGAAGTGCCCAGGCTGAGTGGAGTAATGTACCCAGGCTGAGTGGAGTGCAGGTGCCCAGGCCGAGTGGAGTGCAGGTTCCCAGGCAGAGTGGGACTGGAAGTGCCCAGGCGGAGTGGAGTGAATGTGCCCAGGCTGAGTGGAGTGAATGTCCCCAGGCTGAGTGGATTGCATGTGCCCAGGCTGAGTGGAGTGCAGGTTCCCTGGCAGAGTGGGATTGGAAGTGCCCAGGCTGAGTGGAGTGAATGTGCCCAGGCTGACTGGAGTGGAGGTGCCCAGGCTGAGTGGAGTGCAGGTTCCCAGGCAGAGTGGGACTGGAAGTGCCCAGGCTGAGTGGAGTGAATGTGCCCAGGCTGAGTGGAGTGAATGTTCCCAGGCTGAATGGGAGTCAATGTGCCTAGACAGAGTGGAGTGAATGTGCCCAGGCTGAGTGGAGTGGAGGTGCCCAGGCTGAGTGGAGTTGGGGTTCCCAGGCAGAGAGGGACTGGAAGTGCCCTGGCTGAGTGGAGTGAATGTGCCCAGGCTGCGTGGAGTGGAGGTTCCCAGGCTGAGTGGAGTGCAGGTTCCCAGCAGAGTGGGATTGGAAGTACCCAGGCTGAGTGGAGTGGAGGTGCCCAGGCTGAGTGGAGTGCAGGTTCCCAGGCAGAGTGGGATTGGAAGTGCCCAGGCTGAGTGGAGTGAATGTGCCCAGGCTGAGTGGAGTGGAGGTGCCCAGGCTGAGTGGAGTGCAGGTTCCCAGGCAGAGTGGGACTGGAAGTGCCCAGGCTGAGTGGAGTGAATGTGCCCAGGCTGAGTGGAGTGGAGGTGCCCAGGCTGAGTGGAGTTGGGGTTCCCTGGCAGAGTGGGACTGGAAGTGTCAAGGCTGAGTGGAGTGAATGTGCCCAGGCTGAGTGGAGTGGAGATGCCTAGGCCGAGTGGAGTGCAGGTTCCCAGGCAGAGTGTGACTGAAAGTGCCCAGGCTGAGTGGAGTGAATGTGCCCAGGCTGAATGGAGTGGAGGTGCCCAGGCTGAGTGGAGGTGCCCAGGCTGAGTGGAGTGCAGGTTCCCAGGCATAGTGGGATTGGTAGTGCCCAGGCGGAGTGGAGTGAATGTGCCCAGGCTGAGTGGAGTGGAGGTGCCCAGGCTGAGTGGAGTGCTGGTTCCCAGGCAGAGTGGGACTGGAAGTTCCCAGGCTGAGTGGAGTGAATGTCCCCAGGCTGAGTGGATTGCATGTGCCCAGGCTGAGTGGAGTGCAGGTTCCCTGGCAGAGTGGGATTGGAAGTGCCCAGGCTGAGTGGAGTGAATGTGCCCAGGCTGAGTGGAGTGGAGGTGTCCAGGCCGAGTGGAGTGCAGGTTCCCAGGCAGAGTGGGACTGGAAGTGCCCAGGCGGAGTGGAGTGAATGTCCCCAGGCTGAATGGGAGTCAATGTGCCTAGACAGAGTGGAGTGAATGTGCCCTGCCGCCGGAGCCCGAAACGTGCGTTTCCCCATTGCCTTGAATGGGCGCGGAGAGAGGGGGGCGCTTTTTGGCTCGTGGCGTGGGCACCGTTGCGCCAAAGCGTCAAGTGTCACACCTCCCCGTGCTCGGGACGGCCCCTTGGAGCTAACTAGCTGGGTCTGGAGGGGCTGCGAGGCCGCCCAGGAGAACGGGTCCAAACCGCGTTCCGATCGGACGAGAATTGAGGGCGGGACACAGTTCCGCGGTTCACTTTCCGCCCGGGCAAAGGGCCTATAACTTGCGGCGGGAGGGCTTAAGAGTGGGCCCCCGCGAGTCGGGTGGAGAGCCGGGTGTGGAGAGGAGTAGCGGAGGTTCCCAGTCAGAGTGGGAGTGGAGGTTCCTGGGCAGAGTGGGACTGGAAGTGCCCAGGCTGAGTGGAGTGAATGTGCCCTGGCTGAGTGGAGTGAATGTGCCCAGGCAGAGTGGAGTGAATGTGCCCAGGCTGAGTGGAGTGGAGGTGCCCAGGCTGAGTGGAGTGCAGGTTCCCAGGCAGAGTGGGACTGGAAGTGCCCTGGCTGAGTGGAGTGAATGTGCCCAGGCTGAATGGAGTGGAGGTGCCCAGGCTGAGTGGAGTGCAGGTTCCCTGGCAGAGTGGGATTGGAAGTGCCCAGGCTGAGTGGAGTGAATGTGCCTAGGCTGAGTGGAGTGGAGGTGCCCAGGCTAAATGGAGTTGGGGTTCCCTGGCAGAGTGGGACTGGAAGTGCCAACGGTGAGTGGAGTGAATGTGCCCAGGCTGAGTGGAGTGGAGGTGCCCAGGCTGAGTGGAGTTGGGGTTCCCTGGCAGAGTGGGACTGGAAGTGCCAACGCTGAGTGGAGTGAATGTGCCCAGGCTGAGTGGAGTGGAGGTGCCCAGGCTGAGTGGAGTGCTGGTTCCCAGGCAGAGTGGGATTGGAAGTGCCCAGGCTGAGTGGAGTAATGTACCCAGGCTGAGTGGAGTGAGGTGCCCAGGCTGAGAGGAGTGCAGGTTCCCAGGCAGAGTGGGATTGGAAGTACCCAGGCTGAGTGGAGTGAATGTGCCCAGGCTGAGTGGAGTGGAGGTGCCCAGGCTGAGTGGAGTGCCGGTTCCCTGGCAGAGTGGGATTGGAAGTGCCCAGGCTGAGTGGAGTGAATGTGCCTAGGCTGAGTGGAGTGGAGGTGCCCAGGCTAAATGGAGTTGGGGTTCCCTGGCAGAGTGGGACTGGAAGTGCCAACGGTGAGTGGAGTGAATGTGCCCAGGCTGAGTGGAGTGGAGGTGCCCAGGCTGAGTGGAGTTGGGGTTCCCTGGCAGAGTGGGACTGGAAGTGCCAACGCTGAGTGGAGTGAATGTGCCCAGGCTGAGTGGAGTGGAGGTGCCCAGGCTGAGTGGAGTGCTGGTTCCCAGGCAGAGTGGGATTGGAAGTGCCCAGGCTGAGTGGTGTAATGTACCCAGGCTGAGTGGAGTGCAGGTGCCCAGGCTGAGAGGAGTGCAGGTTCCCAGGCAGAGTGGGATTGGAAGTACCCAGGCTGAGTGGAGTGAATGTGCCCAGGCTGAGTGGAGTGGAGGTGCCCAGGCCGAGTGGAGTGCAGGTTCCCTGGCAGAGTGGGACTGGAAGTGCCCAGGCGGAGTGGAGTGAATGTGCCCAGGCTGAATGGGAGTCAATGTGCCTAGACAGAGTGGAATGAATGTGCCCGGCCGCCGGAGCCCGAAACGTGCGTTTCCCCATTGCCTTGAATGGGCGCGGAGAGAGGGGGGCGCTTTTTGGCTCGTGGCGCGGGCACCGTTGCGCCAAAGCGTCAAGTGTCACACCTCCCCGTGCTCGGGGCGGCCCCTTGGAGCTAACTGGCTGGGTCTGGAGGGGCTGCGAGGCCGCCCAGGAGAACGGGTCCAAACCGCGTTCCGATCGGACGAGAATTGAGGGCGGGACACAGTTCCGCGGTTCACTTTCCGCCCGGGCAAAGGGCCTATAACTTGCGGCGGGAGGGCTTAAGAGTGGGCCCCCGCGAGTCGGGTGGAGAGCCGGGTGTGGAGAGGAGTAGCGGAGGTTCCCAGTCAGAGTGGGAGTGGAGGTTCCTGGGCAGAGTGGGACTGGAAGTGCCCAGGCTGAGTGGAGTGAATGTGCCCTGGCTGAGTGGAGTGAATGTGGCCAGGCTGAGTGGAGTGGAGGTGCCCAGGCTGAGTGGAGTGCAGGCACCCAGGCAGAGTGGGATTGGAAGTGCCAAGGCTGAGTGGAGTGAATGTGCCCAGGCTGAGTGGAGTGGAGGTGCCCAGGCTGAGTGGAGTGCAGGTTCCAAACAGAGTGGGACTGGAAGTGCCCAGGCTGAGTGGAGTGAATGTGCCCAGGCTGAGTGGAGTGAATGTGCCCAGGCTGAGTGGAGTGAATGTGCCCAGGCTGAGTGGAGTGGAGGTGCCCAGGCTGAGTGGAGTGCAGTTTCCCAGGCAGGGTGGGATTGGAAGTGCGCAGGCTGAGTGGAGTGAATGTGCCCAGGCTGAATGGAGTGGAGGTGCCCTGGCTGAGTGGAGTGCAGGTTCCCAGGCAGAGTGGGATTGGAAGTGCCCAGGCGGAGTGGAGTGAATGTGCCCAGGCTGAATGGAGTGGAGGTGCCCAGGCTGAGTGGAGTGCAGGGTCCCTGGCAGAGTGGGATTGGAAGTGCCCAGGCTGAGTGCAGTGAATGTGCCCAGGCTGAGTGGAGTGGAGGTGCCCAGGCTGAGTGGAGTTGGGGTACCCTGGCAGAGTGGGACTGGAAGTGCCAAGGCTGAGTGGAGTGAATGTACCCAGGCTGAGTGGAGTGGAGGTGCCCAGGCTGAGTGGAGTGGAGGTGCCCAGGCTGAGTGGAGTTGGGGTTCCCTGGCAGAGTGGGACTGGAAGTGCCAAGGCTGAGTGGAGTGAATGTGCCCAGGCTGAGTGGAGTGGAGGTGCCCAGGCCGAGTGGAGTGCAGGTTCCCAGGCAGAGTGGGACTGGAAGTGCCCAGGCGGAGTGGAGTGAATGTGCCCAGGCTGAATGGAGTGGAGGTGCCCAGGCTGAGTGGAGTGCAGGGTCCCTGGCAGAGTGGGATTGGAAGTGCCCAGGCTGAGTGCAGTGAATGTGCCCAGGCTGAGTGGAGTGGAGGTGCCCAGGCTGAGTGGAGTTGGGGTACCCTGGCAGAGTGGGACTGGAAGTGCCAAGGCTGAGTGGAGTGAATGTACCCAGGCTGAGTGGAGTGGAGGTGCCCAGGCTGAGTGGAGTGAATGTACCCAGGCTGAGTGGAGTGGAGGTGCCCAAGCTGAGTGGAGTGAATGTGCCCAGGCTGAGTGGAGTGAATGTGCCCAGGCAGAGTGGAGTGAATGTGCCGAGGCTGAGTGGAGTGGAGGTGCCCAGGCTGAGTGGAGTGGTGGTTCCCAGGCAGAGTGGGATTGGAAGTGCCCAGGCTGAGTGGAGTGAATGTGCCCAGGCTGAGTGGAGTGGAGGTTCCCAGGCAGAGTGGGATTGGAAGTGCCCAGGCTGGGTGGAGTGAATGTGCCCAGGCTGAGTGGAGTGAATGTGGCCAGGCTGAGTGGAGTGGAGGTGCCCAGGCCGAGTGGAGTGCAGGTTCCCAGGCAGAGTGGGACTGGAAGTGCCCAGGCTGAGTGGAGTGAATGTGCCCAGGCTGAGTGGAGTGGAGGTGCCCAGGCCGAGTGGAGTGCAGGTTCCCAGGAAGAGTGGGACTGGAAGTGCCCAGGCAGAGTGGAGTGAATGTGCCCAGGCTGAGTGGAGTGGAGGTGCCCAGGCTGAGTGGAGTTGGGGTTCCCTGGCAGAGTGGGACTGGAAGTGCCAAGGCTGAGTGGAGTGAATGTGCCCAGGCTGAGTGGAGTGGAGATGCCCAGGCCGAGTGGAGTGCAGGTTCCCAGGCAGAGTGTGACTGAAAGTGCCCAGGCTGAGTGGAGTGAATGTGCCCAGGCTGAATGGAGTGGAGGTGCCCAGGCTGAGTGGAGGTGCCCAGGCTGAGTGGAGTGCAGGTTCCCTGGCAGAGTGGGATTGGAAGTGCCCAGGCTCAGTCGAGTGAATGTGCCCAGGCTGAGTGGAGTGGAGGTGCCCAGGCCGAGTGGAGTGCAGGTTCCCAGGCAGAGTGGGACTGGAAGTGCCCAGGCGGAGTGGAGTGAATGTGCCCAGGCTGAATGGGAGTCAATGTGCCTAGACAGAGTGGAGTGAATATGCCCGGCCGCCGGAGCCCGAAACGTGCGTTTCCCCATTGCCTTGAATGGGCGCGGAGAGAGGGGGGCGCTTTTTGGCTCGTGGCGCGGGCACCGTTGCGCCAAAGCGTCAAGTGTCAAACCTCCCCGTGCTCAGGGCGGCCCCTTGGATCTAACTGGCTGGGTCTGGAGGGGCTGCGAGGCCGCCCAGGAGAACGGGTCCAAACCGCGTTCCGATCGGACGAGAATTGAGGGCGGGACACAGTTCCGCGGTTCACTTTCCGCCCGGGCAAAGGGCCTATAACTTGCGGCGGGAGGGCTTAAGAGTGGGCCCCCGCGAGTCGGGTGGAGAGCCGGGTGTGGAGAGGAGTAGCGGAAGTTCCCAGTCAGAGTGGGAGTGGAGGTTCCTGGGCAAAGTGGGACTGGAAGTGCCCAGGCTGAGTGGAGTGAATGTGCCCTGGCTGAGTGGAGTGAATGTGGCCAGGCTGAGTGGAGTGGAGGTGCCCAGGCTGAGTGGAGTGCAGGCACCCAGGCAGAGTGGGATTGGAAGTGCCCAGGCTGAGTGGAGTGAATGTGCCCAGGCTGAGTGGAGTGGAGGTGCCCAGGCCGAGTGGAGTGCAGGTTCCCAGGCAGAGTGGGACTGGAAGTGCCCAGGCTGAGTGGAGTGAATGTGCCCAGGCTGAGTGGAGTGGAGATGCCCAGGCCGAGTGGAGTGCAGGTTCCCAGGCAGAGTGTGACTGAAAGTGCCCAGGCTGAGTGGAGTGAATGTGCCCAGGCTGAATGGAGTGGAGGTGCCCAGGCTCAGTGGAGGTGCCCAGGCTGAGTGGAGTGAATGTGCCCAGGCTGAGTGGAGTGGAGGTGCCCAGGCTGAGTGGAGTTGGGGTTCCCTGGCAGAGTGGGACTGGAAGTGCCCAGGCTGAGTGGAGTGAATGTGCCCAGGCTGAGTGGAGTGGAGATGCCCAGGCCGAGTGGAGTGCAGGTTCCCAGGCAGAGTGTGACTGAAAGTGCCCAGGCTGAGTGGAGTGAATGTGCCCAGGCTGAATGGAGTGGAGGTGCCCAGGCTGAGTGGAGGTGCCCAGGCTGAGTGGAGTGAATGTGCCCAGGCTGAGTGGAGTGGAGGTGCCCAGGCTGAGTGGAGTTGGGGTTCCCTGGCAGAGTGGGACTGGAAGTGCCAAGGCTGAGTGGAGTGAATGTGCCCAGGCTGAGTGGAGTGGAGGTGCCCAGGCCGAGTGGAGTGCAGGTTCCCAGGCAGAGTGGGACTGGAAGTGCCCAGGCGGAGTGGAGTGAATGTGCCCAGGCTGAATGGAGTGGAGGTGCCCAGGCTGAGTGGAGTGCAGGTTCCCTGGCAGAGTGGGATTGGAAGTGCCCAGGCTGAGTGCAGTGAATGTGCCCAGGCTGAGTGGAGTGGAGGTGCCAGGCTGAGTGGAGTTGGGGTACCCTGGCAGAGTGGGACTGGAAGTGCCAAGGCTGAGTGGAGTGAATGTACCCAGGCTGAGTGGAGTGGAGGTGCCCAGGCTGAGTGGAGTGAATGTACCCAGGCTGAGTGGAGTGGAGGTGCCCAGGCTGAGTGGAGTGCAGACACCCAGGCAGAGTGGGATTGGAAGTGCCCAGGCTGAGTGGAGTGAATGTGCCCAGGCTGAGTGGAGTGGAGGTTCCCAGGCAGAGTGGGATTGGAAGTGCCCAGGCTGAGTGGAGTGAATGTGCCCAGGCTGAGTGGAGTGAATGTGGCCAGGCTGAGTGGAGTGGAGGTGCCCAGGCCGAGTGGAGTGCAGGTTCCCAGGCAGAGTGGGACTGGAAGTGCCCAGGCTGAGTGGAGTGAATGTGCCCAGGCTGAGTGGAGTGGAGGTGCCCAGGCTGAGTGGAGTGCAGGTTCCCAGGCAGAGTGGGACTGGAAGTGCCCTGGCTGAGTGGAGTGAATGTGCCCAGGCTGAATGGAGTGGAGGTGCCCAGGCTGAGTGGAGTGCAGGTTCCCTGGCAGAGTGGGATTGGAAGTGCCCAGGCTGAGTGGAGTGAATGTGCCTAGGCTGAGTGGAGTGGAGGTGCCCAGGCTAAATGGAGTTGGGGTTCCCTGGCAGAGTGGGACTGGAAGTGCCAACGGTGAGTGGAGTGAATGTGCCCAGGCTGAGTGGAGTGGAGGTGCCCAGGCTGAGTGGAGTTGGGGTTCCCTGGCAGAGTGGGACTGGAAGTGCCAACGCTGAGTGGAGTGAATGTGCCCAGGCTGAGTGGAGTGGAGGTGCCCAGGCTGAGTGGAGTGCTGGTTCCCAGGCAGAGTGGGATTGGAAGTGCCCAGGCTGAGTGGAGTAATGTACCCAGGCTGAGTGGAGTGAGGTGCCCAGGCTGAGAGGAGTGCAGGTTCCCAGGCAGAGTGGGATTGGAAGTACCCAGGCTGAGTGGAGTGAATGTGCCCAGGCTGAGTGGAGTGGAGGTGCCCAGGCTGAGTGGAGTGCCGGTTCCCTGGCAGAGTGGGATTGGAAGTGCCCAGGCTGAGTGGAGTGAATGTGCCTAGGCTGAGTGGAGTGGAGGTGCCCAGGCTAAATGGAGTTGGGGTTCCCTGGCAGAGTGGGACTGGAAGTGCCAACGGTGAGTGGAGTGAATGTGCCCAGGCTGAGTGGAGTGGAGGTGCCCAGGCTGAGTGGAGTTGGGGTTCCCTGGCAGAGTGGGACTGGAAGTGCCAACGCTGAGTGGAGTGAATGTGCCCAGGCTGAGTGGAGTGGAGGTGCCCAGGCTGAGTGGAGTGCTGGTTCCCAGGCAGAGTGGGATTGGAAGTGCCCAGGCTGAGTGGTGTAATGTACCCAGGCTGAGTGGAGTGCAGGTGCCCAGGCTGAGAGGAGTGCAGGTTCCCAGGCAGAGTGGGATTGGAAGTACCCAGGCTGAGTGGAGTGAATGTGCCCAGGCTGAGTGGAGTGGAGGTGCCCAGGCCGAGTGGAGTGCAGGTTCCCTGGCAGAGTGGGACTGGAAGTGCCCAGGCGGAGTGGAGTGAATGTGCCCAGGCTGAATGGGAGTCAATGTGCCTAGACAGAGTGGAATGAATGTGCCCGGCCGCCGGAGCCCGAAACGTGCGTTTCCCCATTGCCTTGAATGGGCGCGGAGAGAGGGGGGCGCTTTTTGGCTCGTGGCGCGGGCACCGTTGCGCCAAAGCGTCAAGTGTCACACCTCCCCGTGCTCGGGGCGGCCCCTTGGAGCTAACTGGCTGGGTCTGGAGGGGCTGCGAGGCCGCCCAGGAGAACGGGTCCAAACCGCGTTCCGATCGGACGAGAATTGAGGGCGGGACACAGTTCCGCGGTTCACTTTCCGCCCGGGCAAAGGGCCTATAACTTGCGGCGGGAGGGCTTAAGAGTGGGCCCCCGCGAGTCGGGTGGAGAGCCGGGTGTGGAGAGGAGTAGCGGAGGTTCCCAGTCAGAGTGGGAGTGGAGGTTCCTGGGCAGAGTGGGACTGGAAGTGCCCAGGCTGAGTGGAGTGAATGTGCCCTGGCTGAGTGGAGTGAATGTGGCCAGGCTGAGTGGAGTGGAGGTGCCCAGGCTGAGTGGAGTGCAGGCACCTAGGCAGAGTGGGATTGGAAGTGCCAAGGCTGAGTGGAGTGAATGTGCCCAGGCTGAGTGGAGTGGAGGTGCCCAGGCTGAGTGGAGTGCAGGTTCCAAACAGAGTGGGACTGGAAGTGCCCAGGCTGAGTGGAGTGAATGTGCCCAGGCTGAGTGGAGTGAATGTGCCCAGGCTGAGTGGAGTGGAGGTGCCCAGGCTGAGTGGAGTGCAGTTTCCCAGGCAGGGTGGGATTGGAAGTGCGCAGGCTGAGTGGAGTGAATGTGCCCAGGCTGAATGGAGTGGAGGTGCCCTGGCTGAGTGGAGTGCAGGGTCCCTGGCAGAGTGGGATTGGAAGTGCCCAGGCTGAGTGCAGTGAATGTGCCCAGGCTGAGTGGAGTGGAGGTGCCCAGGCTGAGTGGAGTTGGGGTACCCTGGCAGAGTGGGACTGGAAGTGCCAAGGCTGAGTGGAGTGAATGTACCCAGGCTGAGTGGAGTGGAGGTGCCCAGGCTGAGTGGAGTGGAGGTGCCCAGGCTGAGTGGAGTTGGGGTTCCCTGGCAGAGTGGGACTGGAAGTGCCAAGGCTGAGTGGAGTGAATGTGCCCAGGCTGAGTGGAGTGGAGGTGCCCAGGCCGAGTGGAGTGCAGGTTCCCAGGCAGAGTGGGACTGGAAGTGCCCAGGCGGAGTGGAGTGAATGTGCCCAGGCTGAATGGAGTGGAGGTGCCCAGGCTGAGTGGAGTGCAGGGTCCCTGGCAGAGTGGGATTGGAAGTGCCCAGGCTGAGTGCAGTGAATGTGCCCAGGCTGAGTGGAGTGGAGGTGCCCAGGCTGAGTGGAGTTGGGGTACCCTGGCAGAGTGGGACTGGAAGTGCCAAGGCTGAGTGGAGTGAATGTACCCAGGCTGAGTGGAGTGGAGGTGCCCAGGCTGAGTGGAGTGAATGTACCCAGGCTGAGTGGAGTGGAGGTGCCCAAGCTGAGTGGAGTGAATGTGCCCAGGCTGAGTGGAGTGAATGTGCCCAGGCAGAGTGGAGTGAATGTGCCGAGGCTGAGTGGAGTGGAGGTGCCCAGGCTGAGTGGAGTGGTGGTTCCCAGGCAGAGTGGGATTGGAAGTGCCCAGGCTGAGTGGAGTGAATGTGCCCAGGCTGAGTGGAGTGGAGGTTCCCAGGCAGAGTGGGATTGGAAGTGCCCAGGCTGGGTGGAGTGAATGTGCCCAGGCTGAGTGGAGTGAATGTGGCCAGGCTGAGTGGAGTGGAGGTGCCCAGGCCGAGTGGAGTGCAGGTTCCCAGGCAGAGTGGGACTGGAAGTGCCCAGGCTGAGTGGAGTGAATGTGCCCAGGCTGAGTGGAGTGGAGGTGCCCAGGCCGAGTGGAGTGCAGGTTCCCAGGAAGAGTGGGACTGGAAGTGCCCAGGCAGAGTGGAGTGAATGTGCCCAGGCTGAGTGGAGTGGAGGTGCCCAGGCTGAGTGGAGTTGGGGTTCCCTGGCAGAGTGGGACTGGAAGTGCCAAGGCTGAGTGGAGTGAATGTGCCCAGGCTGAGTGGAGTGGAGATGCCCAGGCCGAGTGGAGTGCAGGTTCCCAGGCAGAGTGTGACTGAAAGTGCCCAGGCTGAGTGGAGTGAATGTGCCCAGGCTGAATGGAGTGGAGGTGCCCAGGCTGAGTGGAGGTGCCCAGGCTGAGTGGAGTGCAGGTTCCCTGGCAGAGTGGGATTGGAAGTGCCCAGGCTCAGTCGAGTGAATGTGCCCAGGCTGAGTGGAGTGGAGGTGCCCAGGCCGAGTGGAGTGCAGGTTCCCAGGCAGAGTGGGACTGGAAGTGCCCAGGCGGAGTGGAGTGAATGTGCCCAGGCTGAATGGGAGTCAATGTGCCTAGACAGAGTGGAGTGAATATGCCCGGCCGCCGGAGCCCGAAACGTGCGTTTCCCCATTGCCTTGAATGGGCGCGGAGAGAGGGGGGCGCTTTTTGGCTCGTGGCGCGGGCACCGTTGCGCCAAAGCGTCAAGTGTCAAACCTCCCCGTGCTCAGGGCGGCCCCTTGGATCTAACTGGCTGGGTCTGGAGGGGCTGCGAGGCCGCCCAGGAGAACGGGTCCAAACCGCGTTCCGATCGGACGAGAATTGAGGGCGGGACACAGTTCCGCGGTTCACTTTCCGCCCGGGCAAAGGGCCTATAACTTGCGGCGGGAGGGCTTAAGAGTGGGCCCCCGCGAGTCGGGTGGAGAGCCGGGTGTGGAGAGGAGTAGCGGAAGTTCCCAGTCAGAGTGGGAGTGGAGGTTCCTGGGCAAAGTGGGACTGGAAGTGCCCAGGCTGAGTGGAGTGAATGTGCCCTGGCTGAGTGGAGTGAATGTGGCCAGGCTGAGTGGAGTGGAGGTGCCCAGGCTGAGTGGAGTGCAGGCACCCAGGCAGAGTGGGATTGGAAGTGCCCAGGCTGAGTGGAGTGAATGTGCCCAGGCTGAGTGGAGTGGAGGTGCCCAGGCCGAGTGGAGTGCAGGTTCCCAGGCAGAGTGGGACTGGAAGTGCCCAGGCTGAGTGGAGTGAATGTGCCCAGGCTGAGTGGAGTGGAGATGCCCAGGCCGAGTGGAGTGCAGGTTCCCAGGCAGAGTGTGACTGAAAGTGCCCAGGCTGAGTGGAGTGAATGTGCCCAGGCTGAATGGAGTGGAGGTGCCCAGGCTCAGTGGAGGTGCCCAGGCTGAGTGGAGTGAATGTGCCCAGGCTGAGTGGAGTGGAGGTGCCCAGGCTGAGTGGAGTTGGGGTTCCCTGGCAGAGTGGGACTGGAAGTGCCCAGGCTGAGTGGAGTGAATGTGCCCAGGCTGAGTGGAGTGGAGATGCCCAGGCCGAGTGGAGTGCAGGTTCCCAGGCAGAGTGTGACTGAAAGTGCCCAGGCTGAGTGGAGTGAATGTGCCCAGGCTGAATGGAGTGGAGGTGCCCAGGCTGAGTGGAGGTGCCCAGGCTGAGTGGAGTGAATGTGCCCAGGCTGAGTGGAGTGGAGGTGCCCAGGCTGAGTGGAGTTGGGGTTCCCTGGCAGAGTGGGACTGGAAGTGCCAAGGCTGAGTGGAGTGAATGTGCCCAGGCTGAGTGGAGTGGAGGTGCCCAGGCCGAGTGGAGTGCAGGTTCCCAGGCAGAGTGGGACTGGAAGTGCCCAGGCGGAGTGGAGTGAATGTGCCCAGGCTGAATGGAGTGGAGGTGCCCAGGCTGAGTGGAGTGCAGGTTCCCTGGCAGAGTGGGATTGGAAGTGCCCAGGCTGAGTGCAGTGAATGTGCCCAGGCTGAGTGGAGTGGAGGTGCCAGGCTGAGTGGAGTTGGGGTACCCTGGCAGAGTGGGACTGGAAGTGCCAAGGCTGAGTGGAGTGAATGTACCCAGGCTGAGTGGAGTGGAGGTGCCCAGGCTGAGTGGAGTGAATGTACCCAGGCTGAGTGGAGTGGAGGTGCCCAAGCTGAGTGGAGTGAATGTGCCCAGGCTGAGTGGAGTGAATGTGCCCAGGCAGAGTGGAGTGAATGTGCCGAGGCTGAGTGGAGTGGAGGTGCCCAGGCTGAGTGGAGTGCAGGTTCCCTGGCAGAGTGGGATTGGAAGTGCCCAGGCTGAGTGGAGTGAATGTGCCCAGGCTGAGTGGAGTGGAGGTGCCCAGCCCGAGTGGAGTGCAGGTTCCCAGGCAGAGTGGGACTGGAAGTGCCCAGGCGGAGTGGAGTGAATGTGCCCAGGCTGAATGGGAGTCAATGTGCCTAGACAGAGCAGAGTGAATGTGCCCGGCCGCCGGAGCCCGAAACGTGCGTTTCCCCATTGCCTTGAATGGGCGCGGAGAGAGGGGGGCGCTTTCTGGCTCGTGGCGCGGGCACCGTTGCGCCAAAGCGTCAAGTGTCAAACCTCCCCGTGCTCTGGGCGGCCCCTTGGAGCTAACTGGCTGGGTCTGGAGGGGCTGCGAGACCGCCCAGGAGAACGGGTCCAAACCGCGTTCCGATCGGACGAGAATTGAGGGCGGGACACAGTTCCGCGGTTCACTTTCCGCCCGGGCAAAGGGCCTATAACTTGCGGCGGGAGGGCTTAAGAGTGGGCCCCCGCGAGTCGGGTGGAGAGCCGGGTGTGGAGAGGAGTAGCGGAGGTTCCCAGTCAGAGTGGGAGTGGAGGTTCCTGGGCAGAGTGGGACTGGAAGTGCCCAGGCTGAGTGGAGTGAATTTGCCCTGGCTGAGTGGAGTGAATGTGGCCAGGCTGAGTGGAGTGGAGGTGCCCAGGCTGAGTGGAGTGCAGACACCCAGGCAGAGTGGGATTGGAAGTGCCCAGGCTGAGTGGAGTGAATGTGCCCAGGCTGAGTGGAGTGGAGGTTCCCAGGCAGAGTGGGATTGGAAGTGCCCAGGCTGAGTGGAGTGAATGTGCCCAGGCTGAGTGGAGTGAATGTGGCCAGGCTGAGTGGAGTGGAGGTGCCCAGGCCGAGTGGAGTGCAGGTTCCCAGGCAGAGTGGGACTGGAAGTGCCCAGGCTGAGTGGAGTGAATGTGCCCAGGCTGAGTGGAGTGGAGGTGCCCAGGCTGAGTGGAGTTGGGGTTCCCTGGCAGAGTGGGACTGGAAGTGCCAAGGCTGAGTGGAGTGAATGTGCCCAGGCTGAGTGGAGTGGAGGTGCCCAGGCTGAGTGGAGTGCAGCTTCCCAGGCAGAGTGGGATTGGAAGTGCCAAGGCTGAGTGGAGTGAATGTACCCAGGCTGAGTGGAGTGGAGGTGCCCAGGCTGAGTGGAGTGCAGGTTCCCAGGCAGAGTGGGATTGGAAGTGCCCAGGCTGAGTGCAGTGAATGTGCCCAGGCTGAGTAGAGTGGAGGTGCCCAGGCTGAGTGGAGTTGGGGTTCCCTGGCAGAGTGGGACTGGAAGTGCCAAGGCTGAGTGGAGTGAATGTGCCCAGGCTGAGTGGAGTGGAGGTGCCCAGGCCGAGTGGAGTGCAGGTTCCCAGGCAGAGTGGGACTGGAAGTGCCCAGGCGGAGTGGAGTGAATGTGCCCAGGCTGAATGGGAGTCAATGTGCCTAGACAGAGTGGAGTGAATGTGCCCAGCCGCCGGAGCCCGAAACGTGCGTTTCACCATTGCCTTGAATGGGCGCGGAGAGAGGGGGGCGCTTTTTGGCTCGTGGCGCGGGCATCGTTGCGCCAAAGCGTCAAGTGTCACCCCTCCCCGTGCTCGGGGCGGCCCCTTGGAGCTAACTGGCTGGGTCTGGAGGGGCTGCGAGGCCGCCCAGGAGAACGGGTCCAAACCGCGTTCCGATCGGACGAGAATTGAGGGCGGGACACAGTTCCGCGGTTCACTTTCCGCCCGGGCAAAGGGCCTATTACTTGCGGCGGGAGGGCTTAAGAGTGGGCCCCCGCGAGTCGGGTGGAGAGCCGGGTGTGGAGAGGAGTAGCGGAGGTTCCCAGTCAGAGTGGGAGTGGAGGTTCCTGGGCAGAGTGGGACTGGAAGTGCCCAGGCTGAGTGGAGTGAATGTGCCCTGGCTGAGTGGAGTGAATGTGGCCAGGCTGAGTGGAGTGGAGGTGCCCAGGCTGAGTGGAGTGCAGGCACCCAGGCAGAGTGGGATTGGAAGTGCCCAGGCTGAGTGGAGTGAATGTGCCCAGGCTGAGTGGAGTGGAGGTGCCCTGGCTGAGTGGAGTTGGGGTTCCCTGGCAGAGTGGGACTGGAAGTGCCAAGGCTGAGTGGAGTGAATGTGCCCAGGCTGAGTGGAGTGGAGGTGCCCAGGCCGAGTGGAGTGCAGGTTCCCAGGCAGAGTGGGACTGGAAGTGCCGAGGCGGAGTGGAGTGAATGTGCCCAGGCTGAATGGGAGTCAATGTGCCTAGACAGAGTGGAGTGAATGTGCCCGGCCGCCGGAGCCCGAAACGTGCGTTTCCCCATTGCCTTGAATGGGCGCGGAGAGAGGGGGGCACTTTTTGGCTCGTGGCGCGGTCACCGTTGCGCCAAAGCGTCAAGTGTCACACCTCCCCGTGCTCGGGGCGGCCCCTTGGAGCTAACTAGCGGGGTTTGGAGGAGCTGCGAGGCCGCCCAGGAGAACGGGTCCAAACCGCGTTCCGATCGGACGAGAATTGAGGGCGGGACACAGTTCCGCGGTTCACTTTCCGCCCGGGTAAAGGGCCTATAACTTGCGGCGGGAGGGCTTAAGAGTGGGCCCCCGCGAGTCGGGTGGAGTGCCGGGTGTGGAGAGGAGTAGCGGAGGTTCCCAGTCAGAGTGGGAGTGGAGGTTCCTGGGCAGAGTGGGACTGGAAGTGCCCAGGCTGAGTGGAGTGAATGTGCCCTGGCTGAGTGGAGTGAATGTGGCCAGGCTGAGTGGAGTGGAGGTGCCCAGGCTGAGTGGAGTGCAGGCACCCAGGCAGAGTGGGATTGGAAGTGCCCAGGCTGAGTGGAGTGAATGTGCCCAGGCTGAGTGGAGTGGAGGTGCCCAGGCTGAGTGGAGTGCTGGTTCCCAGGCAGAGTGGGATTGGAAGTGCCCAGGCTGAGTGGAGTAATGTACCCAGGCTGAGTGGAGTGCAGGTGCCCAGGCTGAGAGGAGTGCAGGTTCCCAGGCAGAGTGGGATTGGAAGTGCCCAGGCTGAGTGGAGTGAATGTGCCCAGGCTGAGTGGAGTGGAGGTGCCCAGGCTAAGTGGAGTGAATGTGCCCAGGCTGAATGGAGTGGAGGTGCCCAGGTTGAGTGGAGTGCAGGTTCCCAGGCAGAGTGGGATTGGAAGTGCCCAGGCTGAGTGGAGTGAATGTGCCTAGGCTGAGTGGAGTGGAGGTGCCCAGGCTGAATGGAGTTGGGGTTCCCTGGCAGAGTGGGACTGGAAGTGCCAACGGTGAGTGGAGTGAATGTGCCCAGGCTGAGTGGAGTGGAGGTGCCCAGGCTGAGTGGAGTTGGGGTTCCCTGGCAGAGTTGGACTGGAAGTGCCAACGCTGAGTAAAGTGAATGTGCCCAGGCTGAGTGGAGTGGAGGTGCCCAGGCTGAGTGGAGTGCTGGTTCCCAGGCAGAGTGGGATTGGAAGTGCCCAGGCTGAGTGGAGTAATGTACCCAGGCTGAGTGGAGTGCAGGTGCCCAGGCTGAGAGGAGTGCAGGTTCCCAGGCAGAGTGGGATTGGAAGTGCCCAGGCTGAGTGGAGTGAATGTGCCCAGGCTGAGTGGAGTGGAGGTGCCCAGGCCGAGTGGAGTGCAGGTTCCCAGGCAGAGTGGGACTGGAAGTGCCCAGGCGGAGTGGAGTGAATGTGCCCAGGCTGAATGGGAGTCAATGTGCCTAGACAGAGTGGAGTGAATGTGCCCGGCCGCCGGAGCCCGAAACGTGCGTTTCCCCATTGCCTTGAATGGGCGCGGAGAGAGGGGGGCGCTTTTTGGCTCGTGGCGCGGGCACCGTTGCGCCAAAGCGTCAAGTGTCACACCTCCCCGTGCTCGGGGCGGCCCCTTGGAGCTAACTGGCTGGGTCTGGAGGGGCTGCGAGGCCGCCCAGGAGAACGGGTCCAAACCGCGTTCCGATCGGACGAGAATTGAGGGCGGGACACAGTTCCGCGGTTCACTTTCCGCCCTGGAAAAGGGCCTATTACTTGCGGCGGGAGGGCTTAAGAGTGGGCCCCTGTGAGTCGGGTGGAGAGCCGGGTGTGGAGAGGAGTAGCGGAGGTTCCCAGTCAGAGTGGGAGTGGAGGTTCCTGGGCAGAGTGGGACTGGAAGTGCCCAGGCTGAGTGGAGTGAATGTGCCCTGGCTGAGTGGAGTGAATGTGGCCAGGCTGAGTGGAGTGGAGGTTCCCAGGCTGAGTGGAGTGCAGGCACCCAGGCAGAGTGGGATTGGAAGTGCCAAGGCTGAGTGGAGTGAATGTGCCCAGGCTGAGTGGAGTGGAGGTGCCCAGGCTGAGTGGAGTGCAGGTTCCAAACAGAGTGGGACTGGAAGTGCCCAGGCTGAGTGGAGTGAATGTGCCCAGGCTGAGTGGAGTGAATGTGCCCAGGCTGAGTGGAGTGAATGTGCCCAGGCTGAGTGGAGTGGAGGTGCCCAGGCTGAGTGGAGTGCAGTTTCCCAGGCAGGGTGGGATTGGAAGTGCGCAGGCTGAGTGGAGTGAATGTGCCCAGGCTGAATGGAGTGGAGGTGCCCTGGCTGAGTGGAGTGCAGGTTCCCAGGCAGAGTGGGATTGGAAGTGCCCAGGCTGAGTGGAGTGAATGTACCCAGGCTGAGTGGAGTGGAGGTGCCCAGGCTGAGTGGAGTGCAGGTTCCCAGGCAGAGTGGGATTGGAAGTGCCCAGGCTGAGTGGAGTGAATGTGCGCAGGCTGAGTGGAGTGGAGGTGCCCAGGCTGAGTGGAGTTGGGGTTCCCTGGCAGAGTGGGACTGGAAGTGCCAAGGCTGAGTGGAGTGAATGTACCCAGGCTGAGTGGAGTGGAGGTGCCCAGGCTGAGTGGAGTGCAGGTACCCTGGCAGAGTGGGATTGGAAGTGCCCAGGCTGAGTGGAGTGAATGTCCCCAGGCTGAGTGGATTGCATGCGCCCAGGCTGAGTAAAGTGCAGGTTCCCTGGCAGAGTGGGATTGGAAGTGCCCACGCTGAGTGGAGTGAATGTGCCCAGGCTGAGTGGAGTGGAGGTGCCCAGGCCGAGTGGAGTGCAGGTTCCCAGCAGAGTGGGACTGGAAGTGCCCAGGCTGAGTGGAGTGAATGTGCCCAGGCTGAGTGGAGTGAATGTGCCCAGGCAGAGTGGAGTGAATGTGCCCAGGCTGAGTGGAGTGGAGGTGCCCAGGCTGAGTGGAGTGCCGGTTCCCAGGCAGAGTGGGATTGGAAGTGCCCAGGCTGAGTGGAGTGAATGTGCCCAGGCTGAATGGAGTGGAGGTGCCCAGGCTGAGTGGAGTGCAGGCACCCAGGCAGAGTGGGATTGGAAGTGCCCAGGCTGAGTGGAGTGAATGTGCCCAGGCTGAGTGGAGTGGAGGTGCCCAGGCTGAGTGGAGTGCTGGTTCCCAGGCAGAGTGGGATTGGAAGTGCCCAGGCTGAGTGGAGTAATGTACCCAGGCTGAGTGGAGTGCAGGTGCCCAGGCTGAGAGGAGTGCAGGTTCCCAGGCAGAGTGGGATTGGAAGTGCCCAGGCTGAGTGGAGTGAATGTGCCCAGGCTGAGTGGAGTGGAGGTGCCCAGGCTGAGTGGAGTGAATGTGCCCAGGCTGAATGGAGTGGAGGTGCCCAGGTTGAGTGGAGTGCAGGTTCCCAGGCAGAGTGGGATTGGAAGTGCCCAGGCTGAGTGGAGTGAATGTGCCTAGGCTGAGTGGAGTGGAGGTGCCCAGGCTGAATGGAGTTGGGGTTCCCTGGCAGAGTGGGACTGGAAGTGCCAACGGTGAGTGGAGTGAATGTGCCCAGGCTGAGTGGAGTGGAGGTGCCCAGGCTGAGTGGAGTTGGGGTTCCCTGGCAGAGTTGGACTGGAAGTGCCCAGGCTGAGTGGAGTAATGTACCCAGGCTGAGTGGAGTGCAGGTGCCCAGGCTGAGAGGAGTGCAGGTTCCCAGGCAGAGTGGGATTGGAAGTGCCCAGGCTGAGTGGAGTGAATGTGCCCAGGCTGAGTGGAGTGGAGGTGCCCAGGCCGAGTGGAGTGCAGGTTCCCAGGCAGAGTGGGACTGGAAGTGCCCAGGCGGAGTGGAGTGAATGTGCCCAGGCTGAATGGGAGTCAATGTGCCTAGACAGAGTGGAGTGAATGTGCCCGGCCGCCGGAGCCCGAAACGTGCGTTTCCCCATTGCCTTGAATGGGCGCGGAGAGAGGGGGGCGCTTTTTGGCTCGTGGCGCGGGCACCGTTGCGCCAAAGCGTCAAGTGTCACACCTCCCCGTGCTCGGGGCGGCCCCTTGGAGCTAACTGGCTGGGTCTGGAGGGGCTGCGAGGCCGCCCAGGAGAACGGGTCCAAACCGCGTTCCGATCGGACGAGAATTGAGGGCGGGACACAGTTCCGCGGTTCACTTTCCGCCCGGGCAAAGGGCCTATTACTTGCGGCGGGAGGGCTTAAGAGTGGGCCCCTGTGAGTCGGGTGGAGAGCCGGGTGTGGAGAGGAGTAGCGGAGGTTCCCAGTCAGAGTGGGAGTGGAGGTTCCTGGGCAGAGTGGGACTGGAAGTGCCCAGGCTGAGTGGAGTGAATGTGCCCTGGCTGAGTGGAGTGAATGTGGCCAGGCTGAGTGGAGTGGAGGTGCCCAGGCTGAGTGGAGTGCAGGCACCCAGGCAGAGTGGGATTGGAAGTGCCAAGGCTGAGTGGAGTGAATGTGCCCAGGCTGAGTGGAGTGGAGGTGCCCAGGCTGAGTGGAGTGCAGGTTCCAAACAGAGTGGGACTGGAAGTGCCCAGGCTGAGTGGAGTGAATGTGCCCAGGCTGAGTGGAGTGAATGTGCCCAGGCTGAGTGGAGTGAATGTGCCCAGGCTGAGTGGAGTGGAGGTGCCCAGGCTGAGTGGAGTGCAGTTTCCCAGGCAGGGTGGGATTGGAAGTGCGCAGGCTGAGTGGAGTGAATGTGCCCCGGCTGAATGGAGTGGAGGTGCCCTGGCTGAGTGGAGTGCAGGTTCCCAGGCAGAGTGGGATTGGAAGTGCCCAGGCTGAGTGGAGTGAATGTACCCAGGCTGAGTGGAGTGGAGGTGCCCAGGCTGAGTGGAGTGCAGGTTCCCAGGCAGAGTGGGATTGGAAGTGCCCAGGCTGAGTGGAGTGAATGTGCGCAGGCTGAGTGGAGTGGAGGTGCCCAGGCTGAGTGGAGTTGGGGTTCCCTGGCAGAGTGGGACTGGAAGTGCCAAGGCTGAGTGGAGTGAATGTACCCAGGCTGAGTGGAGTGGAGGTGCCCAGGCTGAGTGGAGTGCAGGTACCCTGGCAGAGTGGGATTGGAAGTGCCCAGGCTGAGTGGAGTGAATGTCCCCAGGCTGAGTGGATTGCATGCGCCCAGGCTGAGTAAAGTGCAGGTTCCCTGGCAGAGTGGGATTGGAAGTGCCCACGCTGAGTGGAGTGAATGTGCCCAGGCTGAGTGGAGTGGAGGTGCCCAGGCCGAGTGGAGTGCAGGTTCCCAGCAGAGTGGGACTGGAAGTGCCCAGGCTGAGTGGAGTGAATGTGCCCAGGCTGAGTGGAGTGAATGTGCCCAGGCAGAGTGGAGTGAATGTGCCCAGGCTGAGTGGAGTGGAGGTGCCCAGGCTGAGTGGAGTGCCGGTTCCCAGGCAGAGTGGGATTGGAAGTGCCCAGGCTGAGTGGAGTGAATGTGCCCAGGCTGAATGGAGTGGAGGTGCCCAGACTGAGTGGAGTGCAGGTTCCCAGGCAGAGTGGGATTGGAAGTACCCAGGCTGAGTGGAGTCAATGTACCCAGGCTGAGTGGAGTGAATGTGCCCTGGCTGAGTGGAGTGAATGTGCCCAGGCTGAGTGGAGTGAATGTGCCCAGGCTGAGTGGAGTGAATGTGCCCAGGGTGAGTGGAGTGGACTTGCCCAGGCTGAGTGGAGTGCAGGTTCCCAGGCAGAGTGGGATTGGAAGTGCCCAGGCTGAGTGGAGTGAATGTACCCAGGCTGAGTGGAGTGGAGGTGCCCAGGCTGAGTGGAGTGCAGGTTCCCAGGCAGAGTGGGATTGGAAGTGCCCAGGCTGAGTGGAGTGAATGTGCCCAGGCTGAGTGGAGTGGAGGTGCCCAGGCTGAGTGGAGTTGGAGTTCCCTGGCAGAGTGGGACTGGAAGTGCCAAGGCTGAGTGGAGTGAATGTACCCAGGCTGAGTGGAGTGGAGGTGCCCAGGCTGAGTGGAGTGAATGTGTCCAGGCTGAGTGGAGTGAATGTGCCCAGGCAGAGTGGAGTGAATGTGCCCAGGCTGAGTGGAGTGGAGGTGCCCAGGCTGAGTGGAGTGCAGTTTCCCAGGCAGAGTGGGATTGGAAGTGCCCAGGCTGAGTGGAGTGAATGTACCCAGGCTGAGTGGAGTGGAGGTGCCCAGGCTGAGTGGAGTGCAGGTTCCCAGGCAGAGTGGGATTGGAAGTGCCCAGGCTGAGTGGAGTGAATGTGCCCAGGCTGAGTGGAGTGGAGGTGCCCAGGCAGAGTGGAGTTGGGGTTCCCTGGCAGAGTGGGACTGGAAGTGCCAAGGCTGAGTGGAGTGAATGTACCCAGGCTGAGTGGAGTGGAGGTGCCCAGGCTGAGTGGAGTGCAGGTACCCTGGCAGAGTGGGATTGGAAGTGCCCAGGCTGAATGGAGTGAATGTCCCCAGGCTGAGTGGATTGCATGCGCCCAGGCTGAGTGGAGTGCAGGTTCCCTGGCAGAGTGGGATTGGAAGTTCCCACGCTGAGTGGAGTGAATGTGCCCAGGCTGAGTGGAGTGGAGGTGCCCAGGCCGAGTGGAGTGCAGGTTCCCAGAAGAGTGGGACTGGAAGTGCCAAGGCTGAGTGGAGTGAATGTACCCAGGCTGAGTGGAGTGGAGGTGCCCAGGCTGAGTGGAGTGCAGGTTCCCAGCAGAGTGGGACTGGAAGTGCCCAGGCTGAGTGGAGTGAATGTGCCCAGGCTGAGTGGAGTGGAGGTGCCCAGGCCGAGTGGAGTGCAGGCACCCAGGCAGAGTGGGATTGGAAGTGCCCAGGCTGAGTGGAGTGAATGTGCCCAGGCAGAGTGGAATGAATGTGCCCAGGCTGAGTGGAGTGTAGGTGCCCAGGCTGCATGGAGTGCAGGTTCCCAGGCAGAGTGGGATTGGAAGTGCCCAGGCTGAGTGGAGTGAATGTGCCCAGGCTGAATGGAGTGGAGGTGCCCTGGCGGAGTGGAGTGCAGGTTCCCAGGCAGAGTGGGATTGGAAGTGCCCAGGCTGAGTGGAGTGAATGTGCCCAGGCTGAATGGAGTGGAGGTGCCCAGGCTGAGTGGAGTGCAGGTTCCCAGGCAGAGTGGGATTGGAAGTGCCCAGGCTGAGTGGAGTGAATGTGCCCAGGCTGAGTGGAGTGGAGGTGTCCAGGCTGAGTGGAGTTGGGGTTCCCTGGCAGAGTGGGACTGGAAGTGCCCAGGCTGAGTGGAGTGAATGTACCCAGGCTGAGTGGAGTGGAGGTGCCCAGGCTGAGTGGAGTGCAGGTTCCCAGGCAGAGTGGGATTGGAAGTTCCCAGGCTGAGTGGAGTGAATGTGCCCAGGCTGAGTGGAGTGGAGGTGCCCAGGCTGAGTGGAGTTGGGGTTCCCTGGCAGAGTGGGACTGGAAGTGCCAAGGCTGAGTGGAGTGAATGTACCCAGGCTGAGTGGAGTGGAGGTGCCCAGGCTGAGTGGAGTGCAGGTTCCCAGGCAGAGTGGGATTGGAAGTGCCCAGGCTGAGTGGAGTGAATGTGCCCAGGCTGAGTGGAGTGGAGGTGCCCAGGCTGAGTGGAGTTGGGGTTCCCTGGAAGAGTGGGACTGGAAGTGCCAAGGCTGAGTGGAGTGAATGTACCCAGGCTGAGTGGAGTGGAGGTGCCCAGGCTGAGTGGAGTTGGGGTTCCCGGGGAGAGTGAGACTGGAAGTGCCAAGGCTGAGTGGAGTGAATGTACCCAGGCTGAGTGGAGTGGAGGTGCCCAGGCTGAGTGGAGTGCAGGTTCCAAACAGAGTGGGACTGGAAGTGCCCAGGCTGAGTGGAGTGAATGTGCCCAGGCTGAGTGGAGTGAATGTGCCCAGGCAGAGTGGAGTGAATATGCCCAGGCTGAGTGGAGTGGAGGTGCCCAGGCTGAGTGGAGTGCAGTTTCCCAGGCAGAGTGGGATTGGAAGTGCCCAGGCTGAGTGGAGTGAATGTGCCCAGGCTGAATGGAGTGGAGGTGCCCAGGCTGAGTGGAGTGCAGGTTCCCAGGCAGAGTGGGATTGGAAGTGCTCAGGCTGAGTGGAGTGAATGTACCCAGGCTGAGTGGAGTGGAGGTGCCCAGGCTGAGTGGAGTGCAGGTTCCCAGGCATAGTGGGATTGGAAGTGCCCAGGCTGAGTGGAGTGAATGTGCCCAGGCTGAGTGGAGTGGAGGTGCCCAGGCTGAGTGGAGTTGGGGTTCCCTGGCAGAGTGGGACTGGAAGTGCCAAGGCAGAGTGGAGTGAATGTACCCAGGCTGAGTGGAGTGGAGGTGCCCAGGCTGAGTGGAGTGCAGGTACCCTGGCAGAGTGGGATTGGAAGTGCCCAGGCTGAGTGGAGTGAATGTGCCCAGGCTGAGTGGAGTGGAGGTGCCCAGGCAGAGTGGAGTGAATGTGCCCAGGCTGAGTGGAGTGGAGGTGCCCAGGCTGAGTGGAGTGCCGGTTCCCAGGCAGAGTGGGATTGGAAGTGCCCAGGCTGAGTGGAGTGAATGTGCCCAGGCTGAATGGAGTGGAGGTGCCCAGACTGAGTGGAGTGCAGGTTCCCAGGCAGAGTGGGATTGGAAGTGCCCAGGCTGAGTGGAGTGAATGTACCCAGGCTGAGTGGAGTGAATGTGCCCTGGCTGAGTATAGTGAATGTGCCCAGGCTGAGTGGAGTGAATGTGCCCAGGCTGAGTGGAGTGAATGTGCCCAGGCTGAGTAGAGTGGACGTGCCCAGGCTGAGTGGAGTTGGGGTTCCCAGGCAGAGTGGGACTGAAAGTGCCCAGGCTGATTGGAGTGAATGTGCCCAGGCTGAATGGAGTGGAGGTGCCCAGGCTGAGTGGAGTGCAGGTTCCCTGTTAGAGTGGGATTGGAAGTGCCCAGGCTGAGTGCAGTGAATGTGCCCAGGCTGAGTGGAGTGGAGGTGCCCAGGCTGAGTGGAGTTGGGGTTCCCTGGCTGAGTGGGACTGGAAGTGCCAAGGCTGAGTGGAGTGAATGTACCCAGGCTGAGTGGAGTGGAGGTGCCCAGGCTGAGTGGAGTGCAGGTTCCCAGCAGAGTGGGACTGGATGTGCCCAGGCTGAGTGGAGTGAATGTGCCCAGGCAGAATGGTGTGGAGGTGCCCAGGCTGAGTGGAGTGCAGGTTCCCTGGCAGAGTGGGATTGGAAGTGCCCAGGCTGAGTGGAGTGGAGGTGCCCAGGCTGAGTGGAGTGCAGGTTCCCAGGCAGAGTGGGATTGGAAGTGCCCAGGCTGAGTGGAGTGAATGTGCCCAGGCTGAGTGGAGTGGAGGTGCCCAGGCTGAGTGGAGTTGGGGTTCCCTGGCAGAGTGGGACTGGAAGTGCCAAGGCTGAGTGGAGTGAATGTACCCAGGCTGAGTGGAGTGGAGGTGCCCAGGCTGAGTAGAGTTGGGGTTCCCGGGGAGAGTGGGACTGGAAGTGCCAAGGCTGAGTGGAGTGAATGTACCCAGGCTGAGTGGAGTGGAGGTGCCCAGGCTGAGTGGAGTGCAGGTTCCAAACAGAGTGGGACTGGAAGTGCCCAGGCTGAGTGGAGTGAATGTGCCCAGGCTGAGTGGAGTGAATGTGCCCAGGCAGAGTGGAGTGAATATGCCCAGGCTGAGTGGAGTGGAGGTGCCCAGGCTGAGTGGAGTGCAGTTTCCCAGGCAGAGTGGGATTGGAAGTGCCCATGCTGAGTGGAGTGAATGTGCCCAGGCTGAGTGGAGTGGAGGTGCCCAGGCCGAGTGGAGTGCAGGTTCCCAGCAGAGTGGGACTGGAAGTGCCCAGGCTGAGTGGAGTGAATGTGCCCAGGCTGAGTGGAGTGGAGGTGCCCAGGCTGAGTGGAGTGCAGGTTCCCTGGCAGAGTGGGATTGGAAGTGCCCAGGCTGAGTGCAGTGAATGTGCCAAGGCTGAGTGGAGTGGAGGTGCCCAGGCTGAGTGGAGTTGGGGTTCCCTGGCAGAGTGGGACTGGAAGTGCCAAGGCTGAGTGGAGTGAATGTACCCAGGCTGAGTGGAGTGGAGGTGTCCAGGCAGAGTGGAGTGAATGTGCCAAGGCTGAGTGGAGTGGAGGTGCCCAGGCAGAGTGGAGTGAATGTGCCCAGGCTGAGTGGAGTGGAGGTGCCCAGGCTGAGTGGAGTGCCGGTTCCCAGGCAGAGTGGGATTGGAAGTGCCCAGGCTGAGTGGAGTGAATGTGCCCAGGCTGAGTGGAGTGGAGGTGCCCAGACTGAGTGGAGTGCAGGTTCCCAGGCAGAGTGGGATTGGAAGTGCCCAGGGTGAGTGGAGTGAATGTACCCAGGCTGAGTGGAGTGAATGTGCCCTGGCTGAGTATAGTGAATGTGCCCAGGCTGAGTGGAGTGAATGTGCCCAGGCTGAGTGGAGTGAATGTGCCCAGGCTGAGTAGAGTGGACGTGCCCAGGCTGAGTGGAGTTGGGGTTCCCAGGCAGAGTGGGACTGAAAGTGCCCAGGCTGATTGGAGTGAATGTGCCCAGGCTGAATGGAGTGGAGGTGCCCAGGCTGAGTGGAGTGCAGGTTCCCTGTTAGAGTGGGATTGGAAGTGCCCAGGCTGAGTGCAGTGAATGTGCCCAGGCTGAGTGGAGTGGAGGTGCCCAGGCTGAGTGGAGTTGGGGTTCCCTGGCAGAGTGGGACTGGAAGTGCCAAGGCTGAGTGGAGTGAATGTACCCAGGCTGAGTGGAGTGGAGGTGCCCAGGCTGAGTGGAGTGCAGGTTCCCAGCAGAGTGGGACTGGATGTGCCCAGGCTGAGTGGAGTGAATGTGCCCAGGCTGAATGGAGTGGAGGTGCCCAGGCTGAGTGGAGTGCAGGTTCCCTGGCAGAGTGGGATTGGAAGTGCCCAGGCTGAGTGCAGTGAATGTGCCCAGGCTGAGTGGAGTGGAGGTGCCCAGGCTGAGTGGAGTGCTGGTTCCCAGGCAGAGTGGGACTGGAAGTGCCAAGGCTGAGTGGAGTGAATGTACCCAGGCTGAGTGGAGTGGAGGTGCCCAGGCTGAGTGGAGTGCAGGTTCCCAGCAGAGTGGGACTGGAAGTGCCCAGGCTGAGTGGAGTGAATGTGCCCAGGCTGAATGGAGTGGAGGTGCCCAGGCTGAGTGGAGTGCAGGTTCCCTGGCAGAGTGGGATTGGAAGTGCCCAGGCTGAGTGCAGTGAATGTGCCCAGGCTGAGTGGAGTGGAGGTGCCCAGGCTGAGTGGAGTGCTGGTTCCCAGGAAGAGTGGGATTGGAAGTGCCAAGGCTGAGTGGAGTGAATGTACCCAGGCTGAGTGGAGTGGAGGTGCCCAGGCTGAGTGGAGTGCAGGTTCCCAGCAGAGTGGGACTGGAAGTGCCCAGGCTGAGTGGAGTGAATGTGCCCAGGCTGAATGGAGTGGAGGTGCCCAGGCTGAGTGGAGTGCAGGTTCCCTGGCAGAGTGGGATTGGAAGTGCCCAGGCTGAGTGCAGTGAATGTGCCCAGGCTGAGTGGAGTGGAGGTGCCCAGGCTGAGTGGAGTGCTGGTTCCCAGGCAGAGTGGGACTGGAAGTGCCAAGGCTGAGTGGAGTGAATGTACCCAGGCTGAGTGGAGTGGAGGTGCCCAGGCTGAGTGGAGTGCAGGTTCCCTGGCAGAGTGGGATTGGAAGTGCCCAGGCTGAGTGGAGTGAATGTGCCCAGGCTGAGTGGAGTGGAGGTGCCCAGGCCGAGTGGAGTGCAGGTTCCCAGGCAGAGTGGGACTGGAAGTGCCCAGGCTGAGTGGAGTGAATGTGCCCAGGCTGAATGGAGTGGAGGTGCCCAGGCTGAGTGGAGTGCAGGTTCCCAGGCAGAGTGGGATTGGAAGTGCCCAGGCTGAGTGGAGTGAATGTACCCAGGCTGAGTGGAGTGGAGGTGCCCAGGCTGAGTGGAGTGCAGGTTCCCAGGCAGAGTGGGATTGGAAGTGCCCAGGCTGAGTCGAGTGAATGTGCCCAGGCTGAGTGGAGTGGAGGTGCCCAGGCTGAGTGGAGTTGGGGTTCCCTGGCAGAGTGGGACTGGAAGTGCCAAAACTGAGTGGAGTGAATGTACCCAGGCAGAGTGGAGTGGAGGTGCCCAGGCTGAGTGGAGTGCTGGTTCCCAGGCAGAGTGGGATTGGAAGTTCCCAGGCTGAGTGGAGTGAATGTCCCCAGGCTGAGTGGATTGCATGTGCCCAGGCTGAGTGGAGTGCAGGTTCCCTGGCAGAGTGGGATTGGAAGTGCCCAGGCTGAGTGGAGTGAATGTGCCCAGGCTGAGTGGAGTGGAGGTGCCCAGGCTGAGTGGAGTGCCGGTTCCCAGGCAGAGTGGGATTGGAAGTGCCCAGGCTGAGTGGAGTGAATGTGCCCAGGCTGAATGGAGTGGAGGTGCCCAGACTGAGTGGAGTGCAGGTTCCCAGGCAGAGTGGGATTGGAAGTGCCCAGGCTGAGTGGAGTGAATGTACCCAGGCTGAGTGGAGTGAATGTGCCCTGGCTGAGTGGAGTGAATGTGCCCAGGCTGAGTGGAGTGAATGTGCCCAGGCTGAGTGGAGTGAATGTGCCCAGGCTGAGTAGAGTGGACGTGCCCAGGCTGAGTGGAGTTGGGGTTCCCAGGCAGAGTGGGACTGAAAGTGCCCAGGCTGATTGGAGTGAATGTGCCCAGGCTGAATGGAGTGGAGGTGCCCAGGCTGAGTGGAGTGCAGGTTCCCTGTTAGAGTGGGATTGGAAGTGCCCAGGCTGAGTGCAGTGAATGTGCCCAGGCTGAGTGGAGTGGAGGTGCCCAGGCTGAGTGGAGTTGGGGTTCCCTGGCAGAGTGGGACTGGAAGTGCCAAGGCTGAGTGGAGTGAATGTACCCAGGCTGAGTGGAGTGGAGGTGACCAGGCTGAGTGGAGTGCAGGTTCCCTGGCAGAGTGGGATTGGAAGTGCCCAGGCTGAGTGGAGTGAATGTGCCCAGGCTGAGTGGAGTGGAGGTGCCCTGGCCGAGTGGAGTGCAGGTTCCCAGGCAGAGTGGGACTGGAAGTGCCCAGGCTGAGTGGAGTGAATGTGCCCAGGCTGAATGGAGTGGAGGTGCCCAGGCGGAGTGGAGTGCAGGTTCCCAGGCAGAGTGGGATTGGAAGTGCCCAGGCTGAGTGGAGTGAATGTTCCCAGGCTGAGTGGAGTGGAGGTGCCCAGGCTGAGTGGAGTGCAGGTTCCCAGGCAGAGTGGGATTGGAAGTGCCCAGGCTGAGTGGAGTGAATGTGCCCAGGCTGAGTGGAGTGGAGGTGCCCAGGCTGAGTGGAGTTGGAGTTCCCTGGCAGAGTGGGACTGGAAGTTCCCAGGCTGAGTGCAGTGAATGTGCCCAGGCTGAGTGGAGTGGAGGTGCCCAGGCTGAGTGGAGTTGGGGTTCCCTGGCAGAGTGGGACTGGAAGTGCCAAGGCTGAGTGGAGTGAATGTACCCAGGCTGAGTGGAGTTTAGGTGCCCAGGCTGAGTGGAGTGCAGGTTCCCAGCAGAGTGGGACTGGAAGTGCCCAGGCTGAGTGGAGTGAATGTGCCCAGGCTGAATGGAGTGGAGGTGGCCAGGCTGAGTGGAGTGCAGGTTCCCTGGCAGAGTGGGATTGGAAGTGCCCAGGCTGAGTGCAGTGAATGTGCCCAGGCTGAGTGGAGTGGAGGTGCCCAGGCTGAGTGGAGTGCTGGTTCCCAGGCAGAGTGGGACTGGAAGTGCCAAGGCTGAGTGGAGTGAATGTACCCAGGCTGAGTGGAGTGGAGGTTCCCAGGCTGAGTGGAGTGAATGTGCCCAGGCTGAGTGGAGTGGAGGTGCCCAGGCTGAGTGGAGTGAATGTGCCCAGGCTGAATGGAGTGGAGGTGCCCAGGCTGAGTGGAGTGCAGGTTCCCAGGCAGAGTGGGATTGGAAGTGCCCAGGCTGAGTGGAGTGAATGTGCCTAGGCTGAGTGGAGTGGAGGTGCCCAGGCTGAATGGAGTTGGGGTTCCCTGGCAGAGTGGGACTGGAAGTGCCAACGGTGAGTGGAGTGAATGTGCCCAGGCTGAGTGGAGTGGAGGTGCCCAGGCTGAGTGGAGTTGGGGTTCCCTGGCAGAGTTGGACTGGAAGTGCCAACGCTGAGTAAAGTGAATGTGCCCAGGCTGAGTGGAGTGGAGGTGCCCAGGCTGAGTGGAGTGCTGGTTCCCAGGCAGAGTGGGATTGGAAGTGCCCAGGCTGAGTGGAGTAATGTACCCAGGCTGAGTGGAGTGCAGGTGCCCAGGCTGAGAGGAGTGCAGGTTCCCAGGCAGAGTGGGATTAGAAGTGCCCAGGCTGAGTGGAGTGAATGTGCCCAGGCTGAGTGGAGTGGAGGTGCCCAGGCCGAGTGGAGTGCAGGTTCCCAGGCAGAGTGGGACTGGAAGTGCCCAGGCGGAGTGGAGTGAATGTGCCCAGGCTGAATGGGAGTCAATGTGCCTAGACAGAGTGGAGTGAATGTGCCCGGCCGCCGGAGCCCGAAACGTGCGTTTCCCCATTGCCTTGAATGGGCGCGGAGAGAGGGGGGCGCTTTTTGGCTCGTGGCGCGGGCACCGTTGCGCCAAAGCGTCAAGTGTCAAACCTCCCCGTGCTCGGGGCGGCCCCTTGGAGCTAACTGGCTGGGTCTGGAGGGGCTGCGAGGCCGCCCAGGAGAACGGGTCCAAACCGCGTTCCGATCGGACGAGAATTGAGGGCGGGACACAGTTCCGCGGTTCACTTTCCGCCCGGGCAAAGGGCCTATAACTTGCGGCGGGAGGGCTTAAGAGTGGGCCCCCGCGAGTCGGGTGGAGAGCCGGGTGTGGAGAGGAGTAGCGGAGGTTCCCAGTCAGAGTGGGAGTGGAGGTTCCTGGGCAGAGTGGGACTGGAAGTGCCCAGGCTGAGTGGAGTGAATGTGCCCTGGCTGAGTGGAGTGAATGTGGCCAGGCTGAGTGGAGTGGAGGTGCCCAGGCTGAGTGGAGTGCAGGCACCCAGGCAGAGTGGGATTGGAAGTGCCAAGGCTGAGTGGAGTGAATGTGCCCAGGCTGAGTGGAGTGGAGGTGCCCAGGCTGAGTGGAGTGCAGGTTCCAAACAGAGTGGGACTGGAAGTGCCCAGGCTGAGTGGAGTGAATGTGCCCAGGCTGAGTGGAGTGAATGTGCCCAGGCTGAGTGGAGTGAATGTGCCCAGGCTGAGTGGAGTGGAGGTGCCCAGGCTGAGTGGAGTGCAGTTTCCCAGGCAGGGTGGGATTGGAAGTGCGCAGGCTGAGTGGAGTGAATGTGCCCAGGCTGAATGGAGTGGAGGTGCCCTGGCTGAGTGGAGTGCAGGGTCCCTGGCAGAGTGGGATTGGAAGTGCCCAGGCTGAGTGCAGTGAATGTGCCCAGGCTGAGTGGAGTGGAGGTGCCCAGGCTGAGTGGAGTTGGGGTACCCTGGCAGAGTGGGACTGGAAGTGCCAAGGCTGAGTGGAGTGAATGTACCCAGGCTGAGTGGAGTGGAGGTGCCCAGGCTGAGTGGAGTGGAGGTGCCCAGGCTGAGTGGAGTTGGGGTTCCCTGGCAGAGTGGGACTGGAAGTGCCAAGGCTGAGTGGAGTGAATGTGCCCAGGCTGAGTGGAGTGGAGGTGCCCAGGCCGAGTGGAGTGCAGGTTCCCAGGCAGAGTGGGACTGGAAGTGCCCAGGCGGAGTGGAGTGAATGTGCCCAGGCTGAATGGAGTGGAGGTGCCCAGGCTGAGTGGAGTGCAGGGTCCCTGGCAGAGTGGGATTGGAAGTGCCCAGGCTGAGTGCAGTGAATGTGCCCAGGCTGAGTGGAGTGGAGGTGCCCAGGCTGAGTGGAGTTGGGGTACCCTGGCAGAGTGGGACTGGAAGTGCCAAGGCTGAGTGGAGTGAATGTACCCAGGCTGAGTGGAGTGGAGGTGCCCAGGCTGAGTGGAGTGAATGTACCCAGGCTGAGTGGAGTGGAGGTGCCCAAGCTGAGTGGAGTGAATGTGCCCAGGCTGAGTGGAGTGAATGTGCCCAGGCAGAGTGGAGTGAATGTGCCGAGGCTGAGTGGAGTGGAGGTGCCCAGGCTGAGTGGAGTGGTGGTTCCCAGGCAGAGTGGGATTGGAAGTGCCCAGGCTGAGTGGAGTGAATGTGCCCAGGCTGAGTGGAGTGGAGGTTCCCAGGCAGAGTGGGATTGGAAGTGCCCAGGCTGGGTGGAGTGAATGTGCCCAGGCTGAGTGGAGTGAATGTGGCCAGGCTGAGTGGAGTGGAGGTGCCCAGGCCGAGTGGAGTGCAGGTTCCCAGGCAGAGTGGGACTGGAAGTGCCCAGGCTGAGTGGAGTGAATGTGCCCAGGCTGAGTGGAGTGGAGGTGCCCAGGCCGAGTGGAGTGCAGGTTCCCAGGAAGAGTGGGACTGGAAGTGCCCAGGCAGAGTGGAGTGAATGTGCCCAGGCTGAGTGGAGTGGAGGTGCCCAGGCTGAGTGGAGTTGGGGTTCCCTGGCAGAGTGGGACTGGAAGTGCCAAGGCTGAGTGGAGTGAATGTGCCCAGGCTGAGTGGAGTGGAGATGCCCAGGCCGAGTGGAGTGCAGGTTCCCAGGCAGAGTGTGACTGAAAGTGCCCAGGCTGAGTGGAGTGAATGTGCCCAGGCTGAATGGAGTGGAGGTGCCCAGGCTGAGTGGAGGTGCCCAGGCTGAGTGGAGTGCAGGTTCCCTGGCAGAGTGGGATTGGAAGTGCCCAGGCTCAGTCGAGTGAATGTGCCCAGGCTGAGTGGAGTGGAGGTGCCCAGGCCGAGTGGAGTGCAGGTTCCCAGGCAGAGTGGGACTGGAAGTGCCCAGGCGGAGTGGAGTGAATGTGCCCAGGCTGAATGGGAGTCAATGTGCCTAGACAGAGTGGAGTGAATATGCCCGGCCGCCGGAGCCCGAAACGTGCGTTTCCCCATTGCCTTGAATGGGCGCGGAGAGAGGGGGGCGCTTTTTGGCTCGTGGCGCGGGCACCGTTGCGCCAAAGCGTCAAGTGTCAAACCTCCCCGTGCTCAGGGCGGCCCCTTGGATCTAACTGGCTGGGTCTGGAGGGGCTGCGAGGCCGCCCAGGAGAACGGGTCCAAACCGCGTTCCGATCGGACGAGAATTGAGGGCGGGACACAGTTCCGCGGTTCACTTTCCGCCCGGGCAAAGGGCCTATAACTTGCGGCGGGAGGGCTTAAGAGTGGGCCCCCGCGAGTCGGGTGGAGAGCCGGGTGTGGAGAGGAGTAGCGGAAGTTCCCAGTCAGAGTGGGAGTGGAGGTTCCTGGGCAAAGTGGGACTGGAAGTGCCCAGGCTGAGTGGAGTGAATGTGCCCTGGCTGAGTGGAGTGAATGTGGCCAGGCTGAGTGGAGTGGAGGTGCCCAGGCTGAGTGGAGTGCAGGCACCCAGGCAGAGTGGGATTGGAAGTGCCCAGGCTGAGTGGAGTGAATGTGCCCAGGCTGAGTGGAGTGGAGGTGCCCAGGCCGAGTGGAGTGCAGGTTCCCAGGCAGAGTGGGACTGGAAGTGCCCAGGCTGAGTGGAGTGAATGTGCCCAGGCTGAGTGGAGTGGAGATGCCCAGGCCGAGTGGAGTGCAGGTTCCCAGGCAGAGTGTGACTGAAAGTGCCCAGGCTGAGTGGAGTGAATGTGCCCAGGCTGAATGGAGTGGAGGTGCCCAGGCTCAGTGGAGGTGCCCAGGCTGAGTGGAGTGAATGTGCCCAGGCTGAGTGGAGTGGAGGTGCCCAGGCTGAGTGGAGTTGGGGTTCCCTGGCAGAGTGGGACTGGAAGTGCCCAGGCTGAGTGGAGTGAATGTGCCCAGGCTGAGTGGAGTGGAGATGCCCAGGCCGAGTGGAGTGCAGGTTCCCAGGCAGAGTGTGACTGAAAGTGCCCAGGCTGAGTGGAGTGAATGTGCCCAGGCTGAATGGAGTGGAGGTGCCCAGGCTGAGTGGAGGTGCCCAGGCTGAGTGGAGTGAATGTGCCCAGGCTGAGTGGAGTGGAGGTGCCCAGGCTGAGTGGAGTTGGGGTTCCCTGGCAGAGTGGGACTGGAAGTGCCAAGGCTGAGTGGAGTGAATGTGCCCAGGCTGAGTGGAGTGGAGGTGCCCAGGCCGAGTGGAGTGCAGGTTCCCAGGCAGAGTGGGACTGGAAGTGCCCAGGCGGAGTGGAGTGAATGTGCCCAGGCTGAATGGAGTGGAGGTGCCCAGGCTGAGTGGAGTGCAGGTTCCCTGGCAGAGTGGGATTGGAAGTGCCCAGGCTGAGTGCAGTGAATGTGCCCAGGCTGAGTGGAGTGGAGGTGCCAGGCTGAGTGGAGTTGGGGTACCCTGGCAGAGTGGGACTGGAAGTGCCAAGGCTGAGTGGAGTGAATGTACCCAGGCTGAGTGGAGTGGAGGTGCCCAGGCTGAGTGGAGTGAATGTACCCAGGCTGAGTGGAGTGGAGGTGCCCAAGCTGAGTGGAGTGAATGTGCCCAGGCTGAGTGGAGTGAATGTGCCCAGGCAGAGTGGAGTGAATGTGCCGAGGCTGAGTGGAGTGGAGGTGCCCAGGCTGAGTGGAGTGCAGGTTCCCAGGCAGAGTGGGATTGGAAGTGCCCAGGCTGAGTGGAGTGAATGTGCCCAGGCTGAGTGGAGTGGAGGTGCCCAGCCCGAGTGGAGTGCAGGTTCCCAGGCAGAGTGGGACTGGAAGTGCCCAGGCGGAGTGGAGTGAATGTGCCCAGGCTGAATGGGAGTCAATGTGCCTAGACAGAGCAGAGTGAATGTGCCCGGCCGCCGGAGCCCGAAACGTGCGTTTCCCCATTGCCTTGAATGGGCGCGGAGAGAGGGGGGCGCTTTCTGGCTCGTGGCGCGGGCACCGTTGCGCCAAAGCGTCAAGTGTCAAACCTCCCCGTGCTCTGGGCGGCCCCTTGGAGCTAACTGGCTGGGTCTGGAGGGGCTGCGAGACCGCCCAGGAGAACGGGTCCAAACCGCGTTCCGATCGGACGAGAATTGAGGGCGGGACACAGTTCCGCGGTTCACTTTCCGCCCGGGCAAAGGGCCTATAACTTGCGGCGGGAGGGCTTAAGAGTGGGCCCCCGCGAGTCGGGTGGAGAGCCGGGTGTGGAGAGGAGTAGCGGAGGTTCCCAGTCAGAGTGGGAGTGGAGGTTCCTGGGCAGAGTGGGACTGGAAGTGCCCAGGCTGAGTGGAGTGAATTTGCCCTGGCTGAGTGGAGTGAATGTGGCCAGGCTGAGTGGAGTGGAGGTGCCCAGGCTGAGTGGAGTGCAGACACCCAGGCAGAGTGGGATTGGAAGTGCCCAGGCTGAGTGGAGTGAATGTGCCCAGGCTGAGTGGAGTGGAGGTTCCCAGGCAGAGTGGGATTGGAAGTGCCCAAGCTGAGTGGAGTGAATGTGCCCAGGCTGAGTGGAGTGAATGTGGCCAGGCTGAGTGGAGTGGAGGTGCCCAGGCCGAGTGGAGTGCAGGTTCCCAGGCAGAGTGGGACTGGAAGTGCCCAGGCTGAGTGGAGTGAATGTGCCCAGGCTGAGTGGAGTGGAGGTGCCCAGGCTGAGTGGAGTTGGGGTTCCCTGGCAGAGTGGGACTGGAAGTGCCAAGGCTGAGTGGAGTGAATGTGCCCAGGCTGAGTGGAGTGGAGGTGCCCAGGCTGAGTGGAGTGCAGCTTCCCAGGCAGAGTGGGATTGGAAGTGCCAAGGCTGAGTGGAGTGAATGTACCCAGGCTGAGTGGAGTGGAGGTGCCCAGGCTGAGTGGAGTGCAGGTTCCCAGGCAGAGTGGGATTGGAAGTGCCCAGGCTGAGTGCAGTGAATGTGCCCAGGCTGAGTAGAGTGGAGGTGCCCAGGCTGAGTGGAGTTGGGGTTCCCTGGCAGAGTGGGACTGGAAGTGCCAAGGCTGAGTGGAGTGAATGTGCCCAGGCTGAGTGGAGTGGAGGTGCCCAGGCCGAGTGGAGTGCAGGTTCCCAGGCAGAGTGGGACTGGAAGTGCCCAGGCGGAGTGGAGTGAATGTGCCCAGGCTGAATGGGAGTCAATGTGCCTAGACAGAGTGGAGTGAATGTGCCCAGCCGCCGGAGCCCGAAACGTGCGTTTCACCATTGCCTTGAATGGGCGCGGAGAGAGGGGGGCGCTTTTTGGCTCGTGGCGCGGGCATCGTTGCGCCAAAGCGTCAAGTGTCACCCCTCCCCGTGCTCGGGGCGGCCCCTTGGAGCTAACTGGCTGGGTCTGGAGGGGCTGCGAGGCCGCCCAGGAGAACGGGTCCAAACCGCGTTCCGATCGGACGAGAATTGAGGGCGGGACACAGTTCCGCGGTTCACTTTCCGCCCGGGCAAAGGGCCTATTACTTGCGGCGGGAGGGCTTAAGAGTGGGCCCCCGCGAGTCGGGTGGAGAGCCGGGTGTGGAGAGGAGTAGCGGAGGTTCCCAGTCAGAGTGGGAGTGGAGGTTCCTGGGCAGAGTGGGACTGGAAGTGCCCAGGCTGAGTGGAGTGAATGTGCCCTGGCTGAGTGGAGTGAATGTGGCCAGGCTGAGTGGAGTGGAGGTGCCCAGGCTGAGTGGAGTGCAGGCACCCAGGCAGAGTGGGATTGGAAGTGCCCAGGCTGAGTGGAGTGAATGTGCCCAGGCTGAGTGGAGTGGAGGTGCCCTGGCTGAGTGGAGTTGGGGTTCCCTGGCAGAGTGGGACTGGAAGTGCCAAGGCTGAGTGGAGTGAATGTGCCCAGGCTGAGTGGAGTGGAGGTGCCCAGGCCGAGTGGAGTGCAGGTTCCCAGGCAGAGTGGGACTGGAAGTGCCGAGGCGGAGTGGAGTGAATGTGCCCAGGCTGAATGGGAGTCAATGTGCCTAGACAGAGTGGAGTGAATGTGCCCGGCCGCCGGAGCCCGAAACGTGCGTTTCCCCATTGCCTTGAATGGGCGCGGAGAGAGGGGGGCACTTTTTGGCTCGTGGCGCGGTCACCGTTGCGCCAAAGCGTCAAGTGTCACACCTCCCCGTGCTCGGGGCGGCCCCTTGGAGCTAACTAGCGGGGTTTGGAGGAGCTGCGAGGCCGCCCAGGAGAACGGGTCCAAACCGCGTTCCGATCGGACGAGAATTGAGGGCGGGACACAGTTCCGCGGTTCACTTTCCGCCCGGGTAAAGGGCCTATAACTTGCGGCGGGAGGGCTTAAGAGTGGGCCCCCGCGAGTCGGGTGGAGTGCCGGGTGTGGAGAGGAGTAGCGGAGGTTCCCAGTCAGAGTGGGAGTGGAGGTTCCTGGGCAGAGTGGGACTGGAAGTGCCCAGGCTGAGTGGAGTGAATGTGCCCTGGCTGAGTGGAGTGAATGTGGCCAGGCTGAGTGGAGTGGAGGTGCCCAGGCTGAGTGGAGTGCAGGCACCCAGGCAGAGTGGGATTGGAAGTGCCCAGGCTGAGTGGAGTGAATGTGCCCAGGCTGAGTGGAGTGGAGGTGCCCAGGCTGAGTGGAGTGCTGGTTCCCAGGCAGAGTGGGATTGGAAGTGCCCAGGCTGAGTGGAGTAATGTACCCAGGCTGAGTGGAGTGCAGGTGCCCAGGCTGAGAGGAGTGCAGGTTCCCAGGCAGAGTGGGATTGGAAGTGCCCAGGCTGAGTGGAGTGAATGTGCCCAGGCTGAGTGGAGTGGAGGTGCCCAGGCTAAGTGGAGTGAATGTGCCCAGGCTGAATGGAGTGGAGGTGCCCAGGTTGAGTGGAGTGCAGGTTCCCAGGCAGAGTGGGATTGGAAGTGCCCAGGCTGAGTGGAGTGAATGTGCCTAGGCTGAGTGGAGTGGAGGTGCCCAGGCTGAATGGAGTTGGGGTTCCCTGGCAGAGTGGGACTGGAAGTGCCAACGGTGAGTGGAGTGAATGTGCCCAGGCTGAGTGGAGTGGAGGTGCCCAGGCTGAGTGGAGTTGGGGTTCCCTGGCAGAGTTGGACTGGAAGTGCCAACGCTGAGTAAAGTGAATGTGCCCAGGCTGAGTGGAGTGGAGGTGCCCAGGCTGAGTGGAGTGCTGGTTCCCAGGCAGAGTGGGATTGGAAGTGCCCAGGCTGAGTGGAGTAATGTACCCAGGCTGAGTGGAGTGCAGGTGCCCAGGCTGAGAGGAGTGCAGGTTCCCAGGCAGAGTGGGATTGGAAGTGCCCAGGCTGAGTGGAGTGAATGTGCCCAGGCTGAGTGGAGTGGAGGTGCCCAGGCCGAGTGGAGTGCAGGTTCCCAGGCAGAGTGGGACTGGAAGTGCCCAGGCGGAGTGGAGTGAATGTGCCCAGGCTGAATGGGAGTCAATGTGCCTAGACAGAGTGGAGTGAATGTGCCCGGCCGCCGGAGCCCGAAACGTGCGTTTCCCCATTGCCTTGAATGGGCGCGGAGAGAGGGGGGCGCTTTTTGGCTCGTGGCGCGGGCACCGTTGCGCCAAAGCGTCAAGTGTCACACCTCCCCGTGCTCGGGGCGGCCCCTTGGAGCTAACTGGCTGGGTCTGGAGGGGCTGCGAGGCCGCCCAGGAGAACGGGTCCAAACCGCGTTCCGATCGGACGAGAATTGAGGGCGGGACACAGTTCCGCGGTTCACTTTCCGCCCTGGCAAAGGGCCTATTACTTGCGGCGGGAGGGCTTAAGAGTGGGCCCCTGTGAGTCGGGTGGAGAGCCGGGTGTGGAGAGGAGTAGCGGAGGTTCCCAGTCAGAGTGGGAGTGGAGGTTCCTGGGCAGAGTGGGACTGGAAGTGCCCAGGCTGAGTGGAGTGAATGTGCCCTGGCTGAGTGGAGTGAATGTGGCCAGGCTGAGTGGAGTGGAGGTTCCCAGGCTGAGTGGAGTGCAGGCACCCAGGCAGAGTGGGATTGGAAGTGCCAAGGCTGAGTGGAGTGAATGTGCCCAGGCTGAGTGGAGTGGAGGTGCCCAGGCTGAGTGGAGTGCAGGTTCCAAACAGAGTGGGACTGGAAGTGCCCAGGCTGAGTGGAGTGAATGTGCCCAGGCTGAGTGGAGTGAATGTGCCCAGGCTGAGTGGAGTGAATGTGCCCAGGCTGAGTGGAGTGGAGGTGCCCAGGCTGAGTGGAGTGCAGTTTCCCAGGCAGGGTGGGATTGGAAGTGCGCAGGCTGAGTGGAGTGAATGTGCCCAGGCTGAATGGAGTGGAGGTGCCCTGGCTGAGTGGAGTGCAGGTTCCCAGGCAGAGTGGGATTGGAAGTGCCCAGGCTGAGTGGAGTGAATGTACCCAGGCTGAGTGGAGTGGAGGTGCCCAGGCTGAGTGGAGTGCAGGTTCCCAGGCAGAGTGGGATTGGAAGTGCCCAGGCTGAGTGGAGTGAATGTGCGCAGGCTGAGTGGAGTGGAGGTGCCCAGGCTGAGTGGAGTTGGGGTTCCCTGGCAGAGTGGGACTGGAAGTGCCAAGGCTGAGTGGAGTGAATGTACCCAGGCTGAGTGGAGTGGAGGTGCCCAGGCTGAGTGGAGTGCAGGTACCCTGGCAGAGTGGGATTGGAAGTGCCCAGGCTGAGTGGAGTGAATGTCCCCAGGCTGAGTGGATTGCATGCGCCCAGGCTGAGTAAAGTGCAGGTTCCCTGGCAGAGTGGGATTGGAAGTGCCCACGCTGAGTGGAGTGAATGTGCCCAGGCTGAGTGGAGTGGAGGTGCCCAGGCCGAGTGGAGTGCAGGTTCCCAGCAGAGTGGGACTGGAAGTGCCCAGGCTGAGTGGAGTGAATGTGCCCAGGCTGAGTGGAGTGAATGTGCCCAGGCAGAGTGGAGTGAATGTGCCCAGGCTGAGTGGAGTGGAGGTGCCCAGGCTGAGTGGAGTGCCGGTTCCCAGGCAGAGTGGGATTGGAAGTGCCCAGGCTGAGTGGAGTGAATGTGCCCAGGCTGAATGGAGTGGAGGTGCCCAGGCTGAGTGGAGTGCAGGCACCCAGGCAGAGTGGGATTGGAAGTGCCCAGGCTGAGTGGAGTGAATGTGCCCAGGCTGAGTGGAGTGGAGGTGCCCAGGCTGAGTGGAGTGCTGGTTCCCAGGCAGAGTGGGATTGGAAGTGCCCAGGCTGAGTGGAGTAATGTACCCAGGCTGAGTGGAGTGCAGGTGCCCAGGCTGAGAGGAGTGCAGGTTCCCAGGCAGAGTGGGATTGGAAGTGCCCAGGCTGAGTGGAGTGAATGTGCCCAGGCTGAGTGGAGTGGAGGTGCCCAGGCTGAGTGGAGTGAATGTGCCCAGGCTGAATGGAGTGGAGGTGCCCAGGTTGAGTGGAGTGCAGGTTCCCAGGCAGAGTGGGATTGGAAGTGCCCAGGCTGAGTGGAGTGAATGTGCCTAGGCTGAGTGGAGTGGAGGTGCCCAGGCTGAATGGAGTTGGGGTTCCCTGGCAGAGTGGGACTGGAAGTGCCAACGGTGAGTGGAGTGAATGTGCCCAGGCTGAGTGGAGTGGAGGTGCCCAGGCTGAGTGGAGTTGGGGTTCCCTGGCAGAGTTGGACTGGAAGTGCCCAGGCTGAGTGGAGTAATGTACCCAGGCTGAGTGGAGTGCAGGTGCCCAGGCTGAGAGGAGTGCAGGTTCCCAGGCAGAGTGGGATTGGAAGTGCCCAGGCTGAGTGGAGTGAATGTGCCCAGGCTGAGTGGAGTGGAGGTGCCCAGGCCGAGTGGAGTGCAGGTTCCCAGGCAGAGTGGGACTGGAAGTGCCCAGGCGGAGTGGAGTGAATGTGCCCAGGCTGAATGGGAGTCAATGTGCCTAGACAGAGTGGAGTGAATGTGCCCGGCCGCCGGAGCCCGAAACGTGCGTTTCCCCATTGCCTTGAATGGGCGCGGAGAGAGGGGGGCGCTTTTTGGCTCGTGGCGCGGGCACCGTTGCGCCAAAGCGTCAAGTGTCACACCTCCCCGTGCTCGGGGCGGCCCCTTGGAGCTAACTGGCTGGGTCTGGAGGGGCTGCGAGGCCGCCCAGGAGAACGGGTCCAAACCGCGTTCCGATCGGACGAGAATTGAGGGCGGGACACAGTTCCGCGGTTCACTTTCCGCCCGGGCAAAGGGCCTATTACTTGCGGCGGGAGGGCTTAAGAGTGGGCCCCTGTGAGTCGGGTGGAGAGCCGGGTGTGGAGAGGAGTAGCGGAGGTTCCCAGTCAGAGTGGGAGTGGAGGTTCCTGGGCAGAGTGGGACTGGAAGTGCCCAGGCTGAGTGGAGTGAATGTGCCCTGGCTGAGTGGAGTGAATGTGGCCAGGCTGAGTGGAGTGGAGGTGCCCAGGCTGAGTGGAGTGCAGGCACCCAGGCAGAGTGGGATTGGAAGTGCCAAGGCTGAGTGGAGTGAATGTGCCCAGGCTGAGTGGAGTGGAGGTGCCCAGGCTGAGTGGAGTGCAGGTTCCAAACAGAGTGGGACTGGAAGTGCCCAGGCTGAGTGGAGTGAATGTGCCCAGGCTGAGTGGAGTGAATGTGCCCAGGCTGAGTGGAGTGAATGTGCCCAGGCTGAGTGGAGTGGAGGTGCCCAGGCTGAGTGGAGTGCAGTTTCCCAGGCAGGGTGGGATTGGAAGTGCGCAGGCTGAGTGGAGTGAATGTGCCCCGGCTGAATGGAGTGGAGGTGCCCTGGCTGAGTGGAGTGCAGGTTCCCAGGCAGAGTGGGATTGGAAGTGCCCAGGCTGAGTGGAGTGAATGTACCCAGGCTGAGTGGAGTGGAGGTGCCCAGGCTGAGTGGAGTGCAGGTTCCCAGGCAGAGTGGGATTGGAAGTGCCCAGGCTGAGTGGAGTGAATGTGCGCAGGCTGAGTGGAGTGGAGGTGCCCAGGCTGAGTGGAGTTGGGGTTCCCTGGCAGAGTGGGACTGGAAGTGCCAAGGCTGAGTGGAGTGAATGTACCCAGGCTGAGTGGAGTGGAGGTGCCCAGGCTGAGTGGAGTGCAGGTACCCTGGCAGAGTGGGATTGGAAGTGCCCAGGCTGAGTGGAGTGAATGTCCCCAGGCTGAGTGGATTGCATGCGCCCAGGCTGAGTAAAGTGCAGGTTCCCTGGCAGAGTGGGATTGGAAGTGCCCACGCTGAGTGGAGTGAATGTGCCCAGGCTGAGTGGAGTGGAGGTGCCCAGGCCGAGTGGAGTGCAGGTTCCCAGCAGAGTGGGACTGGAAGTGCCCAGGCTGAGTGGAGTGAATGTGCCCAGGCTGAGTGGAGTGAATGTGCCCAGGCAGAGTGGAGTGAATGTGCCCAGGCTGAGTGGAGTGGAGGTGCCCAGGCTGAGTGGAGTGCCGGTTCCCAGGCAGAGTGGGATTGGAAGTGCCCAGGCTGAGTGGAGTGAATGTGCCCAGGCTGAATGGAGTGGAGGTGCCCAGACTGAGTGGAGTGCAGGTTCCCAGGCAGAGTGGGATTGGAAGTACCCAGGCTGAGTGGAGTCAATGTACCCAGGCTGAGTGGAGTGAATGTGCCCTGGCTGAGTGGAGTGAATGTGCCCAGGCTGAGTGGAGTGAATGTGCCCAGGCTGAGTGGAGTGAATGTGCCCAGGGTGAGTGGAGTGGACTTGCCCAGGCTGAGTGGAGTGCAGGTTCCCAGGCAGAGTGGGATTGGAAGTGCCCAGGCTGAGTGGAGTGAATGTACCCAGGCTGAGTGGAGTGGAGGTGCCCAGGCTGAGTGGAGTGCAGGTTCCCAGGCAGAGTGGGATTGGAAGTGCCCAGGCTGAGTGGAGTGAATGTGCCCAGGCTGAGTGGAGTGGAGGTGCCCAGGCTGAGTGGAGTTGGAGTTCCCTGGCAGAGTGGGACTGGAAGTGCCAAGGCTGAGTGGAGTGAATGTACCCAGGCTGAGTGGAGTGGAGGTGCCCAGGCTGAGTGGAGTGAATGTGTCCAGGCTGAGTGGAGTGAATGTGCCCAGGCAGAGTGGAGTGAATGTGCCCAGGCTGAGTGGAGTGGAGGTGCCCAGGCTGAGTGGAGTGCAGTTTCCCAGGCAGAGTGGGATTGGAAGTGCCCAGGCTGAGTGGAGTGAATGTACCCAGGCTGAGTGGAGTGGAGGTGCCCAGGCTGAGTGGAGTGCAGGTTCCCAGGCAGAGTGGGATTGGAAGTGCCCAGGCTGAGTGGAGTGAATGTGCCCAGGCTGAGTGGAGTGGAGGTGCCCAGGCAGAGTGGAGTTGGGGTTCCCTGGCAGAGTGGGACTGGAAGTGCCAAGGCTGAGTGGAGTGAATGTACCCAGGCTGAGTGGAGTGGAGGTGCCCAGGCTGAGTGGAGTGCAGGTACCCTGGCAGAGTGGGATTGGAAGTGCCCAGGCTGAATGGAGTGAATGTCCCCAGGCTGAGTGGATTGCATGCGCCCAGGCTGAGTGGAGTGCAGGTTCCCTGGCAGAGTGGGATTGGAAGTTCCCACGCTGAGTGGAGTGAATGTGCCCAGGCTGAGTGGAGTGGAGGTGCCCAGGCCGAGTGGAGTGCAGGTTCCCAGAAGAGTGGGACTGGAAGTGCCAAGGCTGAGTGGAGTGAATGTACCCAGGCTGAGTGGAGTGGAGGTGCCCAGGCTGAGTGGAGTGCAGGTTCCCAGCAGAGTGGGACTGGAAGTGCCCAGGCTGAGTGGAGTGAATGTGCCCAGGCTGAGTGGAGTGGAGGTGCCCAGGCCGAGTGGAGTGCAGGCACCCAGGCAGAGTGGGATTGGAAGTGCCCAGGCTGAGTGGAGTGAATGTGCCCAGGCAGAGTGGAATGAATGTGCCCAGGCTGAGTGGAGTGTAGGTGCCCAGGCTGCATGGAGTGCAGGTTCCCAGGCAGAGTGGGATTGGAAGTGCCCAGGCTGAGTGGAGTGAATGTGCCCAGGCTGAATGGAGTGGAGGTGCCCTGGCGGAGTGGAGTGCAGGTTCCCAGGCAGAGTGGGATTGGAAGTGCCCAGGCTGAGTGGAGTGAATGTGCCCAGGCTGAATGGAGTGGAGGTGCCCAGGCTGAGTGGAGTGCAGGTTCCCAGGCAGAGTGGGATTGGAAGTGCCCAGGCTGAGTGGAGTGAATGTGCCCAGGCTGAGTGGAGTGGAGGTGTCCAGGCTGAGTGGAGTTGGGGTTCCCTGGCAGAGTGGGACTGGAAGTGCCCAGGCTGAGTGGAGTGAATGTACCCAGGCTGAGTGGAGTGGAGGTGCCCAGGCTGAGTGGAGTGCAGGTTCCCAGGCAGAGTGGGATTGGAAGTTCCCAGGCTGAGTGGAGTGAATGTGCCCAGGCTGAGTGGAGTGGAGGTGCCCAGGCTGAGTGGAGTTGGGGTTCCCTGGCAGAGTGGGACTGGAAGTGCCAAGGCTGAGTGGAGTGAATGTACCCAGGCTGAGTGGAGTGGAGGTGCCCAGGCTGAGTGGAGTGCAGGTTCCCAGGCAGAGTGGGATTGGAAGTGCCCAGGCTGAGTGGAGTGAATGTGCCCAGGCTGAGTGGAGTGGAGGTGCCCAGGCTGAGTGGAGTTGGGGTTCCCTGGAAGAGTGGGACTGGAAGTGCCAAGGCTGAGTGGAGTGAATGTACCCAGGCTGAGTGGAGTGGAGGTGCCCAGGCTGAGTGGAGTTGGGGTTCCCGGGGAGAGTGAGACTGGAAGTGCCAAGGCTGAGTGGAGTGAATGTACCCAGGCTGAGTGGAGTGGAGGTGCCCAGGCTGAGTGGAGTGCAGGTTCCAAACAGAGTGGGACTGGAAGTGCCCAGGCTGAGTGGAGTGAATGTGCCCAGGCTGAGTGGAGTGAATGTGCCCAGGCAGAGTGGAGTGAATATGCCCAGGCTGAGTGGAGTGGAGGTGCCCAGGCTGAGTGGAGTGCAGTTTCCCAGGCAGAGTGGGATTGGAAGTGCCCAGGCTGAGTGGAGTGAATGTGCCCAGGCTGAATGGAGTGGAGGTGCCCAGGCTGAGTGGAGTGCAGGTTCCCAGGCAGAGTGGGATTGGAAGTGCTCAGGCTGAGTGGAGTGAATGTACCCAGGCTGAGTGGAGTGGAGGTGCCCAGGCTGAGTGGAGTGCAGGTTCCCAGGCATAGTGGGATTGGAAGTGCCCAGGCTGAGTGGAGTGAATGTGCCCAGGCTGAGTGGAGTGGAGGTGCCCAGGCTGAGTGGAGTTGGGGTTCCCTGGCAGAGTGGGACTGGAAGTGCCAAGGCAGAGTGGAGTGAATGTACCCAGGCTGAGTGGAGTGGAGGTGCCCAGGCTGAGTGGAGTGCAGGTACCCTGGCAGAGTGGGATTGGAAGTGCCCAGGCTGAGTGGAGTGAATGTCCCCAGGCTGAGTGGATTGCATGCGCCCAGGCTGAGTGGAGTGCAGGTTCCCTGGCAGAGTGGGATTGGAAGTGCCCATGCTGAGTGGAGTGAATGTGCCCAGGCTGAGTGGAGTGGAGGTGCCCAGGCCGAGTGGAGTGCAGGTTCCCAGCAGAGTGGGACTGGAAGTGCCCAGGCTGAGTGGAGTGAATGTGCCCAGGCTGAGTGGAGTGGAGGTGCCCAGGCTGAGTGGAGTGCAGGTTCCCTGGCAGAGTGGGATTGGAAGTTCCCAGGCTGAGTGCAGTGAATGTGCCAAGGCTGAGTGGAGTGGAGGTGCCCAGGCTGAGTGGAGTTGGGGTTCCCTGGCAGAGTGGGACTGGAAGTGCCAAGGCTGAGTGGAGTGAATGTACCCAGGCTGAGTGGAGTGGAGGTGTCCAGGCAGAGTGGAGTGAATGTGCCCAGGCTGAGTGGAGTGGAGGTGCCCAGGCAGAGTGGAGTGAATGTGCCCAGGCTGAGTGGAGTGGAGGTGCCCAGGCTGAGTGGAGTGCCGGTTCCCAGGCAGAGTGGGATTGGAAGTGCCCAGGCTGAGTGGAGTGAATGTGCCCAGGCTGAATGGAGTGGAGGTGCCCAGACTGAGTGGAGTGCAGGTTCCCAGGCAGAGTGGGATTGGAAGTGCCCAGGCTGAGTGGAGTGAATGTACCCAGGCTGAGTGGAGTGAATGTGCCCTGGCTGAGTATAGTGAATGTGCCCAGGCTGAGTGGAGTGAATGTGCCCAGGCTGAGTGGAGTGAATGTGCCCAGGCTGAGTAGAGTGGACGTGCCCAGGCTGAGTGGAGTTGGGGTTCCCAGGCAGAGTGGGACTGAAAGTGCCCAGGCTGATTGGAGTGAATGTGCCCAGGCTGAATGGAGTGGAGGTGCCCAGGCTGAGTGGAGTGCAGGTTCCCTGTTAGAGTGGGATTGGAAGTGCCCAGGCTGAGTGCAGTGAATGTGCCCAGGCTGAGTGGAGTGGAGGTGCCCAGGCTGAGTGGAGTTGGGGTTCCCTGGCTGAGTGGGACTGGAAGTGCCAAGGCTGAGTGGAGTGAATGTACCCAGGCTGAGTGGAGTGGAGGTGCCCAGGCTGAGTGGAGTGCAGGTTCCCAGCAGAGTGGGACTGGATGTGCCCAGGCTGAGTGGAGTGAATGTGCCCAGGCTGAATGGTGTGGAGGTGCCCAGGCTGAGTGGAGTGCAGGTTCCCTGGCAGAGTGGGATTGGAAGTGCCCAGGCTGAGTGGAGTGGAGGTGCCCAGGCTGAGTGGAGTGCAGGTTCCCAGGCAGAGTGGGATTGGAAGTGCCCAGGCTGAGTGGAGTGAATGTGCCCAGGCTGAGTGGAGTGGAGGTGCCCAGGCTGAGTGGAGTTGGGGTTCCCTGGCAGAGTGGGACTGGAAGTGCCAAGGCTGAGTGGAGTGAATGTACCCAGGCTGAGTGGAGTGGAGGTGCCCAGGCTGAGTAGAGTTGGGGTTCCCGGGGAGAGTGGGACTGGAAGTGCCAAGGCTGAGTGGAGTGAATGTACCCAGGCTGAGTGGAGTGGAGGTGCCCAGGCTGAGTGGAGTGCAGGTTCCAAACAGAGTGGGACTGGAAGTGCCCAGGCTGAGTGGAGTGAATGTGCCCAGGCTGAGTGGAGTGAATGTGCCCAGGCAGAGTGGAGTGAATATGCCCAGGCTGAGTGGAGTGGAGGTGCCCAGGCTGAGTGGAGTGCAGTTTCCCAGGCAGAGTGGGATTGGAAGTGCCCATGCTGAGTGGAGTGAATGTGCCCAGGCTGAGTGGAGTGGAGGTGCCCAGGCCGAGTGGAGTGCAGGTTCCCAGCAGAGTGGGACTGGAAGTGCCCAGGCTGAGTGGAGTGAATGTGCCCAGGCTGAGTGGAGTGGAGGTGCCCAGGCTGAGTGGAGTGCAGGTTCCCTGGCAGAGTGGGATTGGAAGTGCCCAGGCTGAGTGCAGTGAATGTGCCAAGGCTGAGTGGAGTGGAGGTGCCCAGGCTGAGTGGAGTTGGGGTTCCCTGGCAGAGTGGGACTGGAAGTGCCAAGGCTGAGTGGAGTGAATGTACCCAGGCTGAGTGGAGTGGAGGTGTCCAGGCAGAGTGGAGTGAATGTGCCAAGGCTGAGTGGAGTGGAGGTGCCCAGGCAGAGTGGAGTGAATGTGCCCAGGCTGAGTGGAGTGGAGGTGCCCAGGCTGAGTGGAGTGCCGGTTCCCAGGCAGAGTGGGATTGGAAGTGCCCAGGCTGAGTGGAGTGAATGTGCCCAGGCTGAGTGGAGTGGAGGTGCCCAGACTGAGTGGAGTGCAGGTTCCCAGGCAGAGTGGGATTGGAAGTGCCCAGGGTGAGTGGAGTGAATGTACCCAGGCTGAGTGGAGTGAATGTGCCCTGGCTGAGTATAGTGAATGTGCCCAGGCTGAGTGGAGTGAATGTGCCCAGGCTGAGTGGAGTGAATGTGCCCAGGCTGAGTAGAGTGGACGTGCCCAGGCTGAGTGGAGTTGGGGTTCCCAGGCAGAGTGGGACTGAAAGTGCCCAGGCTGATTGGAGTGAATGTGCCCAGGCTGAATGGAGTGGAGGTGCCCAGGCTGAGTGGAGTGCAGGTTCCCTGTTAGAGTGGGATTGGAAGTGCCCAGGCTGAGTGCAGTGAATGTGCCCAGGCTGAGTGGAGTGGAGGTGCCCAGGCTGAGTGGAGTTGGGGTTCCCTGGCAGAGTGGGACTGGAAGTGCCAAGGCTGAGTGGAGTGAATGTACCCAGGCTGAGTGGAGTGGAGGTGCCCAGGCTGAGTGGAGTGCAGGTTCCCAGCAGAGTGGGACTGGATGTGCCCAGGCTGAGTGGAGTGAATGTGCCCAGGCTGAATGGAGTGGAGGTGCCCAGGCTGAGTGGAGTGCAGGTTCCCTGGCAGAGTGGGATTGGAAGTGCCCAGGCTGAGTGCAGTGAATGTGCCCAGGCTGAGTGGAGTGGAGGTGCCCAGGCTGAGTGGAGTGCTGGTTCCCAGGCAGAGTGGGACTGGAAGTGCCAAGGCTGAGTGGAGTGAATGTACCCAGGCTGAGTGGAGTGGAGGTGCCCAGGCTGAGTGGAGTGCAGGTTCCCAGCAGAGTGGGACTGGAAGTGCCCAGGCTGAGTGGAGTGAATGTGCCCAGGCTGAATGGAGTGGAGGTGCCCAGGCTGAGTGGAGTGCAGGTTCCCTGGCAGAGTGGGATTGGAAGTGCCCAGGCTGAGTGCAGTGAATGTGCCCAGGCTGAGTGGAGTGGAGGTGCCCAGGCTGAGTGGAGTGCTGGTTCCCAGGAAGAGTGGGATTGGAAGTGCCAAGGCTGAGTGGAGTGAATGTACCCAGGCTGAGTGGAGTGGAGGTGCCCAGGCTGAGTGGAGTGCAGGTTCCCAGCAGAGTGGGACTGGAAGTGCCCAGGCTGAGTGGAGTGAATGTGCCCAGGCTGAATGGAGTGGAGGTGCCCAGGCTGAGTGGAGTGCAGGTTCCCTGGCAGAGTGGGATTGGAAGTGCCCAGGCTGAGTGCAGTGAATGTGCCCAGGCTGAGTGGAGTGGAGGTGCCCAGGCTGAGTGGAGTGCTGGTTCCCAGGCAGAGTGGGACTGGAAGTGCCAAGGCTGAGTGGAGTGAATGTACCCAGGCTGAGTGGAGTGGAGGTGCCCAGGCTGAGTGGAGTGCAGGTTCCCTGGCAGAGTGGGATTGGAAGTGCCCAGGCTGAGTGGAGTGAATGTGCCCAGGCTGAGTGGAGTGGAGGTGCCCAGGCCGAGTGGAGTGCAGGTTCCCAGGCAGAGTGGGACTGGAAGTGCCCAGGCTGAGTGGAGTGAATGTGCCCAGGCTGAATGGAGTGGAGGTGCCCAGGCTGAGTGGAGTGCAGGTTCCCAGGCAGAGTGGGATTGGAAGTGCCCAGGCTGAGTGGAGTGAATGTACCCAGGCTGAGTGGAGTGGAGGTGCCCAGGCTGAGTGGAGTGCAGGTTCCCAGGCAGAGTGGGATTGGAAGTGCCCAGGCTGAGTCGAGTGAATGTGCCCAGGCTGAGTGGAGTGGAGGTGCCCAGGCTGAGTGGAGTTGGGGTTCCCTGGCAGAGTGGGACTGGAAGTGCCAAAACTGAGTGGAGTGAATGTACCCAGGCAGAGTGGAGTGGAGGTGCCCAGGCTGAGTGGAGTGCTGGTTCCCAGGCAGAGTGGGATTGGAAGTTCCCAGGCTGAGTGGAGTGAATGTCCCCAGGCTGAGTGGATTGCATGTGCCCAGGCTGAGTGGAGTGCAGGTTCCCTGGCAGAGTGGGATTGGAAGTGCCCAGGCTGAGTGGAGTGAATGTGCCCAGGCTGAGTGGAGTGGAGGTGCCCAGGCTGAGTGGAGTGCCGGTTCCCAGGCAGAGTGGGATTGGAAGTGCCCAGGCTGAGTGGAGTGAATGTGCCCAGGCTGAATGGAGTGGAGGTGCCCAGACTGAGTGGAGTGCAGGTTCCCAGGCAGAGTGGGATTGGAAGTGCCCAGGCTGAGTGGAGTGAATGTACCCAGGCTGAGTGGAGTGAATGTGCCCTGGCTGAGTGGAGTGAATGTGCCCAGGCTGAGTGGAGTGAATGTGCCCAGGCTGAGTGGAGTGAATGTGCCCAGGCTGAGTAGAGTGGACGTGCCCAGGCTGAGTGGAGTTGGGGTTCCCAGGCAGAGTGGGACTGAAAGTGCCCAGGCTGATTGGAGTGAATGTGCCCAGGCTGAATGGAGTGGAGGTGCCCAGGCTGAGTGGAGTGCAGGTTCCCTGTTAGAGTGGGATTGGAAGTGCCCAGGCTGAGTGCAGTGAATGTGCCCAGGCTGAGTGGAGTGGAGGTGCCCAGGCTGAGTGGAGTTGGGGTTCCCTGGCAGAGTGGGACTGGAAGTGCCAAGGCTGAGTGGAGTGAATGTACGCAGGCTGAGTGGAGTGGAGGTGACCAGGCTGAGTGGAGTGCAGGTTCCCTGGCAGAGTGGGATTGGAAGTGCCCAGGCTGAGTGGAGTGAATGTGCCCAGGCTGAGTGGAGTGGAGGTGCCCTGGCCGAGTGGAGTGCAGGTTCCCAGGCAGAGTGGGACTGGAAGTGCCCAGGCTGAGTGGAGTGAATGTGCCCAGGCTGAATGGAGTGGAGGTGCCCAGGCGGAGTGGAGTGCAGGTTCCCAGGCAGAGTGGGATTGGAAGTGCCCAGGCTGAGTGGAGTGAATGTTCCCAGGCTGAGTGGAGTGGAGGTGCCCAGGCTGAGTGGAGTGCAGGTTCCCAGGCAGAGTGGGATTGGAAGTGCCCAGGCTGAGTGGAGTGAATGTGCCCAGGCTGAGTGGAGTGGAGGTGCCCAGGCTGAGTGGAGTTGGAGTTCCCTGGCAGAGTGGGACTGGAAGTTCCCAGGCTGAGTGCAGTGAATGTGCCCAGGCTGAGTGGAGTGGAGGTGCCCAGGCTGAGTGGAGTTGGGGTTCCCTGGCAGAGTGGGACTGGAAGTGCCAAGGCTGAGTGGAGTGAATGTACCCAGGCTGAGTGGAGTTTAGGTGCCCAGGCTGAGTGGAGTGCAGGTTCCCAGCAGAGTGGGACTGGAAGTGCCCAGGCTGAGTGGAGTGAATGTGCCCAGGCTGAATGGAGTGGAGGTGGCCAGGCTGAGTGGAGTGCAGGTTCCCTGGCAGAGTGGGATTGGAAGTGCCCAGGCTGAGTGCAGTGAATGTGCCCAGGCTGAGTGGAGTGGAGGTGCCCAGGCTGAGTGGAGTGCTGGTTCCCAGGCAGAGTGGGACTGGAAGTGCCAAGGCTGAGTGGAGTGAATGTACCCAGGCTGAGTGGAGTGGAGGTTCCCAGGCTGAGTGGAGTGAATGTGCCCAGGCTGAGTGGAGTGGAGGTGCCCAGGCTGAGTGGAGTGAATGTGCCCAGGCTGAATGGAGTGGAGGTGCCCAGGCTGAGTGGAGTGCAGGTTCCCAGGCAGAGTGGGATTGGAAGTGCCCAGGCTGAGTGGAGTGAATGTGCCTAGGCTGAGTGGAGTGGAGGTGCCCAGGCTGAATGGAGTTGGGGTTCCCTGGCAGAGTGGGACTGGAAGTGCCAACGGTGAGTGGAGTGAATGTGCCCAGGCTGAGTGGAGTGGAGGTGCCCAGGCTGAGTGGAGTTGGGGTTCCCTGGCAGAGTTGGACTGGAAGTGCCAACGCTGAGTAAAGTGAATGTGCCCAGGCTGAGTGGAGTGGAGGTGCCCAGGCTGAGTGGAGTGCTGGTTCCCAGGCAGAGTGGGATTGGAAGTGCCCAGGCTGAGTGGAGTAATGTACCCAGGCTGAGTGGAGTGCAGGTGCCCAGGCTGAGAGGAGTGCAGGTTCCCAGGCAGAGTGGGATTAGAAGTGCCCAGGCTGAGTGGAGTGAATGTGCCCAGGCTGAGTGGAGTGGAGGTGCCCAGGCCGAGTGGAGTGCAGGTTCCCAGGCAGAGTGGGACTGGAAGTGCCCAGGCGGAGTGGAGTGAATGTGCCCAGGCTGAATGGGAGTCAATGTGCCTAGACAGAGTGGAGTGAATGTGCCCGGCCGCCGGAGCCCGAAACGTGCGTTTCCCCATTGCCTTGAATGGGCGCGGAGAGAGGGGGGCGCTTTTTGGCTCGTGGCGCGGGCACCGTTGCGCCAAAGCGTCAAGTGTCAAACCTCCCCGTGCTCGGGGCGGCCCCTTGGAGCTAACTGGCTGGGTCTGGAGGGGCTGCGAGGCCGCCCAGGAGAACGGGTCCAAACCGCGTTCCGATCGGACGAGAATTGAGGGCGGGACACAGTTCCGCGGTTCACTTTCCGCCCGGGCAAAGGGCCTATAACTTGCGGCGGGAGGGCTTAAGAGTGGGCCCCCGCGAGTCGGGTGGAGAGCCGGGTGTGGAGAGGAGTAGCGGAGGTTCCCAGTCAGAGTGGGAGTGGAGGTTCCTGGGCAGAGTGGGACTGGAAGTGCCCAGGCTGAGTGGAGTGAATGTGCCCTGGCTGAGTGGAGTGAATGTGGCCAGGCTGAGTGGAGTGCAGGTGCCCAGGCTGAGTGGAGTGCAGGCACCCAGGCAGAGTGGGATTGGAAGTGCCGAGGCGGAGTGGAGTGAATGTGCCCAGGCTGAGTGGAGTGGAGGTGCCCAGGCCGAGTGGAGTGCAGGTTCCCAGGCAGAGTGGGACTGGAAGTGCCCAGGCTGAGTGGCGTGAATGTGCCCAGGCTGAGTGGAGTGGAGGTGCCCAGGCTGAGTGGAGTTGGGGTTCCCTGGCAGAGTGGGACTGGAAGTGCCAAGGCTGAGTGGAGTGAATGTGCCCAGGCTGAGTGGAGTGGAGATGCCCAGGCCGAGTGGAGTGCAGGTTCCCAGGCAGAGTGTGACTGAAAGTGCCCAGGCTGAGTGGAGTGAATGTGCCCAGGCTGAATGGAGTGGAGGTGCCCAGGCTGAGTGGAGGTGCCCAGGCTGAGTGGAGTGCAGGTTCCCAGGCAGAGTGGGATTGGAAGTGCCCAGGCTGAGTGGAGTGAATGTGCCCAGGCTGAGTGGAGTGGAGGTGCCCAGGCTGAGTGGAGTGCTGGTTCCCAGGCAGAGTGGGACTGGAAGTTCCCAGGCTGAGTGGAGTGAATGTCCCCAGGCTGAGTGGATTGCATGTGCCCAGGCTGAGTGGAGTGCAGGTTCCCTGGCAGAGTGGGACTGGAAGTGCCCAGGCGGAGTGGAGTGAATGTGCCCAGGCTGAATGGGAGTCAATGTGCCTAGATCGAGTGGAGTGAATGTGCCCGGCCGCCGGAGCCCGAAACGTGCTTTTCCCCATTGCCTTGAATTGGCGCGGAGAGAGGGGGGCGCTTTTTGGCTCGTGGCGCGGGCACCGTTGCGCCAAAGCGTCAAGTGTCACAACTCCCCGTGCTCGGGGCGGCCCCTTGGAGCTTACTAGCTGGGTCTGGAGGGGCTGCGAGGCCGCCCAGGAGAACGGGTCCAAACCGCGTTCCGATCGGACGAGAATTGAGGGCGGGACACAGTTCCGCGGTTCACTTTCCGCCCGGGCAAAGGGCCTATAACTTGCGGCGGGAGGGCTTAAGAGTGGGCCCCCGCGAGTCGGGTGGAGAGCCGGGTGTGGAGAGGAGTAGCGGAGGTTCCCAGTCAGAGTGGGAGTGGAGGTTCCTGGGCAGAGTGGGACTGGAAGTGCCCAGGCTGAGTGGAGTGAATGTGCCCTGGCTGAGTGGAGTGAATGTGCCCAGGCTGAGTGGAGTGAATGTGCCCAGGCTGAGTGGAGTGAATGTGCCCAGGCTGACTGGAGAGAATGTGCCCAGGCTGAGTGGATTGGAGGTGCCCAGGCTGAGTGGAGTGCAGGTTCCCAGGCAGAGTGGGACTGGAAGTGCCCAGGCTGAGTGGAGTGAATGTGCCCAGGCTGAGTGGAGTGAATGTTCCCAGGCAGAATGGGAGTCAATGTGCCTAGACAGAGTGGAGTGAATGTGCCCAGGCTGAGTGCGGGACACAGTTCCGCCGTTCACTTTCCGTCCGGGCAAAGGGCCTATAACATGCGGCGGGAGGGCTTAAGAGTGGGCCCCCGCGAGTCGGGTGGAGAGCCGGGTGTGGAGAGGAGTAGCGGAGGTTCCCAGTCAGAGTGGGAGTGGAGGTTCCTGGGCAGAGTGGGACTGGAAGTGCCCAGGCTGAGTGGAGTGAATGTGCCCTGGCTGAGTGGAGTGAATGTGCCCAGGCTGAGTGGAGTGAATGTGCCCAGGCTGAGTGGAGTGAATGTGCCCAGGCTGACTGCAGAGAATGTGCCCAGGCTGAGTGGATTGGAGGTGCCCAGGCTGAGTGGAGTGCAGGTTCCCTGGCAGAGTGGGACTGGAAGTGCCCAGGCTGAGTGGAGTGAATGTGCCCAGGCTGAGTGGAGTGAATGTTCCCAGGCTGAATGGGAGTCAATGTGCCTAGACAGAGTGGAGTGAATGTGCCCAGGCTGAGTAGAGTGGAGGTGCCCAGGCTGAGTGGAGTTGGGGTTCCCAGGCAGAGAGGGACTGGAAGTGCCCTGGCTGAGTGGAGTGAATGTGCCCAGGCTGCGTGGAGTGGAGGTTCCCAGGCTGAGTGGAGTGCAGGTTCCCAGCAGAGTGGGATTGGAAGTAGCCAGGCTGAGTGGAGTGGAGGTGCCCAGGCTGAGTGGAGTGCAGGTTCCCAGGCAGAGTGGGATTGGAAGTGCCCAGGCTGAGTGGAGTGAATGTGCCCAGGCTGAGTGGAGTGGAGGTGCCCAGGCTGAGTGGAGTGAATGTGCCCAGGCTGAATGGGAGTCAATGTGCCTAGACAGAGTGGAGTGAATGTGCCCGGCCGCCGGAGCCCGAAACGTGCGTTTCCCCATTGCCTTGAATGGGCGCGGAGAGAAGGGGGCACTTTTTGGCTCGTGGCGCGGTCACCGTTGCGCCAAAGCGTCAAGTGTCACACCTCCCCGTGCTCGGGGCGGCCCCTTGGAGCTAACTGGCTGGGTCTGGAGGGGCTGCGAGGCCGCCCAGGAGAACGGGTCCAAACCGCGTTCCGATCGGACGAGAATTGAGGGCGGGACACAGTTCCGCGGTTCACATTCCGCCCGGGCAAAGGGCCTATAACTTGCGGCGGGAGGGCTTAAGAGTGGGCCCCCGCGAGTCGGGTGGAGAGCCGGGTGTGGAGAGGAGTAGCGGAGGTTCCCAGTCAGAGTGGGAGTGGAGGTTCCTGGGCAGAGTGGGACTGGAAGTGCCCAGGCTGAGTGGAGTGAATGTGCCCTGGCTGAGTGGAGTGAATGTGGCCAGGCTGAGTGGAGTGCAGGTGCCCAGGCTGAGTGGAGTGCAGGCACCCAGGCAGAGTGGGATTGGAAGTGCCCAGGCTGAGTGGAGTGAATGTGCCAAGGCTGAGTGGAGTGGAGGTGCCCAGGCCGAGTGGAGTGCAGGTTCCCAGGCAGAGTGGGACTGGAAGTGCCCAGGCAGAGTGGAGTGAATGTGCCCAGGCTGAGTGGAGTGGAGGTGCCCAGGCTGAGTGGAGTTGGGGTTCCCTGGCAGAGTGGGACTGGAAGTGCCAAGGCTGAGTGGAGTGAATGTGCCCAGACTGAGTGGAGTGGAGATGCCCAGGCCGAGTGGAGTGCAGGTTCCCAGGCAGAGTGTGACTGAAAGTGCCCAGGCTGAGTGGAGTGAATGTGCCCAGGCTGAATGGAGTGGAGGTGCCCAGGCTGAGTGGAGGTGCCCAGGCTGAGTGGAGTGCAGGTTCCCAGGCAGAGTGGGACTGGAAGTGCCCAGGCTGAGTGGAGTGAATGTCCCCAGGCTGAGTGGATTGCATGTGCCCAGGCTGAGTGGAGTGCAGGTTCCCTGGCAGAGTGGGATTGGAAGTGCCCAGGCTGAGTGGAGTGAATGTGCCCAGGCTGAGTGGAGTGGAGGTGCCCAGGCCAAGTGGAGTGCAGGTTCCCAGGCAGAGTGGGACTGGAAGTGCCCAGGCGGAGTGGAGTGAATGTGCCCAGGCTGAATGGGAGTCAATGTGCCTAGATCGAGTGGAGTGAATGTGCCCGGCCGCCGGAGCCCGAAACGTGCGTTTCCCCATTGCCTTGAATTGGCGCGGAGAGAGGGGGGCGCTTTTTGGCTCGTGGCGCGGGCACCGTTGCGCCAAAGCGTCAAGTGTCACACCTCCCCGTGCTCGGGGCGGCCCCTTGGAGCTAACTAGCTGGGTCTGGAGGGGCTGCGAGGCCGCCCAGGAGAACGGGTCCAAACCGCGTTCCGATCGGACGAGAATTGAGGGCGGGACACAGTTCCGCGGTTCACTTTCCGCCCGGGCAAAGGGCCTATAACTTGCGGCGGGAGGGCTTAAGAGTGGGCCCCCGCGAGTCGGGTGGAGAGCCGGGTGTGGAGAGGAGTAGCGGAGGTTCCCAGTCAGAGTGGGAGTGGAGGTTCCTGGGCAGAGTGGGACTGGAAGTGACCAGGCTGAGTGGAGTGAATGTGCCCTGGCTGAGTGGAGTGAATGTGCCCAGGCTGAGTGGAGTGAATGTGCCCAGGCTGAGTGGAGTGAATGTGCCCAGGCTGACTGGAGAGAATGTGCCCAGGCTGAGTGGATTGGAGGTGCCCAGGCTGAGTGGAGTGCAGGTTCCCAGGCAGAGTGGGACTGGAAGTGCCCAGGCTGAGTGGAGTGAATGTGCCCAGGCTGAGTGGAGTGAATGTTCCCAGGCTGAGTGGAGTGCAGGTGCCCAGGCTGAGTGGGATTGGAAGTGCCCAGGCTGAGTGGAGTGAATGTGCCCAGGCTGAGTGGAGTGGAGGTGCCCAGGCTGAGTGGAGTGCAGGTTCCCAGGCAGAGTGGGACTGAAAGTGCCCAGGCTGAGTGGAGTGAATGAGCCCAGGCTGAATGGAGTGGAGGTGCCCAGGCTGAGTGGAGTGCAGGTTCCCTGGCAGAGTGGGATTGGAAGTGCCCAGGCTGAGTGGAGTGAATGTGCCCAGGCTGAGTGGAGTGGAGGTGCCCAGGCTGAGTGGAGTTGGGGTTCCCTGGCAGAGTGGGACTGGAAGTGCCAAGGCTGAGTGGAGTGAAGGTACCCAGGCTGAGTGGAGTGGAGGTGCCCAGGCTGAGTGGAGTTGGGGTTCCCTGGCAGAGTGGGACTGGAAGTGCCAAGGCTGAGTGGAGTGAAGGTACCCAGGCTGAGTGGAGTGGAGGTGCCAAGGCTGAGTGGAGTGCAGGTTCCCAGCAGAGTGGGACTGGAAGTGCCCAGGCTGAGTGGAGTGAATGTGCCCAGGCTGAATGGAGTGGAGGTGCCCAGGCTGAGTGGAGGTGCCCAGGCTGAGTGGAGTGCAGGTTCCCAGGCAGAGTGGGATTGGAAGTGCCCAGGCTGAGTGGAGTAATGTACCCAGGCTGAGTGGAGTGCAGGTGCCCAGGCCGAGTGGAGTGCAGGTTCCCAGGCAGAGTGGGACTGGAAGTGCCCAGGCGGAGTGGAGTGAATGTGCCCAGGCTGAGTGGAGTGAATGTCCCCAGGCTGAGTGGATTGCATGTGCCCAGGCTGAGTGGAGTGCAGGTTCCCTGGCAGAGTGGGATTGGAAGTGCCCAGGCTGAGTGGAGTGAATGTGCCCAGGCTGACTGGAGTGGAGGTGCCCAGGCTGAGTGGAGTGCAGGTTCCCAGGCAGAGTGGGACTGGAAGTGCCCAGGCTGAGTGGAGTGAATGTGCCCAGGCTGAGTGGAGTGAATGTTCCCAGGCTGAATGGGAGTCAATGTGCCTAGACAGAGTGGAGTGAATGTGCCCAGGCTGAGTGGAGTGGAGGTGCCCAGGCTGAGTGGAGTTGGGGTTCCCAGGCAGAGAGGGACTGGAAGTGCCCTGGCTGAGTGGAGTGAATGTGCCCAGGCTGCGTGGAGTGGAGGTTCCCAGGCTGAGTGGAGTGCAGGTTCCCAGCAGAGTGGGATTGGAAGTACCTAGGCTGAGTGGAGTGGAGGTGCCCAGGCTGAGTGGAGTGCAGGTTCCCAGGCAGAGTGGGATTGGAAGTGCCCAGGCTGAGTGGAGTGAATGTGCCCAGGCTGAGTGGAGTGGAGGTGCCCAGGCTGAGTGGAGTGCAGGTTCCCAGGCAGAGTGGGACTGGAAGTGCCCAGGCTGAGTGGAGTGAATGTGCCCAGGCTGAGTGGAGTGGAGGTGCCCAGGCTGAGTGGAGTTGGGGTTCCCTGGCAGAGTGGGACTGGAAGTGTCAAGGCTGAGTGGAGTGAATGTGCCCAGGCTGAGTGGAGTGGAGATGCCTAGGCCGAGTGGAGTGCAGGTTCCCAGGCAGAGTGTGACTGAAAGTGCCCAGGCTGAGTGGAGTGAATGTGCCCAGGCTGAATGGAGTGGAGGTGCCCAGGCTGAGTGGAGGTGCCCAGGCTGAGTGGAGTGCAGGTTCCCAGGCATAGTGGGATTGGTAGTGCCCAGGCGGAGTGGAGTGAATGTGCCCAGGCTGAGTGGAGTGGAGGTGCCCAGGCTGAGTGGAGTGCTGGTTCCCAGGCAGAGTGGGACTGGAAGTTCCCAGGCTGAGTGGAGTGAATGTCCCCAGGCTGAGTGGATTGCATGTGCCCAGGCTGAGTGGAGTGCAGGTTCCCTGGCAGAGTGGTATTGGAAGTGCCCAGGCTGAGTGGAGTGAATGTGCCCAGGCTGAGTGGAGTGGAGGTGTCCAGGCCGAGTGGAGTGCAGGTTCCCAGGCAGAGTGGGACTGGAAGTGCCCAGGCGGAGTGGAGTGAATGTCCCCAGGCTGAATGGGAGTCAATGTGCCTAGACAGAGTGGAGTGAATGTGCCCTGCCGCCGGAGCCCGAAACGTGCGTTTCCCCATTGCCTTGAATGGGCGCGGAGAGAGGGGGGCGCTTTTTGGCTCGTGGCGTGGGCACCGTTGCGCCAAAGCGTCAAGTGTCACACCTCCCCGTGCTCGGGACGGCCCCTTGGAGCTAACTAGCTGGGTCTGGAGGGGCTGCGAGGCCGCCCAGGAGAACGGGTCCAAACCGCGTTCCGATCGGACGAGAATTGAGGGCGGGACACAGTTCCGCGGTTCACTTTCCGCCCGGGCAAAGGGCCTATAACTTGCGGCGGGAGGGCTTAAGAGTGGGCCCCCGCGAGTCGGGTGGAGAGCCGGGTGTGGAGAGGAGTAGCGGAGGTTCCCAGTCAGAGTGGGAGTGGAGGTTCCTGGGCAGAGTGGGACTGGAAGTGCCCAGGCTGAGTGGAGTGAATGTGCCCTGGCTGAGTGGAGTGAATGTGCCCAGGCAGAGTGGAGTGAATGTGCCCAGGCTGAGTGGAGTGGAGGTGCCCAGGCTGAGTGGAGTGCAGGTTCCCAGGCAGAGTGGGACTGGAAGTGCCCTGGCTGAGTGGAGTGAATGTGCCCAGGCTGAATGGAGTGGAGGTGCCCAGGCTGAGTGGAGTGCAGGTTCCCTGGCAGAGTGGGATTGGAAGTGCCCAGGCTGAGTGGAGTGAATGTGCCTAGGCTGAGTGGAGTGGAGGTGCCCAGGCTAAATGGAGTTGGGGTTCCCTGGCAGAGTGGGACTGGAAGTGCCAACGGTGAGTGGAGTGAATGTGCCCAGGCTGAGTGGAGTGGAGGTGCCCAGGCTGAGTGGAGTTGGGGTTCCCTGGCAGAGTGGGACTGGAAGTGCCAACGCTGAGTGGAGTGAATGTGCCCAGGCTGAGTGGAGTGGAGGTGCCCAGGCTGAGTGGAGTGCTGGTTCCCAGGCAGAGTGGGATTGGAAGTGCCCAGGCTGAGTGGAGTAATGTACCCAGGCTGAGTGGAGTGAGGTGCCCAGGCTGAGAGGAGTGCAGGTTCCCAGGCAGAGTGGGATTGGAAGTACCCAGGCTGAGTGGAGTGAATGTGCCCAGGCTGAGTGGAGTGGAGGTGCCCAGGCTGAGTGGAGTGCCGGTTCCCTGGCAGAGTGGGATTGGAAGTGCCAACGGTGAGTGGAGTGAATGTGCCCAGGCTGAGTGGAGTGGAGGTGCCCAGGCTGAGTGGAGTTGGGGTTCCCTGGCAGAGTGGGACTGGAAGTGCCAACGCTGAGTGGAGTGAATGTGCCCAGGCTGAGTGGAGTGGAGGTGCCCAGGCTGAGTGGAGTGCTGGTTCCCAGGCAGAGTGGGATTGGAAGTGCCCAGGCTGAGTGGTGTAATGTACCCAGGCTGAGTGGAGTGCAGGTGCCCAGGCTGAGAGGAGTGCAGGTTCCCAGGCAGAGTGGGATTGGAAGTACCCAGGCTGAGTGGAGTGAATGTGCCCAGGCTGAGTGGAGTGGAGGTGCCCAGGCCGAGTGGAGTGCAGGTTCCCAGGCAGAGTGGGACTGGAAGTGCCCAGGCGGAGTGGAGTGAATGTGCCCAGGCTGAATGGGAGTCAATGTGCCTAGACAGAGTGGAATGAATGTGCCCGGCCGCCGGAGCCCGAAACGTGCGTTTCCCCATTGCCTTGAATGGGCGCGGAGAGAGGGGGGCGCTTTTTGGCTCGTGGCGCGGGCACCGTTGCGCCAAAGCGTCAAGTGTCACACCTCCCCGTGCTCGGGGCGGCCCCTTGGAGCTAACTGGCTGGGTCTGGAGGGGCTGCGAGGCCGCCCAGGAGAACGGGTCCAAACCGCGTTCCGATCGGACGAGAATTGAGGGCGGGACACAGTTCCGCGGTTCACTTTCCGCCCGGGCAAAGGGCCTATAACTTGCGGCGGGAGGGCTTAAGAGTGGGCCCCCGCGAGTCGGGTGGAGAGCCGGGTGTGGAGAGGAGTAGCGGAGGTTCCCAGTCAGAGTGGGAGTGGAGGTTCCTGGGCAGAGTGGGACTGGAAGTGCCCAGGCTGAGTGGAGTGAATGTGCCCTGGCTGAGTGGAGTGCAGGTTCCCAGGCAGAGTGGGACTGGAAGTGCCCAGGCTGAGTGGAGTGAATGTGCCCAGGCTGAGTGGAGTGGAGGTGCCCAGGCCGAGTGGAGTGCAGGTTCCCAGGCAGAGTGGGACTGGAAGTGCCCAGGCGGAGTGGAGTGAATGTGCCCAGGCTGAATGGGAGTCAATGTGCCTAGACAGAGTGGAGTGAATATGCCCGGCCGCCGGAGCCCGAAACGTGCGTTTCCCCATTGCCTTGAATGGGCGCGGAGAGAGGGGGGCGCTTTTTGGCTCGTGGCGCGGGCACCGTTGCGCCAAAGCGTCAAGTGTCACACCTCCCCGTGCTCGGGGCGGCCCCTTGGAGCTAACTGGCTGGGTCTGGAGGGGCTGCGAGGCCGCCCAGGAGAACGGGTCCAAACCGCGTTCCGATCGGACGAGAATTGAGGGCGGGACACAGTTCCGCGGTTCACTTTCCGCCCGGGCAAAGGGCCTATAACTTGCGGCGGGAGGGCTTAAGAGTGGGCCCCCGCGAGTCGGGTGGAGAGCCGGGTGTGGAGAGGAGTAGCGGAGGTTCCCAGTCAGAGTGGGAGTGGAGGTTCCTGGGCAGAGTGGGACTGGAAGTGCCCAGGCTGAGTGGAGTGAATGTGCCCTGGCTGAGTGGAGTGAATGTGGCCAGGCTGAGTGGAGTGGAGGTGCCCAGGCTGAGTGGAGTGCAGGCACCCAGGCAGAGTGGGATTGGAACTGCCCATGCTGAGTGGAGTGAATGTGCCCAGGCTGAGTGGAGTGGAGGTGCCCAGGCCGAGTGGAGTGCAGGTTCCCAGGCAGAGTGGGACTGGAAGTGCCCAGGCTGAGTGGAGTGAATGTGCCCAGGCTGAGTGGAGTGGAGGTGCCCAGGCTGAGTGGAGTTGGGGTTCCCTGGCAGAGTGGGACTGGAAGTGCCAAGGCTGAGTGGAGTGAATGTGCCCAGGCTGAGTGGAGTGGAGATGCCCAGGCCGAGTGGAGTGCAGGTTCCCAGGCAGAGTGTGACTGAAAGTGCCCAGGCTGAGTGGAGTGAATGTGCCCAGGCTGAATGGAGTGGAGGTGCCCAGGCTGAGTGGAGGTGCCCAGGCTGAGTGGAGTGAATGTGCCCAGGCTGAGTGGAGTGGAGGTGCCCAGGCTGAGTGGAGTTGGGGTTCCCTGGCAGAGTGGGACTGGAAGTGCCAAGGCTGAGTGGAGTGAATGTGCCCAGGCTGAGTGGAGTGGAGGTGCCCAGGCCGAGTGGAGTGCAGGTTCCCAGGCAGAGTGGGACTGGAAGTGCCCAGGCGGAGTGGAGTGAATGTGCCCAGGCTGAATGGAGTGGAGGTGCCCAGGCTGAGTGGAGTGCAGGGTCCCTGGCAGAGTGGGATTGGAAGTGCCCAGGCTGAGTGCAGTGAATGTGCCCAGGCTGAGTGGAGTGGAGGTGCCCAGGCTGAGTGGAGTTGGGGTACCCTGGCAGAGTGGGACTGGAAGTGCCAAGGCTGAGTGGAGTGAATGTACCCAGGCTGAGTGGAGTGGAGGTGCCCAGGCTGAGTGGAGTGAATGTACCCAGGCTGAGTGGAGTGGAGGTGCCCAAGCTGAGTGGAGTGAATGTGCCCAGGCTGAGTGGAGTGAATGTGCCCAGGCAGAGTGGAGTGAATGTGCCGAGGCTGAGTGGAGTGGAGGTGCCCAGGCTGAGTGGAGTGGTGGTTCCCAGGCAGAGTGGGATTGGAAGTGCCCAGGCTGAGTGGAGTGAATGTGCCCAGGCTGAGTGGAGTGGAGGTTCCCAGGCAGAGTGGGATTGGAAGTGCCCAGGCTGGGTGGAGTGAATGTGCCCAGGCTGAGTGGAGTGAATGTGGCCAGGCTGAGTGGAGTGGAGGTGCCCAGGCCGAGTGGAGTGCAGGTTCCCAGGCAGAGTGGGACTGGAAGTGCCCAGGCTGAGTGGAGTGAATGTGCCCAGGCTGAGTGGAGTGGAGGTGCCCAGGCTGAGTGGAGGTGCCCAGGCTGAGTGGAGTGAATGTGCCCAGGCTGAGTGGAGTGGAGGTGCCCAGGCTGAGTGGAGTTGGGGTTCCCTGGCAGAGTGGGACTGGAAGTGCCAAGGCTGAGTGGAGTGAATGTGCCCAGGCTGAGTGGAGTGGAGGTGCCCAGGCCGAGTGGAGTGCAGGTTCCCAGGCAGAGTGGGACTGGAAGTGCCCAGGCGGAGTGGAGTGAATGTGCCCAGGCTGAATGGAGTGGAGGTGCCCAGGCTGAGTGGAGTGCAGGGTCCCTGGCAGAGTGGGATTGGAAGTGCCCAGGCTGAGTGCAGTGAATGTGCCCAGGCTGAGTGGAGTGGAGGTGCCCAGGCTGAGTGGAGTTGGGGTACCCTGGCAGAGTGGGACTGGAAGTGCCAAGGCTGAGTGGAGTGAATGTACCCAGGCTGAGTGGAGTGGAGGTGCCCAGGCTGAGTGGAGTGAATGTACCCAGGCTGAGTGGAGTGGAGGTGCCCAAGCTGAGTGGAGTGAATGTGCCCAGGCTGAGTGGAGTGAATGTGCCCAGGCAGAGTGGAGTGAATGTGCCGAGGCTGAGTGGAGTGGAGGTGCCCAGGCTGAGTGGAGTGGTGGTTCCCAGGCAGAGTGGGATTGGAAGTGCCCAGGCTGAGTGGAGTGAATGTGCCCAGGCTGAGTGGAGTGGAGGTTCCCAGGCAGAGTGGGATTGGAAGTGCCCAGGCTGGGTGGAGTGAATGTGCCCAGGCTGAGTGGAGTGAATGTGGCCAGGCTGAGTGGAGTGGAGGTGCCCAGGCCGAGTGGAGTGCAGGTTCCCAGGCAGAGTGGGACTGGAAGTGCCCAGGCTGAGTGGAGTGAATGTGCCCAGGCTGAGTGGAGTGGAGGTGCCCAGGCCGAGTGGAGTGCAGGTTCCCAGGAAGAGTGGGACTGGAAGTGCCCAGGCAGAGTGGAGTGAATGTGCCCAGGCTGAGTGGAGTGGAGGTGCCCAGGCTGAGTGGAGTTGGGGTTCCCTGGCAGAGTGGGACTGGAAGTGCCAAGGCTGAGTGGAGTGAATGTGCCCAGGCTGAGTGGAGTGGAGATGCCCAGGCCGAGTGGAGTGCAGGTTCCCAGGCAGAGTGTGACTGAAAGTGCCCAGGCTGAGTGGAGTGAATGTGCCCAGGCTGAATGGAGTGGAGGTGCCCAGGCTGAGTGGAGGTGCCCAGGCTGAGTGGAGTGCAGGTTCCCTGGCAGAGTGGGATTGGAAGTGCCCAGGCTCAGTCGAGTGAATGTGCCCAGGCTGAGTGGAGTGGAGGTGCCCAGGCCGAGTGGAGTGCAGGTTCCCAGGCAGAGTGGGACTGGAAGTGCCCAGGCGGAGTGGAGTGAATGTGCCCAGGCTGAATGGGAGTCAATGTGCCTAGATCGAGTGGAGTGAATGTGCCCGGCCGCCGGAGCCCGAAACGTGCGTTTCCCCATTGCCTTGAATTGGCGCGGAGAGAGGGGGGCGCTTTTTGGCTCGTGGCGCGGGCACCGTTGCGCCAAAGCGTCAAGTGTCACACCTCCCCGTGCTCGGGGCGGCCCCTTGGAGCTAACTAACTGGGTCTGGAGGGGCTGCGAGGCCGCCCAGGAGAACGGGTCCAAACCGCGTTCCGATCGGACGAGAATTGAGGGCGGGACACAGTTCCGCGGTTCACTTTCCGCCCGGGCAAAGGGCCTATAACTTGCGGCGGGAGGGCTTAAGAGTGGGCCCCCGCGAGTCGGGTGGAGAGCCGGGTGTGGAGAGGAGTAGCGGAGGTTCCCAGTCAGAGTGGGAGTGGAGGTTCCTGGGCAGAGTGGGACTGGAAGTGACCAGGCTGAGTGGAGTGAATGTGCCCTGGCTGAGTGGAGTGAATGTGCCCAGGCTGATTGGAGTGAATGTGCCCAGGCTGAGTGGAGTGAATGTGCCCAGGCTGACTGGAGAGAATGTGCCCAGGCTGAGTGGATTGGAGGTGCCCAGGCTGAGTGGAGTGCAGGTTCCCAGGCAGAGTGGGACTGGAAGTGCCCAGGCTGAGTGGAGTGAATGTGCCCAGGCTGAGTGGAGTGAATGTTCCCAGGCTGAGTGGAATGGAGGTGCCCAGGCTGAGTGGAGTTGGGGTTCCCAGGCAGAGAGGGACTGGAAGTGCCCTGGCTGAGTGGAGTGAATGTGCCCAGGCTGCGTGGAGTGGAGGTTCCCAGGCTGAGTGGAGTGCAGGTTCCCAGCAGAGTGGGATTGGAAGTACCCAGGCTGAGTGGAGTGGAGGTGCCCAGGCTGAGTGGAGTGCAGGTTCCCAGGCAGAGTGGGACTGGAAGTGCCCAGGCTGAGTGGAGTGAATGTGCCCAGGCTGAGTGGAGTGGAGGTGCCCAGGCTGAGTGGAGTTGGGGTTCCCTGGCAGAGTGGGACTGGAAGTGCCAAGGCTGAGTGGAGTGAATGTGCCCAGGCTGAGTGGAGTGGAGGTGCCCAGGCTGAGTGGAGTGCAGCTTCCCAGGCAGAGTGGGATTGGAAGTGCCAAGGCTGAGTGGAGTGAATGTACCCAGGCTGAGTGGAGTGGAGGTGCCCAGGCTGAGTGGAGTGCAGGTTCCCAGGCAGAGTGGGATTGGAAGTGCCCAGGCTGAGTGCAGTGAATGTGCCCAGGCTGAGTAGAGTGGAGGTGCCCAGGCTGAGTGGAGTTGGGGTTCCCTGGCAGAGTGGGACTGGAAGTGCCAAGGCTGAGTGGAGTGAATGTGCCCAGGCTGAGTGGAGTGGAGGTGCCCAGGCCGAGTGGAGTGCAGGTTCCCAGGCAGAGTGGGACTGGAAGTGCCCAGGCGGAGTGGAGTGAATGTGCCCAGGCTGAATGGGAGTCAATGTGCCTAGACAGAGTGGAGTGAATGTGCCCAGCCGCCGGAGCCCGAAACGTGCGTTTCACCATTGCCTTGAATGGGCGCGGAGAGAGGGGGGCGCTTTTTGGCTCGTGGCGCGGGCATCGTTGCGCCAAAGCGTCAAGTGTCACCCCTCCCCGTGCTCGGGGCGGCCCCTTGGAGCTAACTGGCTGGGTCTGGAGGGGCTGCGAGGCCGCCCAGGAGAACGGGTCCAAACCGCGTTCCGATCGGACGAGAATTGAGGGCGGGACACAGTTCCGCGGTTCACTTTCCGCCCGGGCAAAGGGCCTATTACTTGCGGCGGGAGGGCTTAAGAGTGGGCCCCCGCGAGTCGGGTGGAGAGCCGGGTGTGGAGAGGAGTAGCGGAGGTTCCCAGTCAGAGTGGGAGTGGAGGTTCCTGGGCAGAGTGGGACTGGAAGTGCCCAGGCTGAGTGGAGTGAATGTGCCCTGGCTGAGTGGAGTGAATGTGGCCAGGCTGAGTGGAGTGGAGGTGCCCAGGCTGAGTGGAGTGCAGGCACCCAGGCAGAGTGG